>NC_137046.1:42096216-42118716 GCF_032717465.1 Coenobita brevimanus
ATCAGATAAGGAGCTGTTCATGAGGGGGTGAAAACACGACACATCACACATCCACGGAGCAGCGCGCGCGCGCACACACACACACACACACACACACACACACACACACACACACACACACACACACACACACACACACACACACACACACACACACACACACACACACACACACTCACACACACACACACACACACACACACACACACACACACACACACACACACACACACACACCTGGTGGCGTGGTCGATAGGGCATTCGACTCCCAATCCAAGTGACTTGAGTTCGAGCCCCCGCTCTGACCGCGCTGGTTGCGTGAGGAGGTGATTTCTTCCCTGAGAGTATTGTGGAAGACCCGCAAGGGTTCTAAACTCGGCTAATTAAAGATTAGGCTGTCTGTCTCCCTTGCCTACGCCTCACTCAAGCCTTCCTGAGGCTTGAAAGTATATCAATCGTCTTCAGGAGCTGGCAGGGTCAGCCTACAAGTATTTACCCTGTTGGGTTAGGATATTAGATTAAGGATTTGTGTGTTTATTCAGCCACTAATATGAGTGATAAATAATAATAATAATAATAATAATAATAATTAATAATAATAATAATAATAATAATTATTATTATTATTAGAGAGAGAGAGAGAGAGAGAGAGAGAGAGAGAGAGAGAGAGAGAGAGAGGACCTTTATCTCGATGGTACCCCGTCTCTAATAAGTTTATTTAGAACCGTTAGATTGGAAACCCCTTGAAATGAAACTTATTCAGGCACCAAAGTTTCACTCAAAGCTATTTATATTAACCAGATTTACATCGTAACAAGTCTTGAAATAGATAACTTTAAAAAGCCAAAGAAAGCTAACTGATCTCAATTTAGCTATACGCGGACCTGACCTAAATCCACTCGGTGACACGATTCCTTAGGCATAATAATTTTTGGCTCGTACTGAAGAAAACCTCATTTATCGAAGCTTCCAAGCATTGTCGAAGCGCTTGTATACCTGAGGCTACTTGTACCGATGGCAGAAATAGACGGGTTTTGGACAATACACGAGGAAAAAAAAGAAGGTTTTTATAGGATGGAAGTTGGAGAAAGATAAAATAATGCTTTTTTATTTTCAAACGACATACAGTAGAATTAGGAAAAAACAGGAAGAATATATTGTTTATTACTTTATCCGAACTTGAATCTGACCTACATCCACTCGAATTTTTTTAAGGCACATTAATTCCTGTTATAGGTGCTGAAGAAAAAGAGGGCATTGTAGCGAAGCCTCGAAACAATGTCCGGACTCTGTAAACCTGGGGTACCTGGTATTCTGTGTAATAAGTGGATTGTGACTGGTGTGAGAATGAAAAAAAATGAGTTGCTTTGACGGGGAAATTGGATTTTTATTTGTTTCCCTTCCAGAATGTAACCTGGTTTAAAATTAGTTGTTGTTTTTTTTTCGTAATGTGATTTAAACCTACTAATTTTAAGAACGGGAAAATGGCCCTTTTCATTACTCACTGCATATGCATCTCCACCATATTGTCTGTCTCTCCTCATCAGCGCTCTCCCATTTCCTTTCTTCTCTGTCTCCCTGCCTTTCTCTGTTCATATCAGCACACACACTTCTGTCGCCCTGCCTTTTCTCTGCATTCACTCTGTCTTTTGTCATCCTGCCTTTTCTCTACACAATCTCTCTCTCTCTCTCTCTCTCTCTCTCTCTCTCTCTCTCTCTTTCATGGCAGTCAGAAGTTGACCAGCTCTCTCTTGTCATTAGACTTTAAAGAATTTTTTGCAACATGATTTTTCGATTTGTTCGTCTGGTGATGCGTTTTTGCAAGGCATGTGCAAGTTGCCTTTATGTTCATGTTCTTGTGTCTAGTTTTTCTGTGTTCTGTCTCATCTTAACAGGAATTTCTCGATTTTTACAGTCTACTTGAAATACGGTAATACTTATTCATACACGTAACTCTGGACACAACACTGAGAGCCTGTTCATGACCACTGTACTACCAGCGCGTCAAGGATTCGAAACCAAGGTGTGTGGAGCATTTAAATTGGATGCTGATTTTATGGTGTTTACTATACTGACGTTCACTCCCTGTCAGTTGTACCGATGACGAATTGACTATAATACAAAGATAGCAGTCATAGTACTTCGGCTTTCCCATGCATCAGTCTTATTACATCCATTCCTCATTCGTACCTCGCCAGCAAGAGAAAGAGCCAATTCTGGCAGTCAGTCTCCCTCCGAAGAAATGGTCTGGTCTTGCAGTGAACCTCCAATGATTTACAATTAAACACACACACACACACACACACACACACACACACACACACACACACACACACACACACACACACACACACACACACACACACACACACACACACACATTACGGTACACTGTTCAAACTCTCATTACTACCGTACTTGCCGGTCGTGTACAGCCCGTATATGTTCTGAACTAGCCTCGGGGCCCTACACCTCACATGGTCAACTTGAGACGAATGTTACTGAGTTGCAGTTCAGTTATTTTCTTCACTGTCATTTTTTTTTTTTTTTATGAATCTGGTTTGTTTCTAACACAACCCCTCAAGCACGATGTCTTTAGCTCTATCTTTCCAGTTAGTTTGTATTTCTTATGCTGTCTTATTATCTTTATTTTTATATGTACTTTCCTGTTGTATGCATTACTTCTTTTCGTTCCTGTCTCTTTCAGTCCTTTGCTTTAAGATAAAGATTAAGAAAAAGCTCACACACACACACACACACACACACACACACACACACACACACACACACACACACACACACATGTATATATTTACAGTAGTAGCTACCTGAAATTAGTGTACTGAACAGAAGAGAGCAGTTTATCGGGTTATCGGAAAGAGAGAGAGAGAGAGAGAGAGAGAGAGAGAGAGAGAGAGAGAGAGAGAGAGAGAGAGAGAACTGCGTGGTCATCCTGCATTCTGCCACCTCCCCTCCCTCCAGTCCCTGTGTAGACTTCTGGTGGGCCTTCATCCCGGGTAATGGTTTTCTCAGACACAATACAGACTCTTAATTGACCCCTTATCACCCATTCACTACGAGTTTTTTTTTTCCGTGCTGCATAAATTTGACCAATGGTAGCAGGAATAAATAGCAGAGGACATATGGCCGGGTTAATGATACAATTCTAGATGATTTTATACTGCATAGGAGGAGACCTGGTGTGGTTATGAAGGTTACCAGAAAGAGAGAGAGAGAGAGAGAGAGAGAGCGTCACTACAACACAAAGCCCATCATGTTCTCAGATAAAACTTCTTGTCCTACTACGTTCATGTTCGTTTGGTGTAAGTGGTTATCTGAAAGCTGCTGTCCTTGTTATACAATTATCATTCTCTCTCTCCACAGAATTATGTAGATGGCACAGGCTTTGCGGTCCCAGCGAGGTGATTTGCCCCTTCTGTCAGGGGAATTTTTTACGTGTATACGATTCATTTTAATCCATTAATGCCCAGGGTTCCCGAGTGAGGGATTGTGCTGGAAGGGTACTAAGAGTAACGCCCTCAGTCCATCGGTTCGTAGTCGCTAAGCTCATAGGTTCCTACCCTCGGGCTCCCCCCTCTGGTAACTTTTGAAAATTCCCAGTTGTGTCCTACATTGAGGACACTGGGCACACATGGGTTAATTAGGCAGAGATTTTTGCTCATGTACAGCTTGTACAGCGTATTCAACGAGCACGTGACATTGTTATTATTCAACAGCCTGTTCATGGTACTTCTTCATGACAAGCATCATATTCTAGTGGTAATGTATTGTTACAGCTCAACATTCAGGAAGGGGGAATGACAATTTTATGCCTAGTTTCAGTGAACAGAGTATAGTCACAGAAATGTAAAGAAGAATGAGAGAGAGAGAGAGAGAGAGAGAGAGAGAGAGAGAGAGAGAGAGAGAGAGAGAGAGAGAGAGCGTTTAAGGGCAAAATACTTTCGAACAATGACGAAAGTTATGTAAATGAAGCTTGAATATAATCTGACCCACCAGAATATAAATGGTTTGATAAGGGGAACAAAATAAATTCGCTGCAGTGAACGCCCTCCTCTGTAAACAAGGGTAGGATAAAGAAAGTGCAGTGTGGTAGAATAGTCTCTATGAAAGTGTGACACAGGATGTGTGGCAATTTTTTTTTTTTTTTTTTTTTAGGTGGCAGTGTCTTTTTTGAGCTGTGGCAGTGTGTGTGTTTTGAGATGTATAGTGTGAAATGTGTGTGGTATTTGGGATGTCATGTGTATCTGTGTGTGTGGTACTGTATGATGTGTGGTATGTGAGGTGTGGTAATGTGTAGAGTGGCAGTGTGACAGGTGTGGCTGCGTGACTGTGAAATTTGACAGTGTGAGATGTCATTTGTGATTAGGCACTGATGTATGGCAGCGTATGGCGTATTAGAGTGAACGATGACGGTGTGAGGTTTGTAAATGTGATTAACGATAACATGAGGTTCGTGTGAGGTTTAGAAGTGTGTGGTGTAGCATTATAATGTATTCCAGTTTTATGTCTGCCGTGTGAGGTGTGGTAGTGTCTTCAACTGCACACTGAGTTTTCAGTAACCCAATAAATGTAAAATGTAATATATTTTCAACATTTGTCGCATTGGGAGGCGGCCGAATTATTCTTACTGTTCGTGGCTGTTTTCTCACCAATAAAGATATTTTTCCTTTATTATTCTTTGGTGGCTGTGTTCTTGTGTATCCTAATGCTTTCTTCCTTCTGTTGGGATCCTCTCTCTCTCTCTCTCTCTCTCTCTCTCTCACACACACACACACACACACACACACACACACACACACACACACACACACACACACACACACACACACACACACACACACACACACACACACACACACACACGCGCACGCACGCACGCGCGGGGGGGGGGGGCGTGGTGGTGTGGGGTCAAGCCAGCCAATATTTCTATAACCCTGGACCACAAGGGCGCCATCTGCACCTCACAACCCTTCAGTTCCCACCATTTGACACATTCCTCAATCCCCACTCACTCCTTTCCTTCCTTCCCCTCTTCCTTCATAGCCTCATTCCCTCCTAATTCTTTCATTCTCTTCCTCATTTTTTCGTAATTCTCTCCTTCCTTGCTTCTTTTCCCTCCCTCCTTCCATTTCCTCGTTCTTTTCCTTACTTCATCTATTCCTTCCGTTGTATTCTTCATTGCCCATCTTTAGTTTCCACAGCTTTCCCGCGTCATTCATTCTCTCGTCTTTCTTCACTTTTCCTTCCTTGCTTCTTTTCCTTTATATTTCTTTTCTTCTTACTTCCTCAATTCCAGTTCTTATTTATTTCCTTCCTTAGCTTTCTTCGTCCTCAGCCCATCTCTTCATTCTTACCTCTCCTCCCTTTCCTCACACCACATGCACCTCCTGTTTCCTCCCTTCCCTCCCTCCACACTCACCCCCTCTCCTCTTTCCTTCCTTTCCTCCAACCGATCACCCGTTTCCCTCTTTTCTTTTATTCCCCTTTTTTCCTCTTTCCACACTCACCCATTCCCCTCCTTCCTTTCTTAACTCCTTTTGATGATTCCATTACTAAGCTTCATGCCTTTTCCCTTCCTTCCTGTCTTTCCTCCCTTCCTCCTTCCTTTTCTCCTAACCCCTTCTTTCTCTCCCTCTGTCACCTTCTTTTCTTCCTTCCTCTCTCCTCCCTTCTTTCATTGTTTCCCTCACTTTCTCCTTTTGTAGCTTTCCTCCCTTCCCTCTCCCCTCCTTTCTTCTATTTTTCCTTCTCTCCCTGCCATCCTAGTTTTCTCTCTCTTTACTCTTCTTACTTTCTTACTTTCCCCGTTCTTGTCCTCCTCTCTCCTTTGATTCGCTTCCCGTTACCTCGTTTCCTCGCCGGCCTGGGAACCGTTCATTAGATCGAGAAAGGACAGTGTTTTTCAGAATGATGCGTGCTTTGTGGTGAGAGTGTGGAGGGGACTGAACGAAATGCGGTGATGGAGAGTGATTGTGTGTGTGTGTGTGTGTGTGTGTGTGTGTGTGTGTGTGAGAGAGAGAGAGAGAGAGAGAGAGAGAGAGAGAGAGAGAGAGAGAGAGAGAGAGAGAGAGAGAGGTTTGCAAGTTAGTGTTCATTTTTGTGAATATTTTTGTCAGCAGTAATATTCTTTTCCATCTAACTGTGGACGATTTTATGTGGCTGAGAGTGAGTCATAGAAGCCAGAGAGTTAAAGCATCTGAAGTAAATGTTGTGACAAGCAAAATTACCCCCATGCAGTTACCTCCTTTAGTTTGGCGACGTCTCCTTACACTTTTATTCCTGTCATATTTAGACGGGTTTCTTCAGCATAACCCTCTCGTGGTAGCGTTAACTCTACTAATTTCATCCAACACCAGACGATTTTCTTATGTTGAGGGTGAGTGTCGGACCCCTAGAGTGTTAGAATCGCGTCCATTAACTCTTTCATGGTCGCGTTAACTCCTGTTAAATATCAGCTAATACCAGACGATTTTCGTCAGTTGAGAGTAAGTCGTAGGAACCTAAGGGTGTTAAAGGAGACTTTTGAAGGTGGGCGGGTTTAATATCAGCCTTCATTACTTCACCAAGAGAAGTCTTTTCTAAGCTGAAAAAAAAAAAATCATGATTTGAAGCAGTTTAAAACATGAGGGAAGTCAGAAACTTAGAATGAAGCAACGCAGCATCTTTCTCTTACCTCAAGCTGACAGATTTCGAATAGGTAAAGGGTATCAATAGGAAATGATGCATGTGAAAGCCAAAGCGTTATAAATATTGTTTTTACGTATCAGAGTAGAATATAATATCATCGTTAGCATTGACAGTGTGGTTTATATGAGAGGATGTACTACCGGCATCCACTTTAAATGTCCACCGAGGCTGGAACCCAAACCACGAGATCTAAGTTTCGCGAGACGACTACGCAAACCACCGAAACACCGCAGACCCATGAGGCGGATAGCGCTGGAATTGAATTATATGAAGCAGTTTATAGGAGACAAACTAATGCAAGGCAATTAAGCCAGGAAATGAATTGCTTCGCTGCAAATATGGTAGGCAGTGATTGACCCGGGGTAATCAAAGTATATGTGAATCTGTTCCCGCTACCCTACGGTCGCTAATGACTGGCGGGGAGAGAGAGAGAGAGAGAGAGAGAGGAGGCGGTTGAGTGACCAAATGCGTGGAGACCTCATTAGCCCAGACACCTTCCTTTCTACTTCCGTCAGTCAGTCAGAGTGGACCAAGGTTAGGTTCTTGCTCCTGTCTGTCTTTGTCTGCCTCTAGTGTTATTTTTTTTTGCCTGTGTTTCTCTTGTTTATCTTCTCTATATTTGGTTGTCTTTGTCATGTATTTGTTTATCTGTCGCTCTTTCTGTTTGTCATCATTTGCTGTGTGTTTGTCTTTTGTGTCTTTCTGTATGTCTTTTTTTGTGTGTGTGTCTTTACCTGTCAAACTCTGCCTTCGCCTGTAGTTGTCATTCTTCTTTC
Source organism: Coenobita brevimanus (assembly GCF_032717465.1). Lineage (NCBI taxonomy): Eukaryota > Metazoa > Arthropoda > Malacostraca > Decapoda > Coenobitidae > Coenobita > Coenobita brevimanus. The sequence goes on from NC_137046.1 coordinate 42,103,701, forward strand.
TCTTGCAGGCATTCTTTATGCTCATAAATATGCATGTAATTTTCTTTCATTTTAGTGTGAAGTTTTTGTGTTTCTTATTTCTTATTCGTCCTCTTGCCTTGTCTGTTTCCCTGTCTGCTTCTCTGTTTGTCTGTCTATTTGGTATTCAGTCTTTTCCTACTTTCCTTCCATCCTTTTTCCTCATTTCCTTTCATTCATTATTCTTTCTTTTTCTTCCCCTTTCTTTCATCCTTTCTTTCTTGCTTGCTTTCTCGTCTGAGTAATTCATTTTTCTTCGTCTCTTACTTCATTTGTGTGTGTGTGCGTGTGTGTGTGTGTGTGTGTGTGTGTGTGTGTGTGTGTGTGTGTGTGTGTGTACAGTCATGTATAGATAGATAGAAACACATATAGTTGAAACGACACATATCGGCATTCAGGTCTAGTTAAACATGTAAACTTAGACAAGAAGACACAGGAGAGAAACGACCAGACGGACAGGAAGACAGAGATGGATAGATGAGTGTACAGGCACAATACCCCGGAGAAAGTGGTCTTGATTAGTGCCTCCTGAGAGAATGACACGGGTGAGAGAGAATGAACAAACGGGTCTCTGTGAATAGTTGGGGGAGGGGGGGGGAAGGTTTAGGGGAGTAAGCGTACATGTAGGAAAGAGGGGAACTGGGGAATGGGGCTTCCAAGGTTCCTACAGAGACGGTGTTGGCTGGGTTTGTGCATCCACTTCACAACTGGAAGAACCCTTGGTAGATTCTCTGGCCGGTCAGACTCCTAGACAAAGTGCGTTGCCCTCAATTTTCCCTGTTCACTCAGCATTACAGTATGAGACTGGTTGCAGTATGACCATGATAGATCGTAGTCTAGGGGAAGGCTGGGACTCAGCAGTATATACTTGATTGTCTTCCTTAATGACGCTGGTGCAGTAGATAGACATTATTGCTACTGCTTCTTCTTCTTCATTTTTTTTTTCTGCTTCCTACCCTTCCCCTTTCTCATCATCCCCATCCGCCCGTCTACTGATGTTTCCTCCCCAGCGCCCCCTGTAGTGTCCATCGTCGCCCCGTGAAGGTGTCATTATGAGACGGTGAGAGACAGGTCACACCTACATTAGTCATTACACGCCCCGCGGCTTCCACTACAGATTACACAGGTTTCATTTCCATCTTCTAACTCCCTTTTTTTCGTTTCTTTTCATCTCACCACCTTGTTCCTCTTGTGCCGGTTTCCGTGTATACCAGAAAACCTAGAAATAATTCATGACGTATCTTTTTCATTTTAGCAGCAGTGTTCTCTCTCAGCACGGCCCCTTCACCACCACACAGCAAACAAGACATTCGAGTCAGTAGGTGGATCCAGCAGGACCAGCTCATACTTAAATATTCCTTGCGATCACATTGCGAACAACGAAATAAAATTCTTACATCATTAATCTTTTCGTTGTTGGGGATTTCCCATATCCGAACATAATCGACTGGCGTTATCCAGAATAAAATGCCGAAGCGCGGAATTCTTATTATTAAGCAGTGTTTCGTCTCATCCTTAACTATTTTTTTTTTAGCGTATCTTACAGTATCTTAGCAAGAGACAGTATTATCTGTAGCTTGTTTTGATTTCATATATTGTAGGATCTCATGAAGCCTTGATATCAATAGGTAGTCAACAGCTATCATATTCTCCCTCGCTCTGCTGCACGTGAGATTTTGCTGGGAAGATAACGTTACTAAATATACCACATTTCGCCTACCGGCCTATAGTCGTTGGTCTCATAGATGCAAACATTATTGTTCATTCCATTAATTAACATTCGAAAACACAACACACCGTCACTCCCGGGTGAGGCGCTGACGAAGAACCTACACGTGGTGGCGGTGTGCACCCTGGGTGGAGCTGCTGCGAGGCGCTTTCTGCGTCAGGGGGACGCCGTTTCCCTACATGGTGCATGTTGTTACTGTACCTGTAAGATGACCCCACAGAAGCAGTCGCTTACCTGTGGTCGATGGTTCTACTCTGCCTACCGACCGTGATTAAGCAACAAGAATGATATCACCCGGGTTACTCTTATTGTAGAGGGTTAATTACTGTACCAGATAATCTGGATCAACCTGCCCACATATTGTGTTAATTGCTATACCACCAATTTATGTAATATAATATGACATCAAATGGAAATTTTAGTTGTCCACATATATCAAACACACCGAGACGAGAAGAAAAAAATTGCATAGATCCAGCTGTGTCAAACCCTCCGGTATTTGAAGAGCTGTAGGCCTAATTGTAACAAAATAGTTCATATGATGGCCACTATTGGATTCCCTCGGAGGGAGAGAGGTAACCAGAATTACTCCGTTCCCATATATACTGGCATAGTGCGATTGGGGAAGGGATGTGTGTAAAGAGAGAGTGATGCTTGTCAAATTTAAAGTTTTGTAACAGCTATGATGGTAGTACTGCTGCTGCTGCTGCTGCTGCTGCTGATGATGATGATGATGCTATCGGTATGGACACTTTTTTATAGTATTAAGGATGGAAAACTTTAGAGAAAAGACTGCTAGAAATTGTCTTTCTTACGATTTTTTTTAACATTGATTTCTCAGGTTCATTTTCTTTCTATAGGTTACACTAGAGAAAGAGCACAACTAATCACCCTGGAGAAAGGATACAATGGTGATTTCAATTTCCTTCTCCCCTCCCCCTTATGTTTTCGTTCCTTTTTTTTTTCCTCTTCGCACGCTGGAAGAGAAAGAGAACAATTCATGTGGTTTCTCTTTCCATCACACGCCTCTTGTTCTCGTGTTCGATTTCACTCCTTATATTCAATCTCTCGTCGCCCAAATTGGTCATCGGGTCAACGTGATTTCTCTCCTCCGGTTTAGTTTTCACTCCGACCTTTGGAAAAGAAAATGTGAGCGACGCTTTGTGTGAAAAGATTCATATGTGTGTGTGTGTGTGTGTGTGTGTGTGTGTGTGTGTGTGTGTGCTTTGCACCATCACATTATATGGTGAGAATAGGGTCATTGTGATGATAATAATGATAATGATGATTTCTTGTCACAACCAGAAGAATATAGACCTATTCAACGTGGTAATGTATCTTGTAGTGAAGGAGGCTGTGTTACAGACTGCATCTAGCCTCCAACTCGAAAAATATCACGAACTGAATACAGTCGTCTGGTGGCAGCAAGTGTACAACTATAAAAGCGCCATTGCAGTGAGCGGTTAAAACCACTCAGCACGATGACGTAGTGTTCGTGTTTTAGTCGTGCCACGGCCAGACCATGTTATCCAACTCAGGAGGGACCCTTCGTAATGAGTGAGTTAAGAAAGAAGAGTACGGTAACTGATTAAAAAAAAAGATTTTTATTCCGTGACATAAGCAGTATACTACTATCCATTTCAGAGGCGGAGTTGCGCTGTTTTTCGCAAATATCTCCTAAGCGAATCGTTGGATCAGTATGATATTTCAACACAGTACTTTTGACATCCGGGCCTAATTTATGACCCTTAAACCATACTGCTACATATGTTACATTAGGAGTTTACTGAAGGATATTAAGCCTAATCCAGTCATCAAATCTAAGGTGTTATACAAAATCGGACGAGTGCGACTGTGTGGGGTAGCTCCTCCACTAACACCCTGAACAACCCTCTGACCATTCCTTCCCTACCCCCCAATATCGCGTTCACCCCCTCCCCGTTTCCCTCTTCACTCCCAGTCACACCATCCCTCTCACATCTTTGCACTTCCGTTTTCTTTTTTCATTCTAATTGCATACATAATATTTGAATATGACAGTATGTATATACTTATCATACATTAGTAATATTATTTAACAATATATATATCAACTGGACCATGTTCACATTTTAGGATGAATACACAGTATTGTAATAATAGTAATAACTTCTCCGAGAAAGGTTCAGGCAACAAGTGATACAATTTGTAATTCGTGATTTTCAATGGTTGACCATAAACACTGCAAACATATAGGTCTATTACATGTACGTAATCATCCTGATGTACAGTACTTTCTACGCGAAATACGACTTGCATCCATTGCAAATAATCATATCAATACGTCTACAACTACATAACATTCTTACATTATAATACAGTGCTGGGATAATGAGGGAGGGACACAAGAGTGATGAAGGAGGCGAGGAGCTCGGGGAGAATAGGAGGGATAACGAGGACGAGAAGGGGGAGAAGTAGGGGTAGTTAAGGAATAGTTTGGGAGGGTGTTGGGGGGCAACACTTTCCTTCGAATGCGTCAACATGACTAGTCGACTTTCTGTTATTTTTCACGAGTAAACTCCTCACATAACATAAATAGCAATATGGTTTAAGGGTCATAAATTAGGCCCGGATGTCAAAAGTATTGTGTTGAAATACCATACTGATCCAACGATTCGTTTAGGAGATATTTGCGATAAACAGCGCAACTCCGCCTCTGAAATGGATAGTAGTTTTTAGTATCAGTTTATTTTTCTAGGCATTATTCAAAATATGTAGTGACAGTAGGGTGCTGGTGATCGACGCCTTCACATGATGGCATTAATATAACTGGGCGGCTCCACTGCCTGGTTATACAAACGTCTTTCAACTCCCTTCCCATACCTCCAAAGCAGCAGTCCACTAGGTTCATGTTTCAGGTAAACCTGAGGCGGCAACGACAACAACAACAGTGATAGTAGTGGCAGAAGTAGTTAACACCCGCACTAGATTGACCTTTTTTTTTCTTAATCAGACTGCCACGAGACGATTTTAGTCAACTATTTTGTTCATCTTTATTGTGGAAGTGGATTAAGGCTGTATGCAGCATGACCCCTCAGCTTCTTAAAAAAAAAAAAAAACTGAACAAAATCGCCAGGAGATAACAAGAATAAAACATACGACCATCGGACTGAAAGGGTTACGTCAACAGTGAAAATGGTACAGCACTAGCGATGGCGACAGGTTAACCCTTTGACTAAGAAAAGGATTTTTGTTTTGTTTTTAGTATTGATCATCTTATTCAGACTAGGGAAGGATCTCCAGCACTCCGGGAGATATGAATGGTTTACCTTGATTCCCTCTGTAGCAGATGCCTCCCTAAGTTGATCAAATTGTCTGGTGGCGGTAGGAATGAATTATAAAACGGCCCCATCGTACTGAAGAGACTAACAATCTTCAGCCAGTTGACGTCCTTTTCGTTTTATTATTACCACCAGAGGAGTTTATTTAACTTAAAAATATATAGTGATGGTGCGAGTTAATTTAGGATGTATTTAACCACCTATGATTTGAAAAGTCTCCCCCAACTTAATAAATTGGTCATCGGTTTCAGTGGGTAATTCTCTTCGCATCTCTCTCTCTCTCTCTCTCTCTCTCTCTCTCTCTCTCTATCATCATCATCATCATCATCATCCAATTCCTTTTTGCCCCATCAGGAGCATAGGCACCACCGCTAGGCAAGTTAGTTCAGTTATGTAAGACCAAAGTGACCAGTCGCTCTTCCCGAAGAAATGCCAACCATTTCTTGCATGTGAACCCCTTTTGGGCCACACCCGGTTGGAGGACCATCTCCCACTAGACTACCAGGCGTCCATGTGGTTTCTTGACCACCAATCGTAGCAAATGGTTTTCCGGGCTACTAGAAACCCTTTGGCTTGTCAGTTAGTATAGGCACTTGCAGGTAGCACTACATAAATGATTGTACTGTGAGCGTCCTACACACCAATATTGCGTGTCACACATGTAATAAAATATCACTTTTCGTAGCGAAGTGCAAGTTTCCGTACGGGTGTTAGAATGGTGGCGAGAATCGGACAGTGTAATCTGCTGTATCCGGCCATTACCGCACCGTGACGAATGTGGGGCTCGTGCTGGACCTGCAGGCTCGCATCCTTTTCTCACCAGCTGTCTGTCCGGACACTGGCCACAAAGTGAGACAGGTTCTAAATTTACGGTTTTGTGGTTTGGTCTTTTGGAGGTTCCTCAGCAGCATTTCATCATTAAAGTATGTGTATGTGTGTGTGATTGTACCAAATTACCTCTTTCCTTTCCTAATTTTTTATCTGACCGTCTCAGGGAGCAAGAGGTGAGCTGGTTATTAGCAGCTAGAAAAACCCGAGCTCGACCCTCTGGCCATTCAGACTGGTGGGCTCAGCTTCCCGTCAGTTATTGTTGACCCATCAGTACAGTCAGGGACGTGGATGTAAACCGATTATTGATGGTCGTGTTCTAGGGGAAGATTCCACGGGACGTAGCAAGTACTGATTGCCTTAGTGACCCGCGTATAATCGATAGGCATTAATCAAGCCGCCGCCTTCTGACCTTGCCGTATGTCCGAGTGCTGACCACAGGCCGGTTCAAACGAGAAAGCTTCGTAAGGCAGGAGCGAGCGCTGTTTGGTATACTGTAATTACACTTTTACAGCAGTCCACCATTAAAGCGAAGTTTTTTTTTTTTTTTTTATTACCATGCCGTCCGAATAATGACCACAAGACAGTTACAAAAAGACTGCTTCGAAATATACTTTTTTATGGTGTGGTTGTTCATTGTTCTTATAATCATTTTTGGTTGATTTATACTTAGGATCCATTTTTTTTTTTCTTAAATTCTCCCACACCGTCCAGCTGCTAACCACAGGCTAGGGCAGACGAGACAGCTGTAAAACATATTACTTTATGGTTCTGGGTACATATTTATTAAAGATCTTAACTAATTAGTAATATTAACAAGCCTCTAGCAGTCTAGTATTATCAGAAATGCCAATATTTTTCATAGGTTTTTTAATATTGACTTTGTTTGTGAAGTAAAAGATAGGTATCATGAAGATAAATGAATGAACAAGCGATCTTCTACACCGATTAGGCCTAATCTAAAATGAAATCCGCACATATGGAACTCCTGTCGTTTTGGGCGTTGGTCAGTTTTCTGTTCAGTTACATTTCTGCAACAATTCACCATTGGTGCCATGACGTCTTTTAGTTTATACCTGGTTCCTTCAAACGACTTTACTCATCTGAGAAATGATCGCTCGTACTGCAAGAATTTATTCAGTCCAATAGGTTCGAAAAATCTATCCAAAGCTGCAAAATAATCGTCCGGAGATGGCAAGAATTAGATAAAAAAAAAAAAATGCCACCGTACTGAAGACATTAGTGTGTATATATACAGTAATTTTTCTGTCTCCGGCGTCATGTAAACACGGAACAAAAGCCGGTTTAACGAATCAGCTTCAAAATGTTGCGTATTGTGGCCCGCACCCGTAAATGGTGCTTTAACCTCTTCAGCGGGAGGACCTCATTTTTATTTTATTCGTGCTGTTACCAGACAGTTTTTATTCACCAAAGGAAAACCCCATTCGTATTAAAGAGGCTATGAACTTTATGCCTAACTTGTCCACTTCGAAGGCTTTCGTAAGCTGGTAAAAATAGTATGGAGATACCGGTAGAGTAAAACTTGTAAAATAGAGAGAGAGAGAGAGAGAGAGAGTGTGTGTGTGTGTGTGTGTGTGTGTGTGTGTGTGTGTGTGTGTGTGTGTGTGTGTGTGTGTGTGTGTGTGCGCGTGTGCGCGCGCGCGCGCGCGTTTATCGGAAATGGAAGTGATATTGCAAAGAGAAAATGAAAAGGAGTAGTAGATGGGAAAGGAAGAGAGTGAGGAAAAAAGGAGATATATGCAAGAGAAAGAATAAGGGAGGAGATGAAGGGGTTAGGGAGAGAGAAAAGTTCAGTTGGCCACCCATTCTACCACCACCTCCAGCTAAACAGCCACACCGACACCAAACCTGACAGGAGGTGACAGGGATGGAGACAGGTAGCCCACGGACACTGAGAGAGAGAGAGAGAGAGAGAGAGAGAGAGAGAGAGAGAGAGAGCGAACAGACAAATGACAGTCGGCGTCGCTCGAGCTTAACTACCGGAAGCAAGCGGTTCTCTCCCATCTCTTTCTATATTCCTTACTTCTGTTACTCTTCTCTCTCTCTCTCTTTCTCTCTCTCTCTCTCTCTAATTTACACACACACACACACACACACACACACACACACACACACATGTAATAATGCTGAAACATAATGCATGGTTGTGTATAGCGTTTGTTACAACCTGATAATGATTCCTAACCCGTATCATCCCCATTTGATGGCAAGTGTAATCTCGCAGGGTGGTATATTTACCAGTTTTAGACCGCCCTTGCCGGGCCGTCTCATGTAGTGAATCCATATTCCCATACTGCTGACAGCACATCGCCACAGCGAGGCGCAGGTATTATTGTAGAGGTTTGGTTCCTGGATGGACGCCACATTTGCTTCTCCATAAGGAGCATCATAGGTGGCTCCACATCGCCTCGTTATTTTTCTGTATGATTACCACCCAACTTTGTAAATGGTTTCTTGATTTACAGGAAACCATTTGGCTTGTCGTTCAGTATGGAGCCACGTAAAATGGAAAGAAAAGTAATGAATACTGACAGGAAGGCTGGGAGAAATTGGAAGAGAGGAAGACAGGCACAGGAAAAAATTGATAGACGTGATGGAAAAACTAGGCAGCCTTACCTCAGGTGACTGGATGGTGGGCGCCTCCATCTACCTCCCTAATTTACCAGTAATCAAGGGGAATCGTTCCAACGTCATAAGTAAGGCTTGTCAGATTTCATCCATCAGATAGAAACAAACCTCTTGTCCCGAGTAAGATACGTTGCTGCAGGCAACAAAGGTGTTGGGTGGTGGAGTTACAATAGCCCCTCTTCAACTAAAGGTTTAAGGGGTGGGGGTGGGGGGTTGCAGCCCTTCCTCCCGTCCCTTGTGATTGTATGCGTTAATAAAAATGTGAATACCTTGAGTCACACTTGAAGCTACTAGCTAGTCAATGCTGTAACAATGGAATCCACATTTGTAGGAGGCAACATTTGTGCAATAGGTGGGTCTCACTTTCACTGAAAATAATGTGAAATAGCTAGAAGGTTGTTCTTAGTCGTTCACAGATGTTCATAATACCCATGATGTACTATAAAGCAGTTTATTTTGTACCCTGAGGCTTACCAGTCTCATCCCATGTCACAGTAACTTGCTACTAAACATAAGGACAAAAATGTGGATTGCACTGGTGGAACGCGCCGATCGCAAAGACGTGGAATTCCGCGAAAATCTTCAAGAGTTCGACCATTAAAGTCGCATTTTACTACCCAAGTACAAATATATAGATCCTCTCTCTCTCTCTCTCTCTCTCTCTCTCTCTCTCTCTCTCTACTAAAATTACTCCTATACCAGTCCAGCAGTCCACCACATCAAACCCCATCATCGTCCTGTGTGTCCCTTACGTCCTACCTGCTGACGGCGCACCCCGCGACTGGCATGTATGGTACGAATTTAATTGCTTTTTTACTCCCTGGGCTGACCTGTGGCTGTGACCTCTGACCCGCGTGACCCCCAGTTCTAGGCCTACACAGTTTACGGAATCCAGAGATGGTGAAGGTGGAAGGAGAGACCATATAACTGAGAGCACTATTGGTCGATTTTTTTTAACACTTTCCACAACTTCGATTTCCATTGAGGGAGTGTTTGTAACGCACTGTGGCCTCCAAAACCGGAAAAGAAAAATGTTGTCAGTCACAGTGGAACAGGAAAGACGTCTGCTGACTGAAAGCTTAATTCATTTGTACAGTGAAGTCCGCTAAGTATGTATTGCTCTTGATAACTCCCGTCGCCTTCATTCGGCTTTGAAGGGAACTCTGGCACTATATGGATACACTATTCGCAAAACTAGTTCAGTTATCACCCTGTTAGCTAATGTACTGTTAAAACATTCACTTGCCGATTACTTGACATTTCACTCTTCCTTAACTGAATATTGCCAGCCTTCTCAAGATGATAATGAATCTTTAACGGTGTGATGGTGGTTGTACGGATCATTCACTGCAGACTCTGATGATAACATTCACCTCCTCTGTTTTCCTGTTACAGTCTCTGGACCCTTGCCGCTTCATTCTAGTGATAGGTGCTCTGCGTGAGATCAGAGCTATAACTCCAAGGCTTCTGAAAAGTTTGTTATGTAAATCCGAGTAGAAGAGTCAGACCAAGATTGTGGTGAAAGGACAAGGCTGGTGAAGCACATCAGTAAGGATGGTATGTCATAGGGTGATCTTAATCCCTTCAGCCCGAGGACGCCAGTTTTGTTTTATTCTTCCTACCCCTAGATAATGTTATTCTGCACAAGAGAGGTTTTCAGAATGAAGAGGTAAGATATGCTCTTCATTAATCTCTTTACTACTATAGATTTTTCGTAGTTGTATTGAAATCACGTGGTTACAGCTGAGAGGAATTACTAAAAGACGCTATCGAAGTGGAGGGACTAAGCAGAGATTGAAATATTTGGGGGCTCTGGTATTAGCGTCAGACGATCGATTGGTAGATAAAACGAGCCATGGATAGATAGATAGATACAGTAGACAGATTGATAGATATACATAGAGACAAACACATAGATCTCTAAGCTGTTGAGGTCACTGAAGGAATGCGATATGTTAGCGGCGATGAACGATATTACTGGTGATGATATTGATAATGGCTGTGGTGGTACTAGTGATGGTGATGATAGTTATGATAGAAGTGGTAGTTATGCTTTTCGTGGTATTGGTAGTAGTGATGATAACGGTGATCGTGGTTGTAGTTTTGATAATTATGGTAGTGATGATGGTGATGGCCTGCCGTGGATAATCGCAAAAATGGTATGATAATGGCGGTGGAGTGGACAGCTATCACGAAGATGGAGGCGAGTGAGGGTAATGGTAGTGAAGACAGGAAAATGGGGCTGTTAGAGTGGTGGTGATGATGATGATGGAGGTGTTGTGAAGATGCTAGTGGAAGAAAGAGAGGTAAAAACTTGGACGAAGAAGAAAGAGATAAGAGAGGGAGACAGAGAGAAGAGATAATAGAAGAACAGGAAAATAAAGTAAAAGGTGACAGAAGATGGTAATGAGGAAACTAAAAGGTGATAATGAAAATAATAATAATAATAATAATAATAATAATAATAATAATAATAATAATAACGAACTCAAAAGAAAGAAAAAGACAAGAAAAGAGACACGGAAGTAACAGAGAAAAAGAAGAGAGTATCAATTCACGATCTTAATAATATTGTAAGGCTTTTCTCAGTACCATAAGGAATGGATGGAAAGAATGGAGGTGGAGGGAGAAAGTGAGGGAGGAAGGAAGGAGCCAACAAAACGGGCGAAAGGGGAAAGAAGAAGGAAAGGCGTATTCAACTGATCGCAGTGGAGAGAGAGAGAGAGAGAGAGAGAGAGAGAGAGAGAGAGAGAGAGAGAGAGAGAGATTTATACAAATTGTCGATTACACAGCCCATAAGGTCCTTTGTAGGTGTTGCGGCCGTAAGAGTACCAGTAAAAAACATCCAATTGCAAAAACATCCTCTTCGCTGCGATGACTCATTTACAAATTTTATTCCTGCCACCACCGGACAGTTTTATGCAGCATGAGGGGGTAAATTTCGTAGTGAACGGGGTGGAGACTAACGCCTTCAGTACAGTATGACAGATTCTCCTTGAGCGGGGTAAGATAATACATGGATAACAAGGATTTAATGGAGAAATCATCATAGTATTGAACCCCCGGACCCTGAGGTAATAAGACGTTCTGGAAAATAAGTAGAAGCGACACCATTTTGTACGGTTGATCCCATGAGAAGATGATGTGCAATTAAAAATATTTGTGATGTAGTTTTATTCTGCTTGGGAAAGACATCTGGTAATGGAGTTAATGAGGGCTATTATCTAACATTATCTTTTCAGATCCTTCCCAAAGATTTATTAACGTTGTGGCAGTAACGAATATAGAAAAATGGATTATCGTACTGAAGTGGTTAAAGGGGGAAGTGGAAGAGGAAGGTTAAACAATTGTACAGAAAGAGAAACAGACAGGAAAGGTGAAATTGGAAGATGAAGGAAGCAAGCAATTACTGCATTAAAGTGACAGTGAACTCAAGGAATAACGTTTTTTACTGTTATTTTGTTTTGTTCTTTCATCTCTCTCTCTCTCTCTCTCCACTCATCCATCAACTTCCCAGTGCCATCAATATCTTCAATCTCTAACGACGCAATTGTTGTTTTCACCCCCTATCATGGGCCCCTGAACCATTGCCTTCCTCGTTCACATTGTTACCGGTACCCAAAGAAAATATTACCCCCGCCTGGTTTCTCTTTCCAGTTACCATTACCGTGTCGAGTTTGTCAGTGCAGCCATAGTATTTCAGGTATCAAAGCCAACAATCTTTTTTTATTTTTATTGTCCCCATTATTAAGCTCAAACGTATTTCCTTTGTCTGAAGTATATCTGAAACTGCTTCTGTGTACCAAACTCCTTCAGGCTGAGGACGTCAATTTTGTTATGCTATTGCTGTCTGTAGATGGTTGTACTTCGCTTAGGAGAGAACTGACAGAAGCCACATAGCATTTGTTTATCCCGTCACTGCCATGCGTCACCCCTGAGCTGAATAAAGTCGTCTGGGGTTGCAAACATAAACCAGTGAATCACGTCAGTACTTTTGTTAACTTTAGATTTTAGAATATTACTTTAGTAAGTTTAGGATCAAAGTAAAACTATTATCTTTGTTCATTGTTGGTTTGAAACATAGTTCTAAAGACCTGATTCCTTCATTCGGTAATAACTGGAACAGCATGACATCAGCAACATTTCAAATACAGTACCTAAGCAAATAGTTATACTTTTATTATTTGCTCATTGATCTCATCAAAGTATGAGATGCGGGCCCGAACATTTACTATCAGGATTTCAGGTTAATCTTAAAGACACCGTATTACTACTGGATGCTTTATTGGGAGCTTAGATGTTAAACCCAAGGAGTGTAGTTATCTCTAACTTTCATACAGTCTTTCAGGGCACAGGCAGAGAGTTTCCTTTGTGTGTGTTGCCAGCTGTCACCTCTACACTGTTACAGGTAGAGCTGTTTCTCCAGCAGAATTTGCAAGAGGTCTGCTGGCCTCAGCCTGACTCAGGAAGTCTACAGATACCTCAGCGCAAAGCATCCGGTTGCATACTCGTACAAAACATTGTTTCTTCATGTCATTCCTCCTTGACCTATTCAGGTCTGAGAGACTCATTTTGAAATTTGTTCGAACTCCAGAGAATTTTACATACTGTAATTGAGGATGAAATTTTGTTTAAATTCCAGAGAGTTTTACATACTGGGGGATGAAATTTTGTTCAAACTCCTGAGGATTTTATGCAGTTGAGGATGAAGTTTTGTTCAAACTCCAGAAAATTTTACTTAGCTGATGATGACTTCGAGTCGTTAAAGGGTTAAACAATACTTCAGCCAAAACGAATATTGAATCAGAAACTGTTTTACTTACAATTAGTCGGGTATTGAAGTCGGCATGTTTACTGATCGCCCATACGGGTAGCTAACGTCAAAGATGTTTTTCCTTTTCATATTTTCTTTTCTGTTTTCTTACAATCGCTTTGTATATATATATATATATATATATATATATATATATATGTACGGTATATGTATGTATGTATGTATGTATATATAATTTACTTTCCTTTCTCGTTTCTTTTAAACTCGAGTTATTACTCCATCTTTACCTTCTTCTCCTTTCTTGATTCCATGACTGTCCAGCAAACCAGAGACAAAGTTTGATCACTCACGACATCGAGAGCCAAATTACGACTTCGTTTTGCCTTCGTGACATGTCTAGTGCCCCCTGGCTCGGGGTATGCAAGTCCCGTTTTCAGCGGCAACCTGATGACTCACTACATGCAGCCGGCCACCCATCCCATCCATCCCTGGTATTTTCCTCATCATGCACTTCTTTACCTTATTCTGTTTCAGCAACAATCATTCATTTCATATCTTCACAATCCAGTATTCTGCTGGCTTTCCTCGCCATAGTTTGACTCATTTGCAGTATTTTTTCTTTTATTTTTCAAACCTCATTTCATCGTACGCTCGATAATCATATTTTGATTCAGACACAGCTCTTCATTTCACTGCAGTTCACTTTTTTTTACCTAATTTCCGTAGCTTTATCCGACGCAAATGCTGTATATTTTCTCTTCGTACAACAGTTCATGATACACTCTTCAGCTGTTGTGATTTAAGTACGGTTCTTCATTCTTTTCCGAGCCAATTTTTGCATACATTTCCCAGCCACATTCAACTCAGCTGCATATTTTTCTTTCATTCCAGACCACATTTTATCGTACACTCCTCAACCATCTCGTGTCTCAGCTACAGTTCTTCTTATCCGAAGCAATTTTTCTCCTTACATCCCTAACTCGACTGTAGATTTTTTTTTTCTTCATCTTACTGTTTGCCATTTCATTTAATTTCAGACCACCTGCCCACATAGTTTTCTCAATTATACTCAACTCCGCTGTAGCTCTGTTTACTATCTTAAATTCTGATATCGACATGACCAACTAAACCACCTTCCTTATATACTGACAAACGTTCATTCCATACCAAGCAACGGTACTTTTCTCCATGCTTTCCTCAGTTATCCTCGTCTCAACTGATTGTTTCTTTTATCAACCTAAATTTCCATCTATATACTGTATCAGGCTCATTCTGGTTCAGGTGCAAACATTTCATATGAATCCAAGCTAATCCAACATCGTCTAGCTGTACTGCAGTCCTTCCATTCGTCCCAGAGCACTCTTCCCAGCATGTCTTGACTACATTCTTTATTCCATCTCAAGCCACCTTCCAGCATATATTTATGAATCTTATCCATGTAACCATGTAAACTGCAGGCCCTTCTTCAGCCCCAACTCACCGTCCTACAAATATACGGTAATCCTCATCTTAGGAGTATTTTAGTTTCCATTAACATTCCAAACCCTTCAGACGCAAATAATCAACCTGCAGATCCTCATTCCACTTCACTTCAATTCCCCTTCTTTTGACGAAAAAGTTCTGTATATATGGCAAAATTGAGGTTTAGGGTCATATTCCCATAGACCCTAGTTTCTCTGAGCTTAATTACATCGTTTG
>NC_137046.1:42123716-42206216 GCF_032717465.1 Coenobita brevimanus
GATGAAAGTGAAGGAGATAAATGTTCGTGAAAAATTATATAAAACAAGAGGAACAGTGATAAGAAATACTGTATAGCCTACAGTATGTTGATGCCAGAATGCAGGTGGTCATGGTACATACGGTACGCATTTCGCCCACTTCGCACACATAAGGTTTTCAAGCCAGAACGCATGACGCTTTTCACACACACACACACACACACACACACACACACACACACACACACACACACACACACACACACACACACACACACACACACACACACACACACACACACACACACACACACACACACACACACACACACACACACACACACACACACACACACACACACACACACACACACACACACACACACACACACACACACACACACACACACACACACACACACACACACACACACACACACACACACACACACACACACACACACACACACACACACACACACACACACACACACACACACACACACACACACACACACACACACACACACACACACACACACACTTCCCTTCCGATACATCTTGCTCATAAAATCTGCATAAAATGATGCATAAATTCAAAATAGCCCTACCCATGAACACAGACACGAACACCGCCGCAAGAACGATACGAAAAAACGAAGAATTTTTAGTTTAAGGCCACAAATAGGAATACTTAGCTGCCAGATGGTTGAAAAGAGATGACAGGATGCTGGGTGGGTTGCGCGCGCGCCTCGTGTGTGTGTGTGTGTGTGTGTGTGTGTGTGTGTGTGTGTGTGTGTGTGTGTGTGTGTGAGAGAGAGAGAGAGAGAGAGAGAGAGAGAGGGAGAGAGAGAGAGGGCGGTTAGTTGCTTGGTTTAAACAGGGAGGATCACGCTAGAGTGAGAAAGGGTGAGAGGGAGAGGGAGAGGCGTGGAGGTGAAGTCGTGAGGTGAAACAAAGACCGTGAGTGGATTTACGGCACTGCTTCACTTCTGATGGACTCGGGATCTTGGCGTTTGGGGTTCGATCACATGGCTGATTACGTGATGCTTTCTCTGTAATGTTTATGTATGCATGAATGTGTGTGTGTATGTATGTATTTCTTAGTTTTTGTGTTATATACCGTTATTACATATTTTTTGAATACATATTTTTCTTTCCCTGAATCTAATTGTAGCTTCGTAGTTCTCGTAATACTTAGTTTCAGTGGATATAAGAAAAAAAGTATGTTCATGACTTATTCAGGTGTGTCTTCTCTGTTACCTAGGTACAGAAGAAACACGTAATCCTGATGGGTAGAGGCGGAACTAGTGATCTCAGCTTACCCTCAGTATCAAACATAGACATTATCAAAATATACTGTAAAAAGTTGTTACCCAAGCCATAATTTTGCACTGTGTTCTAAAATGCTTGAAGTGCACAGTGTGTGAGTGTAGGGAAGGTGGGATCGGCAATGAGGTGGAGGTGTAGCGGAAATGGAGGTGGAGATGGAGATGGAGGTGGGGATGGATATGGAAGTGGCGGTGATGGAAGTGGTGAAGGTGGAAATGAAAATGGTGATGGTATTTGAAGTGAAGGTGGAAGTGGTGATGGAACAGCAGGCTCAGGTAAAAGTGATGAAGGAAATTGGAGATCGAGATGGAAATGGAGGTGCAGATGGAATTAGTCACTGAAGTGTGGGTGGAGAGAAGCAGGTGAAGACGGAGGTAGAACTGGATGTGATTGTGGAAATGGAGACGGAGATTGAGGTGATGGTGGAGGTGGTGGTTAAGGTGGAGATGAAAGTGGTGGTAAAGGCAGAGTTAGTTGACAGGAAACTCTGGTGTTGATGTGGATATGTGATTAAGACCTTGAAAGAACTGGATGAACCAAAGATATATATAAGAGAAAAATTGACGTCATTGTCCTGAAGGAGATGGATAGGGTAAAGGTCCAAATACGCATAAAAATTCGATTGTTTGGCGTAGAGTTCAAACTTATGAAGAATAAACGCTTTACCCCTTGGACGTAACTTTAGAGTTGTCTTTTGGTTAACTACAAACTATTTACGTCGCTGAGACAGAGCACACGTTACCAGTGAATAAAAACTCTAATACAGTTAATATGTTTAAAGAGAAATTTGGATACCTTACTCAGTTGGTCGGGTTATTATTGAGCTTAATTAAATCGTCTGGGGTTAACGAAAATTAAGTACATAACTGGGGCAGAGAGCATCGAAAAGGTTAGATAATTCAGTGTACTTAAGGCACCTTCAACGGCGTCTTTCCTGGACTGAGACTCTGTTGTATCTGGTTCTGGGTCTATAATTCATATATATTTTTCTGAGATTTTGGGAAAGCTTGACAGGAGGGCAAATCGGGTGAGGGAGGGGTGAGGGGGTGAAGTCAGGAGAGAGAGAGAGAGAGAGAGAGAGAGGGAGGGAGGGAGGGAGGGAGGAAGAGGAGGTCAAAAGAGAGAGGGAGTAGGCAGAGAAGAGAATAACGAGAAGTGTAATTATGCTGATTTACCGTCATTTATCAACTCTCCCCGTTTTTATATTTAGCCAGTGTCTTTCTTTCTTTTTGTGGTCTTAGTTCCTTTTCCTTGTCTTTTATTCTCCTTATAATTCGTTTATTTTTAATCCTGTGTGGAATATTCGTCTTGGTCTTCATTTTCACATTGTTTCCACCCTTTCTGCATTGGAATTAACTACACTTTATTTACTCGTATCTTCTCTTAACGCATGTCTTCTTTCTCTAGTGGCTTCCCTTCGTTTGCATCTTCATATTCATTTTTTCGTGTCTAATCGTAATGTCTGCCTTTCTTCAGTTCTTTACACTTGGTCGTTTCTTCTTAGTTTTCTAGTTTTTTACACATCCTCTTCTGATTTCTTCTTTCTCTTTCCAATCTTCTGTTCACTTTTATCTCCGTTTTTTTTTTTTTTTTTTTTTTTTTTTTTTAAGCCTTTCAGTATTTCTTATCC
This sequence comes from Coenobita brevimanus, assembly GCF_032717465.1. Lineage (NCBI taxonomy): Eukaryota > Metazoa > Arthropoda > Malacostraca > Decapoda > Coenobitidae > Coenobita > Coenobita brevimanus. The sequence continues at coordinate 42,126,658 of NC_137046.1, forward strand.
CGACAATGATTGTCACTTCCCCCCCCCCCCATTTTCCTTTAAGCCCAGATATCATAACTTTTCACTTTTTCTTCATGTCCTTCCCCTCGTCTTCTCCACACTTTTCAACAGTTCATTTCCTTATCATTCTCCCTTCGTTTCCCATACTCCACCCTGTTTTCTCTTCTTGTCTGTTTCAATTTTCTTTAATCTCCTTGTCATATTTTCTTTGTCACTAAATTCTTTCAGTATTGAATGCGTAAATATATTTTTGAATGTTGTCTATGTAGTCTAAGACAGTATGAAAAAGATGTAGTCGCCATAAAACAGAATAACAAGGAGGAGCACGTAGATAGTGCATTACTTGCGCCCGACAAATGGTCTAAGAGCCATAACCAAAAGTTCTAAGAATGTCAGTAAGCCTAATGTCCTTTATGGCTCGTCTTTATTCATGTCATTAAATTTCGTTCAGAGATAATCAAACCTGAGTTGACCTTGCCCTGTGATCCTTATATCTGACCTCTTGTTCTCAAAACTTATTCTCGAAATATTTGGCAGACCCTCATTCATTCCACCAACTTTTTTTTCAGATCGAATAAAAACCAATTGCGTTCTAAGGTCCAACATATGACCCTGACCTTTGATGAATTGTTCCGATAATCGAATCCCCTCTTTCTTGGTTTACCCTTAGCTCCTCAAAGTTTGGTCTAAATCGACTAAAAACTTTGCAACCCGAAATTGCCTTGTGAATTTGACTTTTGACCTAATGTTCCCCAAAACAATATCAGTCGCTTGGCTGATCTTCGACTTTTCCACCAACTTTCGTCAAAATGAAATAAAAATTGTTTGTTATTTTGTTCACACAAGCGCATACGGGTTAAGCTTTGACCTTCCACTATGACCTTGACCTTTGAATGATTGTTCTCAAAGTCAGATCCCTTCGTTTCTTGCCATACCTTCAACCCTCCAGCTTTGGTGTAAGTCGAATAAAAGCTGCCTAAATTGACCGTGCCATTTGACCTTCACACTTGACATTGTTCACAGAAAAATAGATCAGCCTCGTAGCTAACCTTTATCCCTTACGGTACATCAAGTGTGGTTAAAGTTGGGTGAGAACTCTTTGGGTTATTTTCTAAACACACACACACACACACACACACACACACACACACACACACACACACACACACACACACACACACACACACACACACACACACACACACACACACACACACACACACACACACACACACACACACACACACACACGTGAACGCCGAGCAAAACATTACATCCTTTGAGTTATAGCCTGTGAGAGTATAATGAAGCGTATTATGCAAAATAGATAGGTTAGGAAGAGATGGTAGAACGCCTCCTAAGCTGATGAGATTATGGGCCCTAGTGTAGCTATACTTGTAGACAGAAGCTGCATAGTCTGGGTCAACCGGTCTGGCGCTGTTATTCTCGGTTGTAATGTTCCCTCCAGCTGCCTCTCCATTTTTCATTCCTCTCACTATCTTCCTTTTTTATTCTCCCGCTTGCCCACTACCCATTCCCATGCCCTTCTCTCTTCTTTTCCTGTCATTGGTTCTCGGCCTCCTTTCCCAATTCCAGTGTTTTCCTTTCCTCCCTACCCTTTCCCATTTTATCTCTCTGCTTCCTCTTTCCCTACCCACCTCTCTTCTATCTCTGCCTCCTTGTTTCCATTCTCCATCCCCTCTCTCTGGTTTCCTCTCTTTCTCTCCACTCGTTCCATTCTCTCTCCTTCGTCTTCCCCATCTCTGCTTTCTCTGTTTTTATTCCCAGTCCCCTCACTCCTGTTTTCTCCCCTCCCCTCCTCCCTCTAATATATTTCTTGTTTCTCCTGCTCTCTTCCTTCCGCCCTTTCCATCTTCTTCCAGTTCTTTCCCCCCCTTTCTTTCGTGTCCTTACTATCCTGTTCCCATATCGCTTCACCTCCCTGTCTCCTTCCCTGCCTTCCCCTTTTCCTCCCCTTTCTCCCTGTCTCTGCCTACTTCACCTCATTCCCTTTTCCCCTCCATCCTTCCTCCTCTCCATCTTCCTCTTCGCCTTCCCTCTCTTTCCTTTTCTGTCCACTGTCTCCCCTTCCCTCCGTACACTGCCTCATGCGGTACTCCTGGCACATACACACTGCATGACATGACCTCTGCCTGCCTCTCCGCTCTTGACTCACTCCTAAAACGCTCCCACTCTACTACACCCGCTAGCCAGGAGCACGCTTGGGCCCATTAAAGTACCGTATGTTGTTGTTCAAGGAAAGTGAAATAAGAGTGTGTTTGTGAGACCTTTAACTGTATTGCCTTAAAAGGAGGTGAATTAGCGAGCAGCGACTGTTAAAGGTACGAATTACAAGTCATAAGGGCAGACGAACTGGCAAGATGCGAGGGACCTGGAACCGTATTTAGAATGTAGCCTTACCAGTTTTCTTACGCCAAGCAAGTCCTCATTGAAGTTAACTGCATCACATATGGCAGATTTTTTTTTTTTTTTCGTATTTTTTCTGCTTGATATTTGCTCTTAGCTTGATTGTGAAGTGTTTGGTAGGAGTATGTGTGAAGACATCATAGTTACCATAGCGGTCTGTTAGTCAGCGTAAGCGTATGAGAGTTTATAAATATGGGAACTGCTCCCATGCCGTCTGGCTCACTCCCACCACATTTCATTGGTCGAAGCTGTTAGAGAATTACAAAAATAATACTGTTTTATTAGTGAGGAAGTAAATGGATGTTACTTTTAAAAATGCATTTAAAGCTGTTTTAGTAATAGAGTGGGAAAAATATCAAGTATTTTAAAGTGTTTTTTAAAGATTTTAATGATAATCCGGTAAGCAACAGTATTTTAACAATGACGACTTTAAAGTAAACGGCAATACCTGTTGCAGTACCTGTGCTTTCAGAACATGTTGCAATAACAGCTTGGAAAAGTGATATCATAGTGGTATTATGATGGTAAGATGATTATTTAGATATTCAGAATTTCGAGGCATTATTCTGTTATCAGTAGAAAAATAAAGAAAAATTTTAGAGGAAAAGAAACTGTTCACCTTAGGGCGAGTCCACTCTAGAACATATGTTGGCAACACAGCTGGCAATATGTTCGGGAACATGTTTGCAGCAGTATTTGGACAGATGTATGCAAACATGTTTCAGTGCAGCTTCGAACACTGGCAGCAGAGACGATTGGATAAGTGTGTCCATACCAGGCAGCTGAGACTTCATCATGATGTTCCCAACATGATCTGGACGCTGCTGTTTCCAACATGTTTGCAACGTGTTCGTTGCTGTGTTGCTTACATGTTGCCAACACTTCTTTGAGAACACGTGTGGACGCGCATTTAGGGGGACACTGTAGTTGAACAAAAACAAGTAGCACAGTCGCTTAAAATATAGGGAAGAATACAAAAAATTAGAATCTGTATCAAAATGAGTGTTTCTGTGACTACTTACCTCCCCCGCCCCCAACAAGATGGTGCAGATAACACAAATATTAACAGCTGTACTCCCATAACTCTTTCGATGCTTGGATTTTTTTCAGCTGAACAAAATTCCTTGATGTTATTCTGAATCAAACATCTAAGTGCATTCCAAGCACTGAAAAGGAGTAATTGATATACCGTTGTTTATAAGCTCTTGTTTGTTATGAATCATCTTACCTGAAAAAAAAAGTCGTGTCGGAATAGTTAACGATGAAATCTTGAAAATAGTGATAGTTAACGAAAATGAATGTTTATGTGCCTGTTTGCATATAAAAATCGAAGCATCAATATCAGCTTAACACGAATGCGAAAAGAAATTACAAGTGGTCCCCCAGCTGTTCACACACGAAAAGATTGGATGATGTGCACTGTGATGCAACAGCAGTATCATCTTAAACACATCATAACGAGAGGCTGAATAAAATTGTTTAGTGTCGGCGTCAGTAAATATAGAAAGGCATCAAGTGAAGATGTTAAGCTTTTCCTGGCCGGGACAACTCTGAACTTCCAGCTCACACCAGACGATTTTATTCAGCTTGGGGTCAGTTAAAGGAGCCTGGCGCTGTTGATGCAGTGTTACAACCCTTTCACCACAATGGGTCTTCTCTGGCCTTAACACAGTCCTGCAGTGGTGGCCAGAAGAAATAACGAGTGATATCTGTTGACTGGGTCAATGGAAATGGTTTTGTAAGTCTTGCACTGCTGACGTTCTTTTCCAAGTAAAATACAATCTTATAACACGAACATGAGTAGAACAGCATTGTACAGAATGGGTTGTGGTAAAGACATGACGACGAATTGTGTAAGTTCTCCCATGACTGTTGATTGAAAGTGCGCATGATTATCCACACTGAAATAGCAACACTAACATCTTGAAATAGTTATTGCAGATGCAGTGAATGGAGTTCCTTGCATCACACACACACACACACACACACACACACACACACACACACACACACACACACACACACACACACACACACACACACACACACACACACACACACACACACACACACACACACACACACACACACACACACACACACACACACACACACACACACACACACACACACACACACACACACACACACACACACACACACACACACACACACACACACACACACACACACACACACACACACTCTCTCTCTCTCTCTCTCTCTCTCTCTCTCTCTCTCTCATTTTCCTTGTTTGCTTTTTTTCTCTCTCTCGTTTCCCAGTAGTATGAGAAAAAAAATTCAACCAATAAATTTTAAGTGAACATTATAAACGAAAAGTACAATAATAAATATGATGATGGTGATGCTGCTGCTGATGATAGTGGGAATGACTTGTATTAGATGTATCGATAAAACTAACCTATTGAATTTCTGGCATTATTCAGGAACAAAAAATTACGATAATGATACAGGGAATAAGGAACAAGTACGGCGATAAAACTTAATAACAGCACGACAAGCGCCGGTGACTTAGAAAGAAAAAAAAAGATGGAAACTCATGAAGGAAGAGCCCAGGTGCCGTTAAATCCCTCATGGCAAGACATTTCCTCCATGCGTAATAAAGCCTGACGACAAGAAGAACAACCTTATTAAAAGTAAATAAATAAATAAATAAATAAGTTGATTGTTTTATGTATTTGTTAGTAAATAAATAAAGAAGTGTTTTGAACCTGTTAATGGAGACTCTCTCAGTCGAATGAAAATCGCCTTACAGTACCAAGAATTAAAAAAAGAAAATGCAGTATGATATCCAGGTTAATAGAGACCGCTACTGACCCCTTCATTATGAGACTGAAGGGGTTAATGGAGTGTTGGATTAGTGGATACTGCCGGCTCAATGGAGGGGGTTCAGTAAGGGGTGTGTGTGGGGGTATTGTTGGAGAGGTGACACGTAGAGGTGAAATGGGTGGGGGCAGGACTGTAATGGTGCTCTGTAAGGTGTCGAAGTGCCAGGTGCAATGATTTATGGGTTGTCTCTTTGGTGATGGCCTGAAGTGTGTGTGTGTGTGTGTGTGTGTGTGTGTGTGTGTGTGTGTGTGTGTGTGTGTGTGTGTGTGTTGCTTGTGCTTCTTGAGTTATATTGATGTGTGTTGTACGTGTTATGGGTTGACGGTGCCTGTCTTCGTGTTTGTGTACTGTGTGTGGAAAGTCTTGCTAGAAGAATAAATCCTGTTTTTTTCCACATTTAATACCATATATTGGCAAACTGGTAAGTATTTGATATCTTGTTGGAAGAAAATACTGGAAAGTTGTTTTGCTTCTTTTGTTATATATATATATATATATATTTTGGCAGATTATTGTTACAGGGCACGTCTTGCTGGAAAGAAATATGCTGTTCTTTTTTTCTTTTCCAGCCTCATTTAGATTCATTAGAAAACTTCTCTCTCAATGTTATGTCCCTCTAAATATATATAACGACTCTTGTTTTTTCCCACGTTCATTATTGTGTCGACCAACTTATCATTCTGTGTGGAAAGTGTTGCGAGGAAAAGGAAAATCAAATTACTAGCTATTTGCTCCCGTTTCCATTGTTGTACATCAGGAGACTTATAACTGAATTTAGAAAGTCCTGGGGGGAAAAAAAGTGCAGGTTCTCCCCCTCCCCCCATCAGCGCTACCTGTGTGCAACCTGATCACTATGCAACGCCATACTCCCCGCGGCAGGCTTGTAAAGGCTATCGTTTGCTTCCACTTTTAACCCTTTGAATCCAGATGACTTCCTTAGTTTATTCTTGCTCCTTCCAGACGATTGTATTCGACTTGGGAAAGGCTTCTTAAACTGAGTTGCCCTTCATTACCATGACGTGTTTTTACCCACGTCACAATTCGCAAGGTATATGAGAGTAACGGGAAATTATACTGCTATTGTTGTTGTTTTTGTTGTTCAGAAAACTTTTGAATAAACCTTCACGGCACTCAAACCATTAGCCTGATCCTGCGGCTCTCATTTTCACAGAGTATACTCCCATGGCCCCTCCTCATCCTCCACCACAACATCTGATCCTATCGATTTCTTTGTCCTCTACTCAGATTTCTTTACTTCCCTAACAATCTTGTTTAGAGGAGTTTTTAGGTATACCTTCACTGGACTCAAAATAATAATCATACAACAGCCATTTTCACAGGTATACTTTCTTGCCTCAGACCTGCATCCCACCAAAATTGCTGCCCATCCCACTCATTCCTTTGTTCACGACTCTCATTTCTTCCCCCTCCTCCCCTTGACTGTTTCATAGTGCGATTCATGTCACTCGACGAACGCACTTGCTAAATTTAATTCTTGCTGACCTCGTATTCTTTTATTCACTTTAGAAAAGGTATTTGAGTAGAAGGGATTAATTCTTTGGACTCTGATTTCATTGGCTTAGGAGGCTGTGTCACCTTATTAGTCTCTCTTTTTTTTGTGACAGGTTTCCTAAACATTTTACAAGAAAATATAAGTCTTTAGTTCGTTAACGCTGTATTTAATGACAGCTGCTGCAAGACGGGTATATTCAGCTATCAGGAGATCTTTCGTAGTAAAAGGATGACTGAAATTGAGTTTGTTTCTGTCCCCTTCGTTGTCAGAAGTCGTTCCCAAGCAAAGTTGAGCAATTTTATCTGGTAGCAGTAAGTACAATATATAAAAGGTGCCATCGTACTGAACGCTTTACTGTATCGTATGGATATATCAGCTGGTAAGGAAGAGGTGGTAGCGAGTCGCCTGAGCCCACAAAAATAGGACGTAAGGAAGCGGTGCCACGGAGCGTCATAAATTCGCAGCGATACGGCCCCGGGTGTCAGCTATCTGGTCACTATGCCAGGCCACGCTCCAGGCATCCCCAAGCCCCCCTCACCCCCGCAAGGCCTGTGGTTTATTTTGCCCCTGAGTACCATCCCGGATATGACCTCCTTACACCTTCATCTTGGTCGACCCTCACCCCACTTTATGTTTGCTACCTCAGGCCATGTCTCCTTTCACCTGCCGCCTGTCATAACGTCCAAACCTAACCTTACGTAAACCTCTGCCTAAAGCAACATAGCCATTTGCTTCACCTTTTATGTCATGTCTCCCTCCAACTGCCTGTCAAGTTTTCGCGCAACTTTATCTGGCCTAACTTTACTTCACTCAATCTTTGGCAAAGTCATACTTAAACTATTATAACTTACTAGTTTAGATAAACTGTAAGCCAGTTCTCCTACCAACTATCTGGCACTAAGGTTACTCCAAACTTAGGCTACTTTACCTTTTTTAATCTAAAATTTGACCAAACCTGCTCCCGTCATAACCCATCCTAACCTTACCAAAGCATACATAATCTGTCCTGACATAACCAGAGCTTAGTTGAGCTAACCTAACCTTATCCATAATACCCAGCCTATAACATAACCAAACCTTACCAAGGCTGACTTAACCAAATTTAACTTATAGTAATCTGTAACACCCTGCCCTAGTGGAACCGAGCTAATTTTTAAGCTGTCAGCCTAATTTGCCTTACATACCTCTACCCTAACATACTCAGCCCTGCCTTACCCTGCCCTAACCTACCGGATACGGCCCACCAACCATTACTTATTAGCCCACTCCATAAATCAAGTGAATATACCCCATTATAAACAGTATGCCGGTATGCTATTAAGACAATGGCACATAGATTCCAGTCAGTGATATACATCCGAGTGATAAACCCCTTCACTGTCATTGCATTTTTTTTTTTTGGGGAGGGGAGGGGAGGGGAGAGATATTCTTGATGCCTCAAGACGTTTATATTCAACTTAGAGGAGACATCTAATAGAAGGAGGTTAAATGAACTTGACTGTAACTCCTCCAACTTGACAGACCTCTAAACAACAGAATAAAATCGTCTGCCCTTAGTCAAAGAAAAAAAATACGTTCTGGGCCTGAAGGGGTGAACACCATCATTGTTGTCATTTTCACTGGCCAGGATTTGGATTCAGTCATGTGGCAGTGTGTGTGTGTGTGTGTGTGTGTGTGTGTGTGTGTGTGTGTGTGTGTGTGTGTGTGTGTGTGTGTGTGTGTGTGTGTGTGTGAATGCTGTGGGAATTGTGTGGTGACCGTGATTGAAGAGTTGATAACGGACATTATGTGAGCTTAAGGTTTGAGTAAACAATATTCCAAAGCCGCATCTGAAGAATATATTTTCTTTTGCAACCATTAAGGGCCTAAGTGAAAGCAAGTTCAGTGCTAGACCGACTCAATCCCAAATTACAAACAAGAAGAAATAGTGAGAGTAAATATAGTCCCTTTGACGAAAAGTTATATATATATATATATATATATATATATATATATATATATATATATGTACTGTATATGGAGGGGAGGCGGCGGCCGAATCGGAAAAGAGGTGGTCTGCAGTCCTATTGGACTCACTTTCGAATCTCGGCTGAGGTAGCAGAGAACAGTTTATGGATTTGAAATTCATTAAAGCAGACTTTACTGATCTACCAAAGAACCTGCCGACATGTCATAAAAAATACCCCCGCAAATTCCAATACACCGGTCCTGTATGAGACAGCCATAGCATGTATTCATTATGATCTGTGGGTGTTAGCGCCGAAATGATGACATGTGGAGGTGTATGTTTATTTATGACTCATCTTATATAATGATGTCGTATGGCACTGCTGAATAGATGGTTGAATGATTTTTAAAAATGATCTTCTCAGAGTAACGCTGCAGAATACGTCAGACAACATTTATGTTGTACATAACTAAATATCAGAATAATCAGAAGTTCGTCGCGATTAAAGGGGTTCCCAAGCACCTCTTCTTTACTAGTTTATTTCTGTGCTAATATTGGCCTGTATGTTATTTAAGCAGCGTGTGTCGACATATGAATAAATGATATCACATACTAAAGAATATGGTGTAATATACAGACTTAATCGGAAAGTATGGATTCTATAAAGCCATCAAAGCCGAACAAGAACACGGCCTAAGGAAGGTCAGAGATACCTACTTGGATGTAGCGACCTTGGGGCCAATGCTAACCTGACCTGTGCAGTAGAAAGCGGGGGACATGAACCCTCCAGCCCTCACTGACCCCTCTGCATCCCTCCAACTCGCCTCTCCCTCTCCTCCTACCGCCTCTCCTCCCCCTCCTACCTTTTTCCTCTTCTCTCCTGTCTTGTTTTACCTCCTATCCCTTACTCCCTCTCACCTGCCGTTTGACCTCAACCTCACCCCATCCCATCACCAGGCACTCACCTTTCACTCCTTTTCCTGACATCCATGCATTTGTTGTAGCCCTCTTCGTCTTCCCTCGCTCCCTCTCTTCTCTTCTCTTCCTTTCTTCCACTGCCGTCCCTCTCTGTCTTCCTTTTCATTTTCTCCATCTCTGCGGTTCCTTCTTTCGCTTTACTGCTTTCCCTCTCTTCACCATTCCTCGTCTCCCCTCTGTTCCCTTTTCTTCTTAACACTGCCATATTCTAATCCTCATTTCTCATTCTTAGTCCTATCTTTCTCCCACTCGCCTCTTCCTGCATCTTCTTCTCTCCTTCCTTCTCTTCCGTTTACCCCTTTCATTACCTTCCCTCTTTTTCCTCTTCCTGTCTCCTCTTCTCTTCCCCTTTTCCTTTCCCTACGACCCCCTCATTTCTGATTCTTCCCTCTTAGTTGCCGCTTTCTTTCCTTTCCTTATCCTCTCTCTCTCTCTCTCTCTCTCTCTCTCTCTCTCTCTCTCTCTCTCCTCCTCCTCCTCCTCCTCCTCCTCCTCCTCCTCCTCCTCCTCCTCGTATGTCTTCCTTTCCCACCCAGCCTTCTCTTCTCCGTTCCCTCTATTCCTTGTCCTCATCCCACTTTCCTTTATCCCTTCCTTTTATTTTACGGTCTCCTCTTTTCCTTTCATTCTTTTCTTTCCACTCCTTCTCTTTTTTTTTCTCAACTAACTCCCGTCTTTCTTTTCTCCCTCTCTTTCCGTCCCTCACCTTTCCTCCCTTCTTCATGCCTTCCTCCTCCTATCCATCTACAACCTTTCTTCCTTTCCACGTCGTCTCCGTCCCGTCTTCCTTCTTCCTCCCCTTTGACACCTCCCCCATTTTCTTTCTCCTCTTTCCTTCCCTCCCCTACCCATTCTTTTTGGTCTTCCCTTCCCCATCGCTCATTCCACTATTCCCTTTCCCTGTTCACCTTTTCTTTTCCCTCTCCCTCTCCATATCCACCTCTCCCTCTCCACCTTTCCTCCCCCGCCCCTGGTCCTCACCGAATGACCTTTCTCTCCTCTTCCTTTCCCGTTTTCTTTTTCTTATCTCTCCCGTTTTCTCTTTCTCTTCATGCTTTCCCATCCAACTCGCTTCTCTCCATCACCTTCCCCTTAACCTCAGTTTCTCTCCTCGTTTCTTCATCCTTATCTTTTCTTTCCTTCATCACATCTCCCCTCCATCCCTGTCTCCCCTCCTCCAACCCCCTTTGACCTCTCCCCCTCTCCCAGCCCACCCTTACCCCCCGGGCCCCCTAAATACGGTCATCGCGGGGCATCTCGACTAACAACTTCACGCGGTCGCTCTTATTGCCTTACTCAGAACCCCCCCCCTCTCTCTCTCTCTCTCTCTCTCTCTCTGCTTGTGTCTGTCTAATTTCTGTCTTGGTCTGTCTGTATATCTATTTATGTATCTATCTGTCACCCAGGATCCCCCCATCACCCAGTGTCAAGATCCACCCCCATAATACCCTGTGCTGAGGCTTAAACTAATGGGCGGTAATGGCAGACTCAGCGCCCACCCACGGCAACGGCCAAATAGGGGTGGGTGAGAGAGAGAGAGAGAGAGAGAGAGAGAGAGACTCCGGAAGGAGGGAGAGGAGAGGCGAGGAATAGAGGAAAGGTAGAGGAAAAGGCACCTATAGGTGGTTTGGTTGATTTGGTAATAACCTCATGCTCCTTGGGCGCTCTGACGTAGACTGGAGTCCCACTTAGTACCAGTGAGTTGTGGGGTGGGCGCTCAAAAAGTAAGATTTATTGGCAGTGCTGTACTCGGGTAACCGTACTACACTATACTCTTGTATACGACAACTATTTTCTGTTTCACCGTCTCTGCTTAATATTGTCCCACCCTTCTGCTAACCTTCACCAAACACCTGTCTAGCATTTTTGTTTTGTTTTGTTTAACTGTCTGTGCCTTGTATCTGTTTTACCTCCTCCTTACCTATACCATACAGCAGTCTCCTGCCACTGTCTCGTATTTCACCGTCAGTGCCTTTTATCCGTCCTACTCTCCTGGTAACCTACACTATACAGTACAGCAGTCTGCTGTGCCTTGCATCTGTCCTACACATCTGTTAGGCTACACCATACCATTATCTACTGCCGCTGTCACCTGCGTCACCGTTTGTGCCGTGTATCAGTACTGTCTGCTTGTATGTGTACTATCTACTACCATTATCTCGTGTTTGTCCGTCTGTGCCATGTATTAATCCTATCCTTCTAACCAACTCCCTACCACTGTCTGCTACAACTTTCTCCCGTATACTGTACGTCGTATCTATTTTACATTATGCCGGTGTCTGCCACCAGTATCTTCTACTTCACCGTCTTCTTTTTCCTAACCTCCCTGTGACCTTACCCTTACCCTTAGGGAGAGAGGCAGAGGACATTACGAGGCTACTCAGTGGTAAAGTATTGGACGCCTAGGGAGATCTGATTCAGGATTGGTTTTGGTGTGAGATAGATACCATTAAATGGGTAGGATTGGACGAGGAGTGCCGTGATAGGAAGGGGATTGAATGCTGGTTGATGAGTAGGGAGAGACGGGCATTGTGTTGGGTGGAATAGGACTGGATTGACACTAAAGCGAGCGATGCCCTTTTAATGGTTCTGCTTATGGGCGATGGGCAGAAGAGGGTGAGAGGGGAGAGGGGAGAGAGGGGGATGAAAGGGTGGGGAAGGAAAGATAGGGGAGAGCAGGAAAGAAAATGAGAGAAAAAGGACTGAGGAGAGAGAAGAAAGGAAGAGGGGAGAAGTAGAAGAAGGGAGATGTACAGGGGGAAGGGGGAAGAAATAGGAGAGGAAGGGGGATGGAAGAAGAGAAGGCAAGGGGGAAGAGAAAGAAGCAAGAGAGAGAGAGAGAGAGAGAGAGAGAGAGAGAGAGAGAGAGAGAGGAAGCAGGTATGTAAGAAGGGACGTAAGGGAGAGGATGGAAGGTGTTGAGTTGGGAAGGAGGGATGGGAAAGTAAGAGTGAAGGAAGTGGTCAGCCTGCCTATGGGTGTGGTTTACGGCCTGTACTGTAATGTCTCGTATTCTCGTGTGTGTGTGTGTGTGTGTGAGAGAGAGAGAGAGAGAGAGAGAGAGAGAGAGAGAGAGAGAGAGAGAGAGAGAGCGCTCGGGGGTGATGATACAGTTGGCAAAGCAAGACACCTACGTTTGATGATGTTAACCTGAGCAGTGTTTTGGTGTGCTTGGCAATATTCAGTACGTACTAAGTGTTCACGATGCTGGAAAACTATTTAACTTTAATAGGTGTGAACAAGAATACACGGTTACAGAAATAAGACACACAATACAGTATTTTAGTGATGTTCGTGCAGTTTCTAAATGTCAAGTCTCTTGAGAGTGTGGTTACCTTTTTTGCAAGTGTACGTGCCCCAGACCTTACCACGACCAGTGTGACCTTGTACAGTGATGCCGAATGACCTGGAATGACCCCCACCCTAGCACCACACCACCTTATACTCTCTCTCTCTCTCTCTCTCTCTCTCTCACACACACACACACACACACACACACACACACACACACACACACACACACACTTTAATCCTTTGACTGTCCTCCACACAATCTCATAGTTATACACATCATCACACACTCATCCCTGTGACAACAAACACAACCACAACACCTGCACTTATAACCATTATGTAACCTGTATCCTTGGCCGAGAGAGTCCTAGAGGCGGTGGTATTCTGAGAAGCGGCCACTCAACGCCTGGACGTGTCTGACTAAGTATTCATGAAGGATCTTTTCCAGTATGTTGATAAATACAGTCCCCAGGTAATTAAATACGATAATTTGGTTTTAATTTAGGTGGAGCTTTATTTTTCACGCTGTTATTCACTTTAGTTGTGGTTGTGAAGTGTTTTGCATTCGCATGAAGTGAGGAGAAAAGCACAACGAAACGATCTTATTCGCGGTTTTAAGGTCAAGAAAGTTTCTGAGTACGGCGGCTGGTGTGTGGTTGCCCCGTCAACAGTGCACTTCATCCCGTGGCTCCTCTCAGGCCACAAAGCATTATCACACAATTGCACAGACTCAGGGGCGGGTTTCTGTGAGTAACGCCATCCTCTCACGCTTAGACTGACCTCAGATGTTGCATTAAATTATGTTTAGGAGCCCTATGTTTCAACTTTTTTTTTTTCTTTTTTTTTTTTAGTGCGAATTAAAGGCAAAACTTGGTATGATATTGTGACCATTTCCCATATCATGCCGTTCTTCTTGAAATTATGATATTTTTTTTTTTAAATGATAGGTCAGAATGTCTGTCAGTACAACAGGAAACAAGAACTGTAGGATGTGGTCAGTCTGCACGAAACTGTAACCGTGGAACTTTACTTACGGAATACAGATGTGGACATTGTGTGACACAGTGAAATCTTTTAATGTCTCTTCTTCGTGCGTTCATCTTCCTTCTTCAGATCCTCCTCTCCCTCCTTCTTTGTCTCTCACCCCTCATCCTCATACCGTCACTTCTTTCCCTCCAACTTCTTGTCGTACAACAAGTTCTTCCTTCAGTTCATCCTTTTCCATTTAGCTCCTCTCACTTGTTCCACGCCTCCAACTCTCCATTAGTTCTTCCAGTATATTTCATCCTTTCCTCAAAACATTTCGTGAGAGTTTTTCTACACTGCATGATGCCCATTCTTACTTTCTGCTGCCGACTAGAGGGATTGGTGGCTGGGGAGAACTTTCTTGTTTATTTTTTGTTAGCCTCAATTAATGTATCTTAGTCATAAGTCTGCTGCTGTCTACGATCATTCCTTCACTGTACTCTCTCCCTCCTCCAAAACCTCCCACTCCTCATCTCTTAGTAACTTCCTCCACACACATCAAAGTACTCTGCTCCTTCCAACCCCTCCATCTCCTCTTCCTTCATTAGCCCCTCGTACACTTCCTCCAGTCTTTACAACTGCTCTGACCCATCTAAGTCTTCCAACCTTCTCATTTCCTTCTTCAGACTTCATATCTAACCTATGCAATTCCTTTGCCAGCCTCGTATCTGCCAATAAATAATTAACTTTACCCTCCATACCTAACTTTCCCTCGATCTTCTCCCTGACTCCTCCAGGTCGTCCATCATCCCTCCAGCACCTCCACTCCCTCATCACCATTTATCTAGCCAGCACCAAGGAGAGCAATACCCCCACCAAATATTGGTCTTAATGCCCGTCCACACGAGCAGTGGACACGTGTGATTCTGTGGTTTTGGTTCATGGCGATTAGAAAAAGAAAGTAATCATGGAGATGTGTTAAACCGATGCAGTTTTCCCGCTTCTAATAACATTTTTTAGCGTGATTTTTTACCAAACTTAGGAACTGATGAGCAGCATGCTTGGACCTTTCCCTATTGTCATGACCTTTGGCCAGTTGTTATGAAAATAGATTAATGTAACTTTTGTCTGACCTAAACTGTTTCACCAAGTTTAATCAGAGTAAAATCAAAGTTGTTTTGATTTAAAAGGCCGAGCCTTTAACATTGACCTTTGACCGATTGTTGTCAGAACTGAATGACTATAACATTTCCTTTCTCTCAACCCAACTACTAAGTTTGACCAATATTAGATTTTTTAAATGCGTTCACCGTGTCCTTGACCTACGACCTTTTTCAGGCGTAAATTAATCACCCGTTCCTCTGATGGTCCTCTACCACAATGCCAAATTTGGTGCAGTTCCATGAAATACTTTTCCATAATCTTGCTAACAGACAGACAGACATACAGACAAGACAGAGGACAGACGAAACAAACCAAGCACATAACCTCCTCGCGTTTTCGCATGAAAAAAAAAAAAAAAAAAAGCCTAAAACATGCCAGTTGTCTCCACCCCTCATAGTCGTACACATGGGATGATGACCGTGATGGAGCATTTCCCTGCGCTGCCCTTTCACCTTTGACTATGACCTCTGACCCCCCCCTACACACACACACACACACACACACACACACACACACACACACACACACACACACACACACACACACACACACACACAGAAAAACGCACTCACGCATGGGATGGCCAGAGCGAGAACTGTTAAGAGAGGCAGTGAACAACCATGAACAGGAGAAATAGGAGGAGGAGGAAATCAGAAGGGGAATAACGAGAAATCGAATTTAATGCATGAGAAAGAGAAAGAAAGGTGAAGGGTTGGGATGAGGGTATGGGGCGGGAACAGCTGGGGAGGAAATGGGGAACGCTGAGCAAGGGAAAACTAATGGAAAAGAATCTAGCATTTTTGGAACATAATATGAAAATGGTTTAGCGCTTGACACTAAAAAAAGAATGGTGAGCTGGACGATAATATGGACGAACTAATGAACAAGAGCAAGAGAAATTTGCAGCAGATGAAGAGATTAGGAATAGGAGAAGAGAACCATAAAGAATGATGGAGAAGGCAGAATAATGGAGAAATATCGTATAAAACTGAGAAAGAATGGAGAGGGATGGCCAGGGGGCGCGGGGGTGGACAGTTAGGGAGGAAATGAAAAACGCTGACAGAGAAAAATGAAGTCGGCAAAATTTTAGAGGAAGTAGGAGAAAAGGATTTAGCTTTTGTCTTCAGTACGATATACGAAGTTTGTATTCTTTTCCGAAGAGAGAGAGAAAGATGAGGAGGGGAAAGAAAGAGAAATACCTGATAAAAAGGAAGAGAAAGGCGTGGAGAGAGAGGGGATGAATGGAGAGGAAAAAAGAGAAAGGGAGAAGAGAAAAGTGAAAGAAGAGAGGAGAGGAGAGAGAGAGAGAGAGAGAGAATAGAGAAGAAAGAAAGAGAAAATGGAGGAAATGGGGAAGAGAAAGGTAAAAAAAAGACGAAAGAAAAAAAATGGAGTGAGAAGAGAAGAGAAAAGAGGAGAGAAGTGAAGAGAAAAGAGCAGGAAAAAAGAAGTGAGAAGAGAAGAAAAGAAGAGAGAGTGAGAAGGATAAGTTAAAATTGGATAAAATGGAACAGACAAGGATAGTGGGGAAAAAATATGATTACCAAACTATACCGCACTACCTTGTCAGTGTTTACCTGTGTTGTTTTGTGGTCTAGTGATGTAATAACGCTTCCGGACTGAAAGTCATGTGTTTAGTTTAAATCCACAAGAATCTGCTGGAGGGATTTCGATCGTCTAATGTCTACCCTTGACCGCTTGAGCTGAAGAATATCATATGTATTCTTGCTGTTGCCAAGCGACTGTAAAAGTTTCAGGAGGGCATCGTGCTAGTGAAGGTCATATCCTGCCCCTAGCCCTTAGTTCGGATAAATCCCGCATAACCTGAATAAAATCGTCTGAAGGCTGCAAGAGTAAAATATTTGAGACGTCATAGAAGTAGGAGGGTTCATGTTGAGGACTGCAATGTCCCGGGGGCCCTACGTGTCGAGGCGATACTGTGGTAGTGTCTGTTACCGTTACTTGCTTCGTAATCTCTAGTTGGTGCTCAGGAATAATGAAGGAAAATTAGTTGTGACACGTCCACTCACACCTCATCGTTGCCGTGTAGTGAGAGGTGCACTTTTTTCCTGTTACGCCAGCACCTTTGTTAACCTGTTTTTTGCTGCGTCGTGAGGTGTTTTGTCTTTATTCCTGGGAAGAGCCTATTTTTAACTTCTGCCGTACCGAGACGTCTGTTATATTTCCTGTTTGCCACCGTCAGGCCATAATCCTTTAATATAGGAGTGGCTCTGGTAGTGAACGAGTTGGAAACAGTCTCCAATAATTCCTTCAGTAAATGGACGTCTGTTGTGTTTTATCCTTGCTACATCCAAACGATTGAAATAACTTTCGAGGCCTCTGGTAATGAAGAAGAGTCAAAATCCATTATTCCCTTCAATATCAGGACGTCTATTGAATTTTATACTTGTCAGGCGGACAGTCCTTTGGTATATAGTGAAGGTGTCATATACAATCTCCAGTAACTTAGTATCAAGGTATAGGACGCCCTTGATGATTCTTGCTACCGCCAGACGATTGTACCAAGTTTAAGAGAAGCCTTTGATAGTGACAGGGTTGGACTTTCTTACGTAAAAAGTAAGTGCAAATGAAATTGAAAAATGGACGTAAAAGACCATAAATAAGTTTATGAACTTTCTTTTGTACATTGTTATGCTTTTTAGAGTTATAATAGTAACTAGACAGAGAAACATCGACAGAACTAAATGAAATCAAAATGTAAATGATGTAGATACCAGTTCGTGAGCAAGTCGTAAAAAGACAAATACCCGGTAGATAAAATAGATGGCAGGGATGATGACAGTATGGATCACGATAAAGATGATGATGTTGATGGTGATGAAGATGTTGGTGATGATATACAGTATATGAGGGTGGTGCATGTAGTGAGGTAGCGGTAGTGGTGGTGGTAATTGCAGTGGGGAGAACTTGATTGCAGTAGTAAGAACGGGGAAGTGGGGGGGGGGGGAAGAAAGGTGAAAAGAGAGGAGGGGAGGAAAGGAAAGAGAAGAAAGAGAAGACACAAAAAAGAGGGGTGGAAGAGAGGTGAAAAGAGAAGAGAGGAGAAAAAGAAGAAGAAAGAGAAGACAACAAAGAGGGGGGGAAAAAGTGAAATGGAAGAGGGAGTGAGAGGAAGGAAGGTAGAGTAGTCAAAGAAAATGGAGACACGGGGACAAAAGTAAAAACGGAAAAGGAGACTGGAAAGAAAAAAAAAGAGAGAGGAAGCGAAAAATAAGAAGGAAGAGGAAATGAGAGGAAAAGGGAGAAAGAGAGCAGAGGTTATGATCGAGGGGCGAGGGGAGTATTGGGAGGCGTGGAGGGACCCTGGAGTGAGACGTATAACAGAACAGAGATATAAACAAGGAAAAGGGAGACAAAAGGAGGGAAACTGAAAGAATAGAGAGGGGTGAGGAGATGTTTGGGGAGGCTGAGGAGTTGGGGGAGGAGTTGCGAGCGTGGAGTTGGGGCGTGGGAAGGCTATTAGTACATTATTATGTAATGGTGGCAGGAGTTAAATTATCTAGCAATAGTTAGAACTAAAAAAGAAAAGACGTCATCGAGTGGAGGGAACAAAACAAACAAAAGTGACCCAAAAGTTCAAGAACCACTTAAGTTAGAACGCTGATATTTTTATGGCATGTACCTGAGACATGACCAGAATTTATTGTTTAATATAGTCCAGATCGAATCATTTTTCTCTGAGATCGCATATGGTCCAAAATTTTGGTAAACTCCGGAAGACAGAGAAGTCACCTGATTTTGCATGAAAAAATAAAGCTAGAGCCAGCAAACTTGGTGGACTGATAGATTCTGATGGCCTAAGGTGACTTGAAGAAGATCAGTGACCTTGACCTCAAGGTCCCTTTATAGCTCGGCTTCTAGTATGGTTGTGGAAAGTTTTTATCTATCAAAATTGTCTTAGGAGAATTTTACGGCGTTTTTGTAATTATTTATTATTCATTATTATTATTATTATTTATATTATTTATTCCTCCTCCTCCTCCTCCTCCTCATCCTCCTCACATTCTGATTATACATTAGACATTTTCATTCGGGCAGTGCAGGATTCTTTTCAGGATGTGCATGATATTTTACGGTTTGTGCAGGATATCGTCTTTCACTGGTCAGAATTCTTACCACACTTTCCATCGCCGGCCTTCGTGACTGCCTGACATTACCACTCTTCACTGCCACTTACTTGCAGAGTTACGAGGGCAGTGTGTGTGTGTGTGTGTGTGTGTGTGTGTGTGTGTGTGTGTGTGTGTGTGTGTGTGTGTGTCCGTGTCTGTGTCACCCACCCGTTTTCCCTGCCAATTCCAGTTTCGTAACCCCACGAAATTGCAGTCACTTTCCCTGACTTTCTCCAAATCCTGGCGTGCTTGTGTTTTCCCTGGATAAGAAGCAACTTATGATTGTGAGTTCCTGTTCAAATATTGACTCTGGCTAACCACGGCTCCTAATATTCCATTTCCTTATGTCTGGGAAATTTGAGTTGATCTACCGGAACTAGTTTGGCGGTGTCAGATTCCGAAGCCACGTAGTGTTGACTCATGCTACCCTTCCCCTGGATCCTGTTGTGCAAGGTGGGAACGTAAAGAACTGTGTCGACGGATATGTATCTTTGTGTTTTCTTTACCCTCCTTAGGTCCAAGACTGCCGTACGTGGGACTTTGTGGAGAAGGTGCTTAGCGTGTCGCACTTTACCTACCGGTTCATATTTAACAAAGGTCATACGTTTAGACTCTGGGGTTCTTCCTTTAGTTAACATCTGAAAATGCACCATTTCGTCCCCTCATGATGGGCGCTAAGTATACAAAAACAGATTTACATTACTTCATAAAGTCGTCCCACGAATGATAGTTAAAAAAAAAAAGACGAGGAGGGGGGGGGTCGGATATTTTCGAGATGCCTAAACACAATGCGTTGAAAGGAGAAGATACTATCAGCAGGAAGAAAGACAGGTTGAAAAAGACTGCTCCAGGGTTGACCAGTTGTGGCCGTGAAGGGCTTGTGAAGATACCAGGTAACCCTTGCAGCAGAGATTTGGACGGAAAAGAGATGAAAGTGTATGGGTCATCAGGTGTTGCATGCCCACCTTATTAGGGAAGGAGAAGGGTGGTGATGTGGTGGAGCTTTGCGGAGATTGAATCGTGTCACTGGCAAAGGATAACGTAGGGTGTCTGTTCACAAACCTGATTCATCTACTCATGATTAAACTACCCCTTCAGCCAAAAAACTCTTTTATTGTTTAATTATGGTCTCTCTGGACGATTTCATTTTGCTAGTGAGAGCACCCTAATAATGAAAGGGTTAATGAGGGCTATATTTAGCCCCTATAATTCGAAAAGTCACTCTTGAGTTGAGTAACTCTTGAGAAGGTAAAAAGAAAAATCTATCTATCTATATACTATTTACCTAGGTTGTTTCCCCTCTAACGGGGGATAGAAAGAAAATATAAAAATAAGATGTTGTAGTAAAAGGATTGATTTTACGTATACCGATCCTAAGCCTAACCTAGCGTTGTCCTCACCAGCTCATGTCTCTAATTACAGTACTTCTCCCTTCCCTCCCCCCTGCCTCCACCCTGATCATCCTCACTCGTCCAGCAGCCGTGTCCAGTGATTATCTTGGTTGAGGCAGTGATGCGTGAATCCTACCAGGCAAGCACCAGGCGTGGACGATCACTTGAGAGACTAACATGATGTAGGAACCAAAAATGGAGAAAAGAATAGGTAGATCATTAAAGGAAGGAATATATATATATATATATATATATATATATATATATATATATATATATATATATATATATATATATATATATATATATGTGTGTGTGTGTGTGTGTGTGTGTATACTGTAATAAGAGGGAGACAAAATGACTGAAAGATTCTCTGTGACTTCAATCAAACTTCCAGTGAGTTCTTAGTTTATTTTTTATATACCAATTTTATGTATTGTACTTGAGCAGAGCCTGGAGAGTTCGTTCCTTTAGGCTCACCCGTCCTCCTTCGCAAAGTAGATTGCGTCACGCAACTTTATCTGTTATCTCTTGGAGGCTGATACCCACCGTTCAAAAGGAGTATATGTTAAGGCCGCCTCACTCACTATTTATGTAATGGTATAAGCAGGTTTTTTTTTCATGACAGTTTGGTGGGTTTTATGGATGATAAATAAATAGCGTTTTACCGAAATAAAAATTTCCAGATTGATGTTTACCCCTGCACAGAATTCATCATGTGACTCTTCCGTTAACTGTCCAGCACTCAACCACTTGAACACCATCTATCTCCAGCTGTATCACAGATTAGTTTTCTTCGAGCAAAAGTGAAACAGTTTGTCCTCAGAAGGGGAAAAAATGACCATCACCATCTGTCATCTTTCCCATTAATACTTGGGATGGACGGAATCAAGAAGTAAGAATTTGAAAGTCTAAAACGTGGAGAGCTCTAAAAATAATATAAATAGTAATGATATAAAATAATATAAATAGTAAAAGTGGTAGATTTCTAAAATATATGCTTCCAATTTATCTTTGCTTTATATATATATATATCATCAGGGAAAAATGAAAAATGTACAGTAAAGGTGTTCTGTTCGCTTCATCGCCCCTCACCCCAAAAAAAGGGTCATGGGGGAAAGGGGAGAGGGATGGAAAGAGGGAGGAAGAGAAGGAAACGTGGGGGTTGGGGGTAAATTGAGTTGGAGGGGAGAGGGAGGAGAAGGGGGAAGAAGATAAGGAGATGGAGAGGGAGGAAGAGGAGGAAAGAAAAGGAAGAGAAGGGAGTGGATGAAAAGAGAGAGAATTTGTAGGAGGAAACGAAGGGAAAAGGGAAAAAAAAGAACCGATGAAGAGGAGAGGGAGGGGAGATGCAGGAAAGAGAAAGGATATGAAAATTGATTGGAGAAATTGGCAAGCGGAGAGAGGAAAGGAAAACGAGACAGGGGGGATGGGAGGCGGAGCAAAATGGGAAAGAGATGGAGGGAAAAGGATAAAGTGGAGGAGGAAGAGGAAAGAGAGGAAAAGGGAGGGAAGAGAAGGGTGATGATGGGAAGGGGAGATGGAGGTGAACGAAGAGGATGTGGAGGGAAGGGATTGGGAAGAGGAGAGATGACAAAGGGAAAGGGAAGGGAAGAGAGTAGAAGGGGAAAAGAGAAGGGAAAAGTAAGGAAAATGCGGAGAAAAAAAAAACTGAGGAAAAGGGAGAGAAGGTACAGAAAAAAATAAAGTGGAGGAGTAAAAGGCAGAAGATGACGGAAACGAACGGGAGGGACAGGGGAGGATACAGGAACACGGAAGACAGGAAAGGAGAGAGAGAGGGGGGGGGGCTGGCGATTAAGAGTATGGAGGAGGAGGAGGAAGATGGGATGTGTTTAGTGGTTGTAAGGCGGAACAAATAGAGATGCAGCGGGGAGGAGAGGAAGGAGGATGTGTAGCTGATAATGATAGGCTTAGAACATTACCACAGTCATAACAAAGTTGGGGACGATAATATTAGTGGTCAAGAGGTGGAGATGGAGACACGAGATCCGTTCCAGGCGGGGCAGGGAAAGGTTTGGGATCTGGCTCTCGTTAAAACAGTCTTCGCTGATCTCCAAGACCCAACTAGATATCATAAAAAAACTTTCCCTCCATAGCCATCACACTGTTCCTGAATGACCCAGGGCTAGCATGTACTCAGTATGGACGGTGGGTGTCAGTGTCAAAGTGGTGACATGTGATGTGTGTGTGTGTGTAGGCTGAAGGTGAATTGGTGGATCTGGGGCAATAGGGTGTGTTGTACATGTTCAAACTCGGAGACAAAACACACACACACACACACACACACACACACACACACACACACACACACACACACACACACACACACACACACACACACACACACACACACACACACACACACACACACACACACACACACACACACACACACACACACACACACACACACACACACACACACACACACACACACACACACACACACACACACACACACACACACACACACACACACACACACACACACACACACACACACACACACACACACACACACACACACACACACACACACACACACACACACACACACACACACACACACACACACACACACACACACACACACACACACACACACACACACACACACACACACACACACACACACACACACACACACACACACACACACACACACACACACACACACACACACACACACACACACACACACACACACACACACACACACACACACACACACACACACACACACACACACACACACTTTCTCTCTCTCTCTCAGGTATATATTCAAGTACTTGCGGATGCCATGGCTACACAGAATCCAAAAATCAAGCCAAAACCGTAAATGAAATCACAACTCCCATCAACCAAGGGGTGACACAAGAATCGCAATCACACAGCAGAGGAAGTAATAACAGTCTCAGCGAAAGGGAAAAAACACCGATAATCTGCAGGAAGTGGTGAGGGGAGGGGAAAAAGTGTAGAATTACGTCCTTACTTTTTGTTGTCGTGAATCATGTCGAGTTAAATGCCTGTAATTAATGGGGTTCTCATAAGTCATTACCAACCTAATGACTCTCACATCGATGTCAGTGGGACAAGGTAAGACTCTCTCAGGCGCCCGTCCGTCCGTCTGTTCGTCCAGCCTGTCATTATTCCAGCTGGTTACTGTACTTTGCTGTGGCAAGTGGGTCTAGTGGAAATGATTGTGGAAATACTCAACGGAAAAGAACGTACACTCTGAGACAGAATTATTGTTACAAGGTGTGGTGAATACATCGTTGGAAAAGTCAGAGCTTCTGAGACACGCAGTAGTCGAAATGAGACTTTCATAATGATTCGCCTGTTGTAAATGATCGTCAGACAAACCTGGGGAAGATGGTCATTTCAAATAGATTGTACGTTGTCGGCATGTACGAGAGTTTATTGTAGCGGTCGGCTTGAAACGTATGGAATAGGCTGACAATTCTTTTGTATAAAATCAGACCGTGGTTCACCTGTATTGATGGGCAAATGTTTTGCCGTTATATGATTTTGAGGCATTTGAAGTGTTGGATGAGGTTCATGTGGATAGGCCATGTGTTTTGTTTCAGTGGCAGTTAGTGAATAAGTCAGTTTGCGTCATCGAAGGAACCTTACAAAATGTCAGCATATGAGAACACATGTAAGCGCATGTTAATGCAACCACTTAAATGTGCGCCTGCGGATGGAATCAAAGCGAGGCAAGATTAATAGACACATATGCGACGCACCTGACCGACCGTCGAGGGCTTCTGCGTTGACTTAGAAGCCGTAAAACGGGTTTAACTTAGTTAATGAAAAGTCATATTTGTTGTTGTCTAAACTTGAGTGTGGAGGTCACATATCTCTCCAAAGACAGAGACTACACCAGGGAATATTATTGAAATAACTCAGAAGGCACTACTTCCGTTTTTTGCCTTAAACGTTCCTCAGTTTCACTTTACGGCCATCCTCAGGCCAAAGACAGTAGCGGTAAAGATAATAATAAAAAAGAAGTAGCAATGCTAAATATGTGGAAATGTATGATAATGGCGGAGGAAAGTGAGAGTTGCAAAAGATGACTCAGCTGCTGGAATGTTTTGGCATCCATCTTTGTTTACATTGTGAGGGAACCACGAACATCTCCATAATGAGACTGGCATTTTTTCTCCACGTATTTCAAAACTCTGAGAAGAATAACCATGCATGTTCCTTTATTCGTGGCAGTCTGGGAAGGAAAAAAGTAGTAGAAAAGTAAGGATCTTATCTCATACTCTTTAATATCGTATAAACGGTTTTTAAAGAAGTTTTATATTAATGAAAAGGTGAGAGGAAGATGAAAGCACCGCCAGTGACTTGTCTGTTCCGTCCTCTCTTACCGGTCAGAGAACTCCAGGCAGTGTGAAGCGAAGAGTTCAAGAGAAAGATTGAAGGGAAGGAGGATAAAAGGTATGATAAAGAAACTGAAGGAAGGACGAAGAAATGCAGTGGAGAAATGTAGGGGATGAAGAAGGGATTAGCCAAAAAAGGAAAAATAAGATGAGGAGACTGAAGGGGAAATGGAAGGAAACAATCTGAATGAAGAAAAGAAGGAGGAAGAAACTATGTAGAAGAAGAAACTAAACAAAGAGAAGCGAATATATCAGCTGAAATATGTGAGAGAAAAAATACAGAGATAGATAGGTAGATAGGTAGGTGGGTAGGTAGGTAGGGAGAGAGAGAGAGAGAGAGAGAGAGAGAGACAGACAGACAGACAGACAGAAGAAGAAGAAGAAGAAGAAGAAGAAGAAGAAGAAGGACGAAAGAAGGGACAGCAAAACTGAAAAGTATGAACAAGAAATGTAGAGATAGACGATAGTGATTAGAACGGAAGAGAGAGACTGGGAGATGGATGATTAGGGGAAGATAAATGGAGAAAAGGAGAAAAAAACGGAGGCTAAGAAGAGATCGGCAAGACAGAAACATGAAGATAAGTGGGTGGGAGGAGAAAAATAGCGGTAAAGATTTAGATATGGATGATAAGGAGAAAAGAATGAAAGGAAAGATGGAAGTAGGAACGTTAAGGAGTAGTGCAATGCAGGAACCCTCAGACATCTTCACATGTTACCGCTTGGGTAGAGTCTGTTTGTTTGTACTTGATGGAACTCGGTCAGTTCAATAACCTTAATACAGTCATGGCTGCGTGATACACGATGATTTGATTATGAAGTCTCGTTGATTGCTAGATAGATCGACCCTACAATATGAGTATACTTACACATGAACTGAGCTGCAAGGGGTTCTTGATCTGGTTAGAATAAACGCTCAGCAATACCGGACCGCGGATAGTATGGCCACCCTATTCAGCTCAGGCGCAATTGTATTTGTTATTTTCCTGTTAATTTGCCCTTTGGAATAGTTTTAACGACTAGTTAACCCCTTTTAGCCTAAGAATATATTTTTAAAATTTTATGCTTGCTGCCCCGAGACAGTTTCATGCTGCATAGAAATGACCGCTTGTATCGAAGGAATTATTGAAGGCTGTCTCAACCGTCTGCTTCGAGAAGTGCATCCTAAAAAAATCGTCTGGTGGCAGCAAGAATAGAATTAAATACATATCCTGAGGCTGAAGGGACTTGAAGAGATTCGAGTCCAATAATTGTTCTTTGCATTTGTAGGATAGATCTCGCAGTTTCATGATCAACGGCCTCACTTCTGTCACTTAGCAGGATAAAACAACACTTAGAAGCAAAAATTAAAGGACTGGAAAGACGTATGGAAGACTAGGAGAAGAGGAATATGAAAAAGCAGGCGGTAGGCGTAAAACGAAATGTAAATACGCTGAAAGAAAATGAAAAACAAAAGCATACGAGAAATGTAAGAAAGAAGAAATTAGCCATCATTAAGGAGTAGAAAATATGAAAGAAAGAAGAAAAGGAAGAAGTTTGAGAAAAGACGAGAATTGACGAAGAAGGGCAAGGAAAGTAGAAAAAGAGAAGACGAAAGAAACTATTGGAAAGAAAATGCATGAGACAAAAGGTGGATGTAAGATGAATAAGAAATGAGATGGAAGAGAGGACGAATAAATGGAAGGAAATGGAAAGAGATGACGAGAAAGCTTGAGAGGTTGATAAGTGTCTAAATAATGCAGAGAGAGAGAGAGAGAGAGAGAGAAGCGAATTAATGCATGATAATGAAAAGGAAGGTGCATGCGAGGGGGAATCAATGTATGATATTGGGTGTGGAGGTAATGGTGTTGGTGCTTCCCACAGGCCAGGGAAGCGTATTCAGCAACGATCTTAACCACTAATTCTCAGGATTTACAAGTCCCCCGATAAATTTACTCGCACCAGAAGTAGTTTCGTTTTTTTGTTTTTCACAGCAATATTCACTCTAGTATGATTGTGAAGTATTTGATGTCTGTTTAAGTGAAGGTGGAATAATAATAAAGCAGCCTTATACACAACTGAAGATTAGGACAGTTGGTAAATACGGGTCCTGGTTCACATCCACGACAGTCCCCAACGGCGGGTATTAGTCAAGTATCCTGGTCACTGCCCTCTCTCTATTCGCTTCGCCACAGGAAAATATCCAGGCCCGCCTTCTCGTCGACTTGATGCCTCTCAGTTAAAAAAAAAAAAATGTAATGCTGCCTTAGTGTAAATGTACACTGAATGACAGACCAAATAGTTTCATGTACAGTACTCCAGGAAGCCATTGTGTGTGTTGGATGATAACCTTATTGCCATGAAAAGGACTCCTGGTGTTGCAGTGCGATAAAGTGCCTCAACCTTTTGTATCGTATGAGAATTCAGTTGCAAGGGATGGTTAGGGTTGATTTCTCACTTACCGCTTTGGGAATGGTGACTAGTCACTCTTACCTTGAATGTCTGGAATAAACAGCTTACCCCCTGGCCCATGCCATACTGGGTAAGGCAGAATTGGATAATGGGTTAATGGCTACAGCTGATCCATTGTATTCTTGAAAATACAGATGATTTTCTTTAAACCTCTCAACCATTTTATTTTTGCTACCGCCAAGCGATGTTATTTTTACTACTGCCGTAGGTGCTTTGATTTTGATACTGTCATATTGTATTCTTGCCAGCATCAGAACGTTTTATTCTTGTGGTCCCTGACTTTTGTTCTTTCTGCCATCAGACGATTTAATTCCTACCACCATTACCTGGGCCTGTTTAAAGGAAGCGAGGCGCCTGTTAGTGAAGGGGTCAAGAATAACGTCCATCACGAGGCTTCCCACCACATATTCCGTAATCATTTGATTCATATAGTATACCTTGATATTCCATTGAATGATATTTGTGTCCTTGTAATGTCGAGAAAGTTTCCACAAGAAACACACAAGGGAATATTCTCGTGCCATATATAAATATAAACTGATAAGGAAGTGATGCTGGAGGGAGCCTCCTAAACCTACGAGAATATCCACGTGTCATATGCAGAATTGAACTAACAAGGAAAGCCTTCTAAACCCACGATCGTGCAGCCTTTTTTAGGCGCGAATTTGTTTACTTAATCCTCTGTTGAGTATGATTTAATTACTTCTCTTTGAGAGACCTTAAGTAACTAGCAGTCTTTAACAACCCTTCGATTATTCTGCGTTACGAAATTGTAGTGTCATTCCGCATAAGATATTTACGTGAATCAGCAAAAGAGTTCATTGAACGTTGTTGTATCTACTAAAACCAAATAATGATTAATGAGATAATTCTTAGAAACCGAAAAAGTTGCACTCCCTTGTAACGTATCCTATCAGTAGAAGGAATGAACAAAGTATCAGGTAAATGTTGTAAATGAAGGTATGATAATATAGGATTGTAAGTATTGGTAACTTCTGTGTACGTAAATCCACAAATGTTATAAGCAGATGTAGCGTGATTACTTACAGTATATGCATACCCATAAAATAGATTCGTTTGCAACCTGGGTACCTATTTTTTTTTTTCACCTTAAGCATCCGACTCTAAGCACTGAGGTGACAGTTCAGCATATAATGCACATACGGAACAGTAACACCGGCGTTTCTGTCCAACTTTGAGTCGTCACCGTCAATCTGAAAGTGTTTTTACCTAACAATAAACGCAGTATGAGGATGTGAGATTAATTTATTCATTGAGTGATCTTGACACTCATGCAAACCGCACATTTGTGTCTTAACTGTCTCTTTTCCCAGGTGCCATCTTTACCATCTAAATACAGACTATAGGCCATGTGCCTTTTTGGCGTGTGGGTAATAATAGGCCTGAATTTGTTTGGCTAATAAGTATCCAGTATCTGTGTGGCTGGTAAGTGGCCTGCGTTTGTGCGGGTGATAATAAGCCTGCCTTTGTGTGGCTAATGAGTGGCCTGTAGTTGTGTTGGTAATAAGTGGCCTGCATTTGTGTGGCCAATAAGTGGCCTGCAGTTGTGTAGCTAATAAGTGGCCTGCAGTTGTGTAGCTAATAAGTGGCCTGCAGTTGTGTTGCTAAAAGTGGCCTGCAGTTGTGTTGCTAATAAGTAGCCTGCAGTTGTGTTGCTAATAAGTGGCCTGCAGTTGTGTTGCTAATAAGTAGCCTGCAGTTGTGTTACTAATAAGTGGCCTGCAGTTGTGTTGCTAATAAGTGGCCTGCAGTTGTGTTGCTATTAAGTGGCCTGCAGTTATGTTGCTAATAAATGGCCTAGGTTCATGTGGCTCATAAGCGAAATGTGTTGGCGTGTGAGTAATGATCGTTATGTGCTGTTGCAGGTCGAACTTGGTGGTTGTGGTGGTGATGGCTGCTGTGGTGGCTGCGGCGGGAGGGTCACCACGCCGCTCTCTGGATGCCTCCGGGGCCCTCCAGGTGAGTCTCGCCATGCACCTGCTGTTGTGTCTCCCTCTCCCTTACCGTATTTCCCTCCTCCTCCTCCTCCTCCTCTTTTCATATTTCATGCATCTCTTTCTTCACCTCCGTTCACATAATTTAACATTCTTTTCATTTTACTTCATATTCCTCTTCCATCTCATCCATTCTCTGTCTTCTCATCCCAATTATCATTTTCACATCCTCTTTCTTATAACTCTACATTCTTAATATTTCTCTCTCCTCGTTCAGATACCGCAGAGATTGGGTTTCGCTTTCTCTCTCCTTCTGTCATTCCTCTTTCATCTTATTCCTCTTTCATTCATCACTTCAGTTTAGCTTATTTCACGTATCTCCCCTATCACTTCTCATATTTGTTTCATTTCATAATTTTCTTTCTAGCAACTCCAAAGGCTACTTTACGATCTCTGTGGTCAGTCTCTCTCTCTCACACACACACACACACACACACACACACACACACACACACACACACACACACACACACACACACACACACACACACACACACACACACACACACACACACACACACACACACACACACACACACACACACACACACACACACACACACACACACACACACACACACACACACACACACACACACACACACACACACACACACACACACACTCTCTCTCTCTCTCTCTCTCTCTCTCTCTCTCTCTCTCTCTCTCTCACTCTCTCTGTTCTTATGCAGTCATCTATTACGAGTATCAGTACCTCTCACTTTACATTTTCTTTCTTTTCGTGTCACTTCACCTCACATTTTTTCTTCTTTTCATTCTTATATCTGTCTTTTCCGTTCTTCTCATTCATCTCATTCCCTTTCCTAATGATTATCCCTCCCTTTCCTCAATCCATTTACTACGTAGGCTTAGTTCCTTTTTTCCCTCTTCCATCTCATTTTTCTTTTTATTGTTCACTACATTTCACTTTCCTGCTCAATACATTTCTCATTCCTCTTTCATCTCGTTATTTTTTTTATATCCTTACATCAGCTACCGTTTTCACATAGTCTCTCTTTTCATTTCTGTTTCTTATAAGTCCTCTGTTTCCTAGTTCCATCTTCTCATTTCTCGACGTTATTTTTTCTTCCCTCTGTCTTCTCATTTTTCTTTTCATTCCTTTCCATTCATTTATTCTTCTAACCTCATGGTTAAAATTGCCTTCTCTTTTCCTTTCAGTTACTCCAAAGGCTGGGACTGGATCGTGGTGGCCAGGCTCCGACCGTGACCCTGGCTGAGAAGCTCCGTGAAGGCGACTCCCCAGTGTACTACATCAAACTGCCCCCCGTCCCGTACTACTACATCAACAACAACATCCACCAGCATCACTCTGCCCGCCCCACCTTCACCACCCACACCACCAAGTACCCGTTCCAAAAGGTGAGACCGCTGTAGTTCTTTCACATCACCTTGGCTGGGTTTTCGTTCTTGTGCAGCTTATTTCCCGCAGTTTGGTGGTAGAATAAAGCAACGCTATGGCAGTTCAGTTACAGTTGATCAAAAAACTGCCGCGTACGAGGGGATTGACCTCATAAATGTTTAATACAGGTTGTAATGTTCTGAGGTAATTAACTAGCGTTATGTTTTTGCAGTAATAAAGCTCAGCATTCAAGATGGATAAATGTCAGAGCAAGCTAAAATGAGAAGAGTAGACATGGGGTTATACAGACTACACGGACCATATAATCCTTGCGAGGTGATCAGGATGAAAGCCCATGAATCTGGGGATGTATTTTTACACCCCCGACTCTCAGGTGTAATGTAATACTTTGGCAGTATCGAAGATTTAAGGTGGGTTATCGCGTAGAAAAATAATTCAAAATATCTTTCCTAATTTTGACAACATTCTTACTCATCGGGCTAACAACCCGTTATCGCAAGCACCAAACTCAAGATTGTTATTGGTATTAGTAATGATTTGCTGACGTTGTGCCGGAGGTATGTTGACTAGTCATTGTTGAGCTTGATTTCTCAGTATTGTAACTAGAACAGTGTTCAATGTATTTGCCAGACCCTCTTACAGGCAGGACTGAGTTACACACACACACACACACACACACACACACACACACACACACACACACACACACACACACACACACACACACACACACACACACACACACAATATTACAATCGCTGGAAAGTGTGGAAGTGGATGGTTAACCTGCCATCATCAGAGATTCTTTGTAAGGTGAATACAATTGTCAGGCGGTAGCAGCAATAAAATGTAAATGACGCTATGGTGCTAAAGAGGTTAATGACGAATGACACGAAGGAGTTACATGCTAATTTACATATGTTTTTCTTCCTCCCAGGTTGACGTGGACTTCACCAACAACGGAAAACCAACACAAGTCTACCACTGGACAGGCAGCCCAACTACGGCCCCCTTCTGGCTTCCCTCTGTAACCACCCCTCGTCCCACCACAACTACTACCACAACCACTACCACGCCCAGACCCACCACCACCACATCCAAGCCCACCAAGAGACCCTGGCTGACCCTCAACAAGTATTTCCCTTACAACGGGCGTCCCTCAGGGGTCTATGTTTACAAGCCACGACCCACTGTGAATGTCAATAAGTTCAAGCAGCACTATTTCAAGCACTTCAACTACTAGATACCTCTATTTCATATCCTTATTCTTTAATTTCAGAAACATTAACTACTAGACATTACTGTTTCCGCTCATTTAGCTATTATTCAAAGCACTTTAGCTGCTGTACGCCATACACACACAACTACTAAATGATGGTGAAGAGGATGTTGAAGATGTTGAAATGGAAGATGGGAAGATTACGAAAGTAAACATGTGAAGATGATTTGAAGGACTGTGTGAAGATGATGAGACTGAAAGTGTTCAAGATATTGGTGATCAAGATGTTGATTATATATATATATATATATATATATATATATATATATATATATATATAGGTAATCATCGTAAGCTGTTGTTACAATAATGAGATAAAAGTCTGTTACTGAAAAAGAGGTGGAGTTTGTTGTGTCCTTGGTGGTCAAAGCCGCAGCGGTCAGAGCTCCGAGCTGCAACATTGTGTATCATTGTTGTTAGAAGTTTGTGTGTGTATGTGTGTGTGTGTGTGTGTGTGTGTGTGTGTGTGTGTGTGTGTACATAAAAAAGGCACCATGTTAACTCCTCTACAGTCACGTGGTAGTGGAGGGTAACTAAGGCTGAGGTGGAGTGCAATAAGGTAGAATAGCACCAATTTCACTGAGCATAAATATCATAGTTTACCCGCTCAGCTTTACCAGTTGATCCATTTTAACCCGTGGATGTCTGTATATATTATTATTACCACTATATCCAGACGATTTAAACCTAGGAGAGACCTTTCGAACTGGAGGGGTTAGGATCGCTCACCATTATCCCCTTGAATACGAGAGGGCCTTCCTAAGTAACGCAGAATCGTCCAAGGGTCACAAGAATTATATAAAGAAACAACGTCCTCGTAATGAACAGCTTAAGTGGCCCTGTGTAGTAGTATCTCTCCAACTTCTGTACTTATAACCTTTAGAGATATTGAATTGACACTGAAATCCCCCATGATATATATTTTGATATTTATAGTAGGCTTAAGTTTTGTGTGGTGTATGAGGTGTTCTTGTTTTATTATTATTTTTTTTATTTCTTAGTTTTTAATGGCGAGAATTCAATGGTGCTTTAGACGATATTAGTAAAGGATTGTATTTAACCCCATATTGGTTGTTGTTATAGGTAGTGTTAGGTTGCTTGAGTTCTGATTAGAGATAAAAATGATACTATCACAAGGTATTTTTTTGTAGTTATAATTCATAAGTTACTTGAGTAGTAATTAAGAGGCAGACACGATATTACATCAGAATATATTCCAAGCCGGTTTATTCTTGGATTATGATGGCAGTTTTAGTAAATGTTACGAAAAGCATGTTCAGATGGTTTCCCTTTTTGTTTTACCATTATTATTATTATTATTATTATTACTATTATTTTTTATTATAATTTTTATTTTATATTATTATTATTATTATTTTTTTTTTTGAGGCGGTTAGACCCGGAACTAATGTTACCACACGGTATTCCCAAACCGACCCCTGACTGGATAAGAATGAGTATGTATGATATGGTACGTTGTGAAGATGCTTATTCACTTCATGTGCGTTGTGGTGGTTTGGCGCTGGCGGTTAGTGTTGTTATTGTTGTTGTTATATTTGTAGAGTCGCCAGTGACTACCATGAAGTTGTTCGTTAATGCATAATAGGTATCATATAAACCTCTTGCATCTTAATAATCCCCTTCGGCCCGAAGATCTCATTTATCTTTTATTATTATATTATGATTATATTTAACTTGGGATATCCTTTTCTAATTGCAGAGGTGAAACTGCAGCCAATGTTAACCCATCACTGTTAGTGGGCTCTCCTTAGGTATTTAAATTCGTCTGGAAGCAGCAAATTTAAGCCAAGAAAGGGTTCATCACACTGAAATGGTTAAAGGTGTTCATCTCACCCACCTCCTGGCAATGGGTAGGACAAGCGAAATAACTTATACCTGTCAATGAGACAGTCTGTATTTTCATTTGAGTTATTTCTCACGTACACTCGTTCCAAACAGTATCCTTTCCCCTAGTGGTCAATAGTTTCACAGTAATTGCTGTTGCTGTTTCTATTTTTAATGGCAATGCACACTGTATTTCATATGCCATATAAATTTTCGTGTTAATGCTTGTCAGTAAAAACAACAGGTATACATAAGGAGCTACAGGAGAAAATATTTCAAATGTTTCATCGACTGTTTCTAAGTGAAAGACGGTAAAAGTAAAGATAGGTTTTGGTGTAAATGAAATGAAGAACGTATTTATTGGTGTTATTCAGGGCTCTTGAAAGGTTTCTGATACCTTACGCACGTTTGTTGCAATCAGTCAATTTAACATCATCCTGCAGCTGAGTAAAATCACCTAATAATGAACCGACATGTTTAAGTGTCCATAAATTATAAAGAAGTTACTACAGATGAATAAAGCTGCCGGCCCTTGGTCAGAATAAAATGCATAATTGCATCCATAGCCATGGAAGGGTATGCTGAAACGCATTTTAACTTCATGACTAAGAACTATATCGAGGGTGAATAAAATAGTCTGGTGTTGGCCACAATAAAAATCCTTATGTGCACTAGTGACAGTAATACGGTCAGTTAATGATCTCTGTTATCCATCGTGGCTGCTCAGACTAGGAACGAAAGTGCCTAAGGTCTTTTTTTTTTTTTTTCCCCCCGAGGCTACCCCGTGTTGTATATTTGATGGTTTTATTGAGTGAAGCCTAGGAGCCTGAGAGGGTTAAGCAAAACTGAAGCAGTACATTTACTTTATTTTTAGATTGTCTTAGAATACCCTGGGTGAGATGATTTATGATCACCATTTATATAATACTGTATACCTGTTTTCTCTCGAGTGACTGCAGGATATGTTTGTGAAAGATTGTTTGTTTCCTGTTATTTTTGTTGACTGTGATTATTGTTTGTTAGTAAATAAATACTAAAATCGAAGCTGTGTAATTTATTGTCCAACCATCCATCCATCCATCCTCAACTCATAGGTATTCGAAAGTACCATTAGACCTGTTGCTGTTTACTTTCCTCTGTATTTTCTTAGTATAGCTTCCTTAGTATCCAACAAAAATTAATTTATATTCTGTATGTTTCATATATGCTTGGATGTATTATAAGAGTGCATATTCAGTCAGCTATTATTTATTCATCTAATCTCACTTTTAAATGTTTATAATAATATAGGAAAAGTTTTATCTTTTAGTTTGTTTATATGTCTGTCTACTGCCCATAACCGCATCCTGTGAGAGATGACCCTGACAGAAAGATTTCATTTGTGTCTCATCAATCATGACCCCCGTCCCATGATTTCTTTCCCAGTACACATTTTCACCTTATGCTCCCCCAGCCATATTCCTCGTTGTCTTTGTTGTCATCTTCATTATCATATTTCCCTATAATACTTGGGAAACAGTAAAATTCAAATGCAAGAGAACTATACACAATGTACTCAATGATGTGATCTTTCACACCATATAATAGCTGAATCACCACAAAATATCTCCCTGTATTACTCTGCCACGAAACCAGCATCACAAAAGCCCTTTCGGTTACCATCTAAACAACAGCATTCCCTCTCACTTCTTCCTGCAGTTTGGGCTGGAGGGTGTGGCAGGCAGGGGAAGCAGTGACTACTTCTTGAGGCAGTGGCGCGGTTGGAAGAACAGGAGACCAAGAACAAAGTGAGGAAACATGGTAAAGTGTATACGAGGGTATTGATATGAATTAAAGTTGAATGTTGCTGTAAGCACGGTAGCAAGCATGTCAGTAAACTCGAAAGTGCTTACGTTGTAAGGATGGCCCAGGTTCCAATGATGACGTGCTCATAAGGCATAGGGTCCCGTGCATGAAAATGCTAACGAAGCCTAGCTGTATGCATATTGATTAAAAGACCATTCCTATTTAAGTGCAAAACTATTCGCAAAGTCCTGCTGTAATAGGTCTATAAAAGCCTGTATTGCTTAGAGGCAGAGCGGGGATCCTTTCTTTGACCCAGTGGTAACGTATGCACATATCAAGCGCATGGACCAGAGTTCGAATCCTAGCCAGACCAGTGATTAATTTGTTAAGTTTCATTCGGTTATTACATTGGTGGCAGTGGTGGGATGTGAGGCGAGGCTTGGAGGGCAATGATGATGTTAGCAGGCAGTGTCTTAGTACTTACATCCCGGGGATGAGCTGTTCGGTGTGGTCCGCAGCGTCCCCAGTGATGGTGTGTTCAAAACTGACTAAGCTAATCACCAAGGGGAGAAAAGAGTGATGTAATGGGGTCTATAAAAGCCTGTGTTGCTTAGGGGCAAAGCGGGGATCCTCTCTTTCACTCAGTGGTAACGCGTGCATATCAAGCGTGAGTGCCTGAGTTCGAATCACGGCCAGACCAGTGATTAATTTGTTAAGTTTCATTTCGGTTATTACACTGCCGACTATGGTCGCAGAAATATCGATTTTGTCCTTGTTCTTTCAGTCTTCAGTAGTCATAACTGCAAAACTTGAAGCCGTACATGAACGTGTTAGGCACCAAAACGCTTGGTAATAATGGACGATGTTTCCTACATATTTGGAACTGCATTTGAGCTACAGTATGCGAGTTACAGCTTGAAAAAAAAAAAAAAACGTATAGAACTTGAATGTCTTTTCAGATATGAAAAACGTGACAGATTCATGTTGCCCCATTCCAAGTAAGGCCATTGGAGAGAAAATGGATATATGGTGGAACATTGTGAGGAAACTAGGTCTATGGGGACAACAGTCTGTGGGGGAAAATAAGGTCATAGGGAAAAATTGATCCATGGAGGAAAATGGATCCATAGGGGAATGAGTCTATGGGGAAAATATGTGCAAGGGAGAATAATGTCCCTGGAGGAAGATGTCAAAGGGGAAAAATAGTTCCATGGGGAGAAAAATAGATCTAAAGGGGAAAAATACTGTAGGTTCAAGGAGAAAAGCACTGTAGGTCCATGGGAGAAGTAGTTCAAGGGAAGAAATTTGTCAGGGTAGGAACAGACCCCTGGGGGGAAGCAGGTAGGTGGGGTTTCTCACCTAGTGCGTGTAGCTGGGAACGGTTTTATGTTGTAGTAGCAGGTAACATGTAGTTGGTAGCTAGTTTCCATAAAAAGATCATAAACCTGACAGCAAAAAATTACAATGATTTAAAGCATGCAGGCATGACAATAAGTACAGAAAGAAGAGTTGTAAAAAGCACAAAACCAAGAGATGGAATAATATCCAGAGGTCTTTACCCATTATTACATTCCATCAGCTACAAACATTTTCTGAGTATAGTGTGGAATGTAGTAATGCGTTTATAACTCTGAATTTCATCCCATCCCAAATGCTGTTTGTTGCAATGCATTTTACATATGCACTTTTTTCACCCCAGCATGTTAACAGTAATTTTCGAATAAACTGTTTTGTAGTAGACTTCTTGTTGGTCACTCACGTGGTTGGGAGCAGGAGGGTACGATCAAGAGACAAGGAAGAAGAGTTTATGATGGAAGGAGGGAAAGGGTGTATCATAGAGTCTTGTCGGGGAGTGACAAGGTTAGAAAGAGAGGAAAACCAAGAAGTAGATGAGGAGACAAGAAGTGATGGTGTTTCCAAGTGAAATCAAGCAGGCTTGTACCGTAGAGTTGACCAAGTTTTGTAAAAGCACCTCTTCAGAGGACATTAATCTGGACTAAATGCATTGTGTTAGTTATTGGCCCCCAGTGGTGCGTATGAAAGTTTTAAATTTAAAGGTTTCTCAGGTTTCAAGATTTTGTTCCATTCAAACTCTTCGTTATTAATATAGTTAATAGATAGACAGATATTGATAGATTGATAGATGGGTTGATAGATAGCCAGACAAACAGATTGGTGGAGATCTGACAGATTAATGATGACAACAAACAGATAGCCTAATCGTACCGCCAGAGAGAAGCTCCCTATCATGGACCAGGCTGCGTACTACAATAATTGAACTCTTTTCTTAGGCTCTTGTTTACCTACTTCGAGTGCATATTCTTGGTTCTGCTGTAAAATCTTTTATATGATCTTTCCTCATAATCAGTTCAGACACTTAATGCTTCAGCTTGGTAAGCTTTTAAAGAGACTGCCATTTAATAGAAATATGCTTTACTTAGTTATATTTTTACAAGCTATCTTGGATTTTGTTAAATTTAATTTGCAGTGTGTGTAGAAAACAAGACAACAGGATAATATGAAGAGAAAGATTTGAGACAGTGATCTATCTTTTCCTAGGCTGCTTCCCCCAAGGAAAGGGAGGCAGCCGAGACAGGACGACACACTCCTAATTTACTCATCCACTCAGATATATTCATTCACATCTTAGCCCCGAGGGGAGACAGTGATAGAAGGATAAAATGCATGGAGCACAAAAGAGAGCAGACTGACCCCTTAGTCTTCTTGAGGCCTTTTCATGAAGGGTATGTTGTTATGACACTTATTTTATGAACTGGATAAGTAAAGGAGTACATTATAGAGGGCAAGCTGGAATGTCGGGGGAAAAATGGCAATGAGTTGTGTAGGTGTTTTGGTCAACCTCACTTTGGATAAACTCAGAGATTAGGAATGAGGCAACAGACGAAATGACGAACGAATGAACGTATAGATGGTCAGATAGGTGGGCGGACGGACGGGAAACCGGAAAAAAACGAACGAATGGACGAATGGGCGATTGGATGGAAGGAAGAACAGACAGACAAATAGGTGAATGGGAGGATGGTTAGGCAGAAGGAAAGACAGATGGGTGGACAAACGGACGGACGGTTGGATGGACAGAAGGATGGACAAATGAATGCATAGAAGGACGGACAAATGGATGGATAAAGGGCAGACAGGAGGATGGATAGAGGAACGAACGAACGTATACATTGACAGTTGATCTCCCCACCGCCACACACACACACACACACACGTACACAAGCAGTTCCAGGATAAACCATTTATTTTCCCCCAGTACTAATCATTGCGGTGTCCTTATTCGGCAGTCATGGTATTCTTATGCAGATGAACCATGGAAAAGCTCGTTGTGAACGTAATGTAAGCGATCATTATCACCTCAAGTAAAATAACACATGGGTAACGGGCATATTTTTTAAAGATGAGGGGGTGAAGAGGAATGCATGTTTTCCACGTTTTTTAGACCTTTAAAGGAACACATGAGAGAGAGAGAGAGAGTGAGAGTTAAAGCGTCACTGGTGCTTGTGTTACGTAACGAGAAAAAGTCAAGCCAGGTATGGCACCGTTCCCTGCTGTCCAAACTCCCTTGCTATGGACTAACGTCTTTTGTTCCTTTGATTTCTTCTTATCTTAGTGACAGGAAAATAAGAGTAAAAGTAGATGATGTATATTCGAATTTCCACTCAATTAACGCCGGCGTGCCGCAGGGATCGGTTCTGGCGCCAGCCCTATTTCTGGTTCATATTGGTGATCTCTTGTCTGTCACTCACAGTCCCATTCACTCGTGTGCGGGTGGCTCAGCACTGCATGGTTCATTCACACTCAGACATCCGTTTGCGGGGTCTAGTGTCTCTGCCTCTCAGCTCAGTGCAGCCGTCTCCATGAATCGGGATCTGTCTACGGTCAGTGAATGAGGACGAAGCAACCTTGTCTCTTTTAATGCTAGTAAAACTAAATATATACAGTTTACTAGTAGACAGATGTTGCCAGATTCGTACATTACCTTCAGTGCTACTAATATTCCCATCTCCAAAAGTATTGAAATTCTTGGTGTCTCACATAACAGTGCCCTCAGCTGGACCTCTCATGTCAGATCACTTGCTAAAACCGCCTCAAAGAAACATGGATTATTGTGCAGAGTCCGTGACTTCTTCGCCGATGAGCGGTTAGCTATAATTTATAAGAGTCATGTGCACTTTCAGCGTGAATATTGCTCACCCTTGTGGAGTGGTTGTGGAGAGGTTGCATTGAGACAACTGGACAAAATTCAGAATAAAGCCGTTAGAATCATTAACAACCCTGCCATTACATATAAACTACCTCCCCTGCAAGTAAGAAGGAATGTTGCCGCCCTTGCATTGTTTTACAGATATTTTTTTGGCAAATGCTCAGACGAAGTTACGTCCATGGTGCCACCTCTCCATGCCTTCCCTCGTGCTACACGGGCATCTGGTAGCGCTCGTGACTGGAATGTCACTCAACCATATTGCAGAACTTCTGCCTATCAGAATTCTTTCATTCCCCGAACTGCATCTCTCTGGAACTCGCTTCCCCAGAGTTGTTTTCCTCTAAATTTCAACCCACAACTGTTCAAGTCTAACTGTTACAGATATTTTATGAGCAGAGGACACCAGTAATCTGGTGTATGGATTATTTTTTTTACTCATTTGTTTTTCCTTCCTCCGTTCTGTTATTTATAAAAAAAAAAGAAAAAAAAAAAAAAAGCGATCGTTATCACCTTAAGTAAAATAACACATGGGTAACGGACATATTTTTTAAAGATGAGGGGGTGAAGAGGAATGCATGTTTTCCACGTTTTTTAGACCTTTAAAGGAACACATGAGAGAGAGAGAGAGTGAAAGTTAAAGCGTCACTGGTGCTTGTGTTACGTAACGAGAAAAAGTCAAGCCAGGTCCTATCGCACACTCAGAGGATGCGACGCCACTGTTACCCCAAATAAAATCGCCAGGAGGTATGAAAAATAATACAAGAAATATTTCTCGAGTTTTGAATTAGTGCGTTCTTAACTCTTTGAAAAGCGAATGCCTCTCCTAACCTGAATATAATCGACCGTCTGGAGCAGGAGGAAAAATCGTTCACATTTCTCACGTCCTGAAGGGTTTAAAACGCCATTCTCTTCACGCCTAATCCAACTTAAAAATGAGGCGAGGAATACTTTAGATGTACGGAGAGAGAGAGAGAGAGAGAGAGAGAGAGAGAGAGAGAGAGTACGCATGTGGGTGAGCTAGCCTGCTGACGGGATATCAAACTTACTGAGCCATGCAGTCACTCACACGTCATTCCAAGCCTGAGGTTAGGAACGCTGCCTAAATCATACCGTAGTGGGGTCATTTCGCCCGTCTTTGCTGTCCTAGTATATTTTCTTTATATCTTTCCTTCTCTTTGATACTGTATGTTTTTGTATGTGGTGTTTCTAGAGCTTATTTAGATACTTTTTTTCTTAATAGTTAAGTCTGTCTGTCTGTCTGTCTGTCTGTCTGTCTGTCTCTCTCTCTCTCTCTCTCTCTCTCTCTCTCTCTCTCTCAGGAGTTTTATTTTCATCTTTTCTAGTTTTCTTCTAGTCAGACTTATGTTCCTTTTCCCATTTCCCTGATATTCAGTTTTCTAATTACTTTTACGTTCAGATTTCTCTAATCATGAGTGGTTTAATTTTCTTTCCTAACGGTCTTTTCGAGGAATTTCACTTAATAAAGCTAGTCTCCTTTTTTTTTTACCAAATATTATATCATCTGCTCAGTATTCTTCTCTTCAAGAATGAGTTCAGTTTCTCTTCATCAGTCGGGTTTCCTGTTTTTTTCTTGAATACTATTTGTTATTTTTTCTGTCACTACTTAAATCAGTTTTATTTCTTTTTTTCAAGGTCGCTTATGTTCTCTTCATCTCGTGTTCTGTGAGTGTTTGTAGTGTGGGAGGGCAGCTTAAATGTACCGACCACATTAGCACCGGGTAACAAAGAGTAGCAAACAATAAATGTAAATAATACACTGGTCACTCACACCACACACACGCAAGGCTTTGGCTGGGCCAAAGATATGGCTGTCTGACGCACAGACACACACGCACGCACGCATGCATTCACACACACACACACACACACACACACACACACACACACACACACACACACACACACACACACACACAATAACCGGATGCATGAGGGCATGTATTTAGGTATATCTGATACACTCACACATGCAGTGCAGGTACATATTTCTACCCAGACCACACGTGTTCAGATGCACGCATACAAATTCATGCACCCTGTAAGGATATATTCCAGCTCACACCACTTACACATACAGATTCATCTGCATCGCATGCACACATCAGCTCACACACACACACACGCGGACACACACACACACACACACACACACACACACACACACACACACACACACACACACACACACACACACACACACACACACACACACACACACACACACACACACACACACACACACACACACTCAGAAGTCACATTCCTGTACGCTCATTTCCTTCAATCAGTCGTGATGGTGGGGGTGGAGAGACCCATTACTCACCTCTCCCATTACACACACACACTCACACACACACACACACACACACACACACACACACACACACACACACACACACACACACACACACACACACGCACACATTCTGTGTGTCTGTCTGTCTCTCTGTCTGTCTGTCTGTCTCTCTCTCTCTGTCTGTCTGTCTGTCTCTCTGTCTCTCTCTCTCTCTCTCTCTCTACACACACACACACACACACACACACACACACACATTCTGT
This sequence comes from Coenobita brevimanus, assembly GCF_032717465.1. NCBI lineage: Eukaryota > Metazoa > Arthropoda > Malacostraca > Decapoda > Coenobitidae > Coenobita > Coenobita brevimanus. The sequence continues at coordinate 42,169,286 of NC_137046.1, forward strand.
GTGTCTGTCTGTCTGTCTGTCTGTCTGTCTGTCTGTCTGTCTCTCTCTCTCTCTCTCTCTCTCTCTCTCTCTCTCTCTCTCTCCAAGCTTGGTACCATTCTTGAACTTATGCTGGATATAATGTTGTTTTTGTTCATTTGTGTTTGCTCACACGGTATCAGAACATGTGATAACGGAACTGGAGCGAAGCTGAAGAAAGTGGAGCAATGTATATGAGATTTGATTGTATTTTAATGAAAAGAGTGTATTGGTGTTGTGTAAGAGGGGTGGGGGTAGACTGAGATGGCCTGGCATGTGAAGAGGATGGAGGGATGGCAGTTGGGTGCAGGTGAGAGGTGTGAACGTTGGGGGTGGGGTTGTGAAAGGCAGACCGAAAAAAAACCTGGAACGAGGTCATAGAGTTTGACCTCAGGGAAAAGGGACTGCATAGGGAGCATGCCAGAGCGGCGTGGAGAGCCGCCATTAGGTGACCAAGGCCGACGCGTGCGAGCATGTTGGAGCCTTGATAACCAAACGAACGAACGCGATTTGTCTGAGCTGGTTGTTGATTAGCCCCAGTCTCTCTGGCCGACCAGACTCATTAACCATAGGCAAGCAACCGCCCCTGCAGGACCGTCTCGTGAAATGAACCGATGTTCCCTTGCGATTTACAGCACCTCGCTACAGCAAGGCGCGGGGGAAAATGTTGAGGTTTGTTTCATGGGTGAATGCCGCATTTGCGTCTCCACCCAGTTAACAGAGGCACCATAGTGAGCTCTACTTCACCCCTGTATAAGTTGGTCAGAATGCATTATGAATACCTTATCTGGTGCTTCCATGATTATCAGTAGACAGTCGTCCCACTTCCCTCCCATAAGCTGCAGTATCTCTCACCTCGCAAAACATGACCCTCACCCTTTATAACTTATCCCCTTTCCCGCAGAACACCTCCCCATCCCTTAACCTATCCTCCCTACTCTATAACCCATCCTTCTCACCCATAATCTATCCCCCTTTCCATAACCTGTTCCTCTTCCCCAAAGTAAATATGCTCCCTCCCCATTACCTGTTCTCCATGGCTTGTTCTCCCCATAACCTATTCCCCTCCCCTATAACCTGCCCCATACACTGCAACCTGCAAGCCCTCACCCTCCTCTCATAACCTGTCCCCTTCTTACGTAACCGATCTCTCTTCCCCATAACCTATCCCCCTTCCCCATAATCTATCCCCTTATCTAACCTCTCCTCCTCCTCCATAACCCGTAACCACAGTCCCATAATCAGTCTCCTTTTCTGCTCATAATCTGTTCCCCACCTCTCCAATTAACCTATCCCCCCCTTCTAACCCTTCTCCCATGATCTTTGAAGTGAGAGAGGGAGGAAGGAGAAAAAAATGGAATTGAACAGGGAAGGAAGAAAAGAAATGAGAAGAGGATGAAGGAAGGAAAAGGGAAGTTGAAGAGTAACAGGAATAGGGTGAAATGATGTTAGAGAGGGCGGACGTAGAGGGGGATAAAAAAGGAGGGAAGGAAAAGGAGAGAGACCGAAGAAGAGGAAAGGAGGGACAAAAAGATAACTAATGAGAAACGTAAAAAGCGGAAGAAGAGGAGAAGTCGAGAAGAACTGGAGGAAGGAAAACAATAGGAAAGATAGGAAGTGATAGGAAGGAAATAAGACAATAAGAAGTAGGGGAACTAGGAAAGAAAAGTGGGAAAATGGGTGAAGAAAGGAGAGAAAGATATGTGGAGATGAGTATGAAGGGAGTAAAGAGAAGAGGACAGTGCCAGAGAGAGAGAGAGAGAGAGAGAGAGAGAGACTAACAGAATATACTGACACGAATGATAATAGAAAATAAGACTTGGTTCCCTTATTGAAAGTCTCTAAGAGACGTGCTGTGTGTGTGTGTGTGTGTGTGTGTGTGTGTGTGTGTGTGTGTGTGTGTGTGTGTGTGTGTGTGTGTGTGTGTGTGTGTGTGTGTGTGTGTGTGTGCGTGCGTGCGTGTGTGCGTGCGTGCGTGCGTGCGTGCGTGTGTGTGTGTGTGTGTGTGTGTGTGTGTGTGTGTGTGTGTGTGTGTGTGTGTGTGTGTGTGTGTCGAATGGAAGGATGACACGTACGTCAAGAAAGGAAAGCGACTTTGTGTACTGAGAGAGAGAGCTTTTGTATGCGTCTGCATGTGTGTTTGTATGTATATGCGTGTGTTTGTTTGTTTATGTATGTATGTATGCGTGCGCGCGGGCGTGTGTGTGTGGGGGGGGGGGAGGGTGTCAGTAAGCAAGTCCTCCTGTGGCGATCAACCTGCCATTTCAATTAGTTTTCCCCACCTACCCTATGCAGGTGGCATGGGTTGTGGCCTGGCAGGGACTAATGGTTGAGGAGAGGAATGTATGGGAGGACGAAAGCTTGGGAGAACGAATGCTTGGGAGGACGAAAGCTTGGAAGGGCGAAGGCTTGGGAAATGAAAGTACGAAGGGAGCGAGAATTCAAAAGGACGCCGACTTGGAGGATGAAAGCTTAGAGGGACGAAAGTTTGAAAAGGACGAAAGCCGAGATATCGAGAACTAAATCCCCTCAGTATAGTAAGGTTCCGTCTGTTAAATTCGTGCTTCCTTCAGACTTGTATTCGTTTTATTCAGCTTACAGGAACGAAAGCTTGACTAAATGTTGAGAGGGACGAAGGCCTGAAGAAATGAAAGCTTAGTGAAACGAAACTTGGGGAAGACGACAGGTTAAGGGATGAAACTTTAAGGGGAATGAGAATTTGAGAGGAAGGAATTCTTGGTGGTCCGAAAGTTTGGGGTAAACGAGAGCTTGAAAGGGCGAGACCTTGAGATGGACGAAAGCTAAGGGGAGACAAATGGTTGGGAGAGAAACTTAAGGGAATAGAAGCTCATGAAAATTAAAGCTTAGCGATAAGAAAGCTTAGGTGAACGAAGGCTTTAGAAGGGAAAAAGCTTGAGAGAAAAAAAATAAACTTTAAGGGACAAAAACTTGACGAAAGCTTATGGTGAGGGACGAAATATTATGGTTATGTGGGGGTGAGGGTGGGGATGGGAGAACCGCTGACAGGATGATCACCACCGAGGGGCAGACGGGGAACCAGCGTAAAAACAGCCTCTACCACGAATTACACATCGGCCAAGTGGAATTATCACAGATATGATTATGACAGAGGGTGCGGTAGTTCCGTGGGATTAGGCTGTCTGACATGTCCTTCTTTATCCAGATATTTTTGCATACTCATCATCACCATCATCAAACCCTCTTCGCCACTGATACATGGAACAGGATTTTTAAAATGTTAACTTAATTAACCTTAATATTCATTGTCTTTTTAATTACGATACAGGAGAATTATACGCCCTTTGAAGAAAACATCAGTTTCAATTTAACCAAAGAGGGAACAAGTCTGAACGAAATTGTTGTACCCTTACAGGAACCCTGTTTCAGGTTGTGGGTATACTCTTCCCTTGGAACAATTGACGGCGCTGTGAAATTAGTAGGTACATAATAGCGAAGAAGTTGGTATAAATAACCTGCAACAGAAAAAAAAAAGTATTAACCCCCAGGCTTCTGCAACTCACTCACAGCTGAATAAAGTCGTCTGGCGTTAGGTGGATGTAACAACAGGGCTGTCCTGGTCATTAAAGGGTGAATGTTAACAGTATTAACTCTCTCAGGCTCCTATGGCTTCCGCTTACTGAATAAAATTGTCTGGCGTTAGCTGAAATAAAATACTAGAGTTGTCCCAGCCACAAAGGATGAATGTTAACAGTACCAACACTCAGGCTTCTACGACTCACTCTCATCTCAGTGAAATCGTCTGGTATGTGAGAGAATGCTAGAGTTGTCCCGACCGTGAGAGGGTTAACATGGTGTGCAAAGATAAACTAGTAAGAAGGGGATGTGGGGAGCTTGCTGAGTCCTGGAGAACGCTGGTCTAACTGTATATAACGAGTGAGGCATAATGGGTCGCGCACACCAGGCAGAAAATGAGATCCTGTGTGGGATGAGAGAGGAGGGGAAATATTTATAGTGGCCGGGTGGGCTGGGGTGTAGGGGCTGTAGCGGGTGATTTGATAATAATTGATGACTCCACGCCTTCCTCGTCATCATTCTCTTGTATTCATTGTTTCCTCAGGCCGTCTCTCTCGTATTCAGGCCTTTTTTGTTGCCCTATCTGTTGTATCCATCTTATTTTTTTTTCTGCCCTGTCGGTTGTATTCATCGTTTTGTCTTCACTGTTGTATTTTTTTTTTTTTTTACCCTTTTTTTAGCATTCACCTTTTCTGTGCCCTCTGTCTTGAACTCGGCTTCTTTTCAGCCGTCCCTCTTTTATTCGCCTTCTCTTTTTCCTAGTAATCAATTTTCCGGGTACAAAAGCGATCCCCTGGGCCCTGGAACGCCCTGAATATCATCCGTCATAGGAGGGGTAAGTGAAGCTGACTACCGTAGCGCCGCTCATCACCCGCTGGTTATGTCCTGCTCCCTGCCTAACACACCGCAACGAATTTAAGATTACACCCGGCCAATGACGAGCGTCGTGTCCTGGATTCCTCCTGCGGGCGATTGCGGACAAATATGGGCGTTCGAGGCCATCTGGGGAAATGACATCGCTCCGGGACAGGGATTTTTCTCTTCTCGGAGGCGACACAGACGAAGGAGAGAATTGTTGGGGAGGTCACTGACAGACTGCGAGGCGTCCGTCCTTGCCCGTGACCTTGAGCGGGTGGGGGAGATTCCTTGGCCTCATCTCCCCTTCCATCTCTCCGATTTTGAGTGTGTATGTGGGTGGGAAGGGGGTTCTTGGCCATTTCTTCACTCAGTTTGTGTGTGTGTGTGTGTGTGTGTGTGTGTGTGTGTGTGTGTGTTTACAGGATATTTTTTTTCTTTTTTGAGGAAGGTGGGTTACATGGCTTCTTCTCTCAGGCTGTATGTGTGTGAGGGAGAAAGAAGGAGGAGGAAAGGATGTGGCCTCTTCTCCCCTCAGAGTGTGTGCGTGGGGTGAGAGTTCCTTGGCTACTCATACTTCTCTCAGCTTGTGGGGGGGGGGATGGAGGGAAGAGTTGCTTGGCCTCTTCGCCTTCTCTCTGTTTGTGCGTATGCATGTGTTTGTGGCTGGGAGGGGGTTGGAAGGGAGTTCTTTGGCCTATTCTTCTCTTAGCATGATTGTGTGTTGGAGAGAGGGTTCCTTGGCTTCTCCCAGCTTGTTAAGCGTGTATGAGTTTTTTTTTTTTTTTTTTTTTTTTTTTTTTTTGGGGGGGGGGTTCCTTGGCCTCTTTTGGTTCTTTCATCAGTTAGATTTGTGTACGTGGCTGGGAGAAGAAAATGAAGGATCGTGTGGGACCCCAGGCCGTGATGCTTTGGCAGGCGACAGGTGAGAAGATTATGTGGCAGGTGTATATTAGGGAAAGATGGTGTGTGTTTGTAATATTGAGGTGGGGGGATATTAGGGGATAATGTTTATTGGTGATAATGTCAGGCTTAAATTAGGGAAATGTTTATCCCTAATAGTGTGTGAAGTGTATTGTATGAAAAAAGTTTACTTGTAATGATTGGACATTTGTTTATTAAGGAAACAGGTACAGAAGGACTAGATGTGGTAGCTTCAGGGACTTATGATTGATGTCCATTGGTGTGGTGCGGCAGGCTGGTATGGTCTATTGTGTGATGTGGTGGAGTGTGGTGTGATATTGTATGTTTGGCTTCGCTAAAGTCGCTAAAGTATGCGGTAGTGAAGCACCTCGCGTCCGAAAATCGTTCGTTAGAGGCAGACGGACAGAGATGCTCCTGCGTCTAAAAATGTGTATTCCTTATAATGGGACATGTGTGTCTCAGAAAAAAAGTGTATTCGTATTAATTGGACAGGTGGTTCGATAAGTGACCGGGGATACCTTAAATAAAGTGATTGATAATGAGACAGATAATTGGATTGGTGGCAACTGATGCTAATTTTGAATTTATTTAGTGATGTGAATGATTTGTAGTGGGAAGTGAGTGAACTGGGTGGGAGACAAGCACGAGAGCGTGCTTAAGTACTGTGCATTACTTCTCTAACGTTTCTGACTTCAGAGAGCCCAGTACTATCCCTTTTTGTATAGTGTTTGAAGAGAAACAACTAAGACTTTCTCTTGTTTTTCTCTCCCACTCATTTTACCACCAATGGGTATGATAGGCAGTTCTACAGGTCATTCAACAGGAAACTAAGGATATGAAGATCAGTAAATAATGTGGTGGACGAATTGACAGGTGACCAGCGATGTGACAGATGATTCGACAAGTATGTAGCCAGGGATGGGACAAGTGAATCTGAAGTGTGACAGACGACTGGTGTGTGGACAGAGTAGTTGGGTAAATGGTGAGAGGGGATATGCAAAGAGGTGAGCTGAGATGTGGGAAATGGTGAGCAGGGATATGCAGGAGGTGAGCTGAGATGTGGCAGGTATGACAGGTGTGGTGTGAGGTGGACCAGTGATGTGACTTTCCTTGCGTGACGAGGCCTAATACACTCACGCACGCACACTCACCCTCATACACCCACACACGCACATCCGCACACATACATACACAGATACAGACACATAAGCACACAAATATACATACAGGTAGACTCACAAATACGCGTACTACACTAGCTACTGTACACACACACACACACACACACACACACACACACACACACACAGGTGAAACGCTTAATTCTAGAGTTTAACAGATTAACAAAAATGAAATAGAAGTAAAAAAGAAAAGCATTTTTTTTTTTTTCAATCTAACCGCACAGCTGCAAACGAATATTGGAAATGTTGATGTACATCATAAACTTTAACCTAACTTAGTCAGAGAAGCTCAAAGAACACCTGAGGGACGTTTGAAGTTTAGGGTAAATTTATTCGTAAAATGAATAAAATCGCTTGTCGGTATCAAGAATAAAATTGCTATCGCATTGATGGAGACTGTTTCTGACCACTTCACTGAGGTCAGAAGTTGAATAAAATCGTCTGGGCATAGCAAGAATAGGGAGAGAAGGTGCCATCGTACTCGGGTGATTCATGGGAATTCCTCCTTATCCCGTCACTGCTTAAATCCTTAGGCGAAAAAAATCGTCTGGCAGTGATAAGAATAAAGCAAAACAGATGTCATCAACCTGAAGATTTGAACATTTCACTCGCTTCACAAAAAAAAATGGTCACTGATGGAAAGCATTATTAACCTTTCACTACGATGACGTCTTTCATATTATTCTTGCTAACTTTAGGCTATTTTATTCAGCTTTAGAAGCAGACTTTTCAGACTGAATGAATTGGATACTTTTTTTTATTTTTTAATAAGGGCTCCCTCCTAGGCTGAATAAAGCAGCCTGGTAGCAGCAAGACTGAAATATTTGACGCCTTCGGACTGAAGGGGTCAAGAGAGAGATCTGAATCTGCACGGGTAGATACACTTTTTTTTTTTTTTTACCCTTTCACTGCTAGTATTCCGTCTTAAACTGAATAAAGTCCTCAGGTAGTAGCAAGAACAAAGAGGGGTTAGGGGAAATTTTTAAACCGAAGGAGTTAGATGTTGCCATCATTAAGTAATTTACAACTAATCTGCCTTCATGGGCTGGGTAAAATAATCTTGTAGCAGCAAAAATATAGAAACATAATTTTGCGAACATTTTGCTTGGTTGAGGGGTGAATATTCCCTTTCTCGTTTTTTTTTTTTTTTTTTTTTTTTTTTTTTTTTTACGTACGTTAAAACTTTCCTTACCTCCACAATATACCGACTTCATTTTTGCTAAGGTCATGGATGGCATAGGATGTCTGCAAATTTCTGACTATCATCATCATCGTCACCATCACTCTGACTCGTCTTCCCACCAAAATACGGAGTGAGGTATTTTTGGCTTAAAAAAAAAAAAAAAAAAAAAGTATTTGTTTTTGCGAAGGAAGGGTGACGCCTGGATTACAGAGAGTGGGGGATTATTACTCAGGGTGTGTCCTACTACGGGTTGCAGAGGGGGTCACACCCACATATGAATGCACATTTGTAGGTACACACATCATACATGTGCACCTATATGCATGCACATACATACATTTATACAGAAGATGAATACAGAAAAAAACAAAGCAATAGAAGTGACTCTTGGACATTTAACGATACTCATAAAAACTTACATAACATACACATTGGCGCTTGATACACATACATATTACAGACACACATACACAGTCACTTACACAGGCACACACGCAGATATAACACACACACACACACACACACACACACACACACACACACACACACACACACACACACACACACACACACACACACACACACACACAGAGTCCCGGTTGAGGAAAGGACAGACTGGAATTACAAGTGCCATAAAAGGACACACTGTGTATACAAATGGAAACCATGAATTTATGAGGACCGTCCACCCTTACCATGGTATACACACACACACACACACACACACACACACACACACACACACACACACACACACACACACACACACACACACACACACACACACGCACGCACGCACGCACGCGCGTACACACACACACACACACACACACACACACACACACACACACACACACACACACACACACACACACACACACACACACACACACACACACACTCTCTCTCTCTCTCTCTCTCTCTGCTCATTCCCCCCTCTTCCCCTCTTTCTCTTCCCTCCTAATATCTTATCAGTGTGAGTGAGCGGGGTCAGGTCTGGTTATCAGCCGGCCAGGTCGCTATCAGCCGGTCAAATAGCAGTGCAATCTGGAATTACCACAGATACCGGCGTGATTCGGAATATTGAGGCCTTGTGTCCGGATAAGCGAGGTTTATGGCGAGAAAAACACGTCTATTACGGGTAAGGCGGATACTCCATTGTAATTTCTTGTTATTACATTATCCAAAATCTGTTTAGATTTTGTATTAGCAAAGACCTTAATATGGGCTATGTAAAATGACCGTTTACATTTATTACTAAAATTCGAAATAGAAAATTTTGTAATAATGTTGAAAAGTAAAGTTCACTAAACATTAACATTATCTTCAATACTGAAAGACAGACAGACTTGAAGGCCACTCATTATAACCTGCACCTCCCGCACACTGAGCCGAGTTGGTGTTTAGCTAAGTTACCCTGCGTCCTTTGACAAAAGTTCACCACCCTTTGATCGTTTCATCCTTGGGCCAATGGAATGATCCACATTAATTGCATAATGACCCTCATTTTCGGTATCCTCCTTTTGAGTTTTCTGTAATGCGTGTGACAAACAGATGGACAAACAGGAGGTAAGCCGAAAGTTAGATCATTAATGCGTAAAAAAAAAAAAGTTGGGAGCAACATGTTTCACATATATTCATTAAGCAGTGAACATTCATTAGGGAAGCATTGATTTTGTGAAATTTAAATAATATTATTTTCAGCAAATTTATTCAGGAATAAAAGAACTAAGTATAACTGTTTTGTCCATATTGATTTTAGTTTAGGAGACTTTTTAGCTCTTCTTTAGTGATTTCTATACCAGGCGTATAAAAGTACATTTTATGACTTGGTTTAAGCTTTATACAGATCGTACACCGCCAAACAGCATAGAAACTAGGTGGAGGTTGTTTGCTGATAGGCAGAAACGATGCAGTAAGCACCTGGAACCCCATTATCTACTTCATACACTGTACTGTACATTTTAAAACTGGTTTCACCTATTAAATAAAAAAGAAATCTTTGTGTTTGAGGATTTAGATTTTTTTTTTATTGTGTGCCGGCGCCATCCTTACAGAGAATTTACCGGTTCTCTGTTACATCTGTTCATTTCTGTTCAATCTATTATTCTGTTCCGTATACCTATCAGTGCGTTGGAGCAAGTATGAATAGCCGGAAATTGCATTTAAGGTTTAAGATAATTTCCTGCAAATAAGCATACATCAGTAATATAACAGACTTTATTGTTTATATTTGTTAGATTTAAAATGACACGAAGAGTATGTCCAGCAACAATGTTATCCATTGGAGCATGAAACACCTTTGGAAGAAAACCAGTGTAAATTGATTAGGCTAGAATACAGTCAGGCCATTTTAAGAACGAAGATGATGCCTTCATTGTTATATTTACCTACACTTGGATAAATTTGGGTAAAGAAATGCACGAAGACCAAGGTTAGACACTTATAAATACTTAAAACTTCTGTGTTTGGGGGTTACGAAAGTTTTTGCGTATTAAAGCCAATGGACGTGTCAACATTCATCCTACACAATGTCTTTCGGCTCTGATAAATCATGTGGAGGGGATGGAGAGTGAGACTGACGAGGAGAGTGTATGTAAGTGAGGTGGAGGGGGGGAGAGGGAGGGAGAGGCAAAGGATGAGATGGAGGGATGGAGTGGAGAGGTATATGAGAGGGGTGTGTGAGCTGGGAGCAGGGCAGTGAAATGGCGGGGGACTGGGCGACATGGAGGCGATTTGTTTGTGGCCACCCCTTACGGGATTAAGGCGTCTGGCAATAGATAGATCGATAGATAAATAATTCCATAACCGTTTGTGTTATTTGTCTTTATTTTATACGGACATAGTTTGCAATAATAACAAGCAAGAGAAATACAAGTTATGAGGTGCTAGCAAGCCTGGAAAATACAATCCTTTGATTTTTTTTTTTTTTTTTTTTTCATAATGATTGCTTCTTGTGAATGGAAGATATTTTTTTCACTCAGTAAAGAAGCCTGAAAACTTGAAGGACTGACGAAGAATAAATACAATAACTTGCTATAAAGCTCGCGCGCACACACACACACACACACACACACACACACACACACACACGCACGCACGCACGCACGCACGCACGCACGCACACACACACACACACACACACACACACACACACACACACACACACACACACACACACACACACACACACACACACACACACACACACACACACACACACACACACACACACACACACACACAGTCCATTAAGTCCTCTTTGGCTGACATTAACTTTGCAAGCCTGACAAGAGAGAGTGGAAAGTGAGGCGAGTGTGAGGGGGGGATAGAGGTTGGTGAGGTGAAGGGAAAGGATGGGAAGGAGGGAGGCAAGGTGAATAGATGGCAGAGAGGGGGAGAGGGTGGTAAGGTAAGGTGAGTGGCAGGGAGGGAGGTGAGGTGAGTGGAAGAGAGGGAGGTGGGATGAGTAGAACAGTAGAAAGGGAGGAGGGAGGTGAGGTAAGTGCAAAGGAGGAAGATGAGGTGACTAAGAGGGAGGGAAGTGGAAGGGAGGAAGGTGAGATGGGTGGATTTGATTAATAAATTGAGGTAGGGATATGAGTTGAGTAGAAACCGAGTTGAGGTGAGTGGATGGGAGAGGGGGGGGGGAGATCAGGTAAGTGAGTGGAAGGGAGGGAGGGTGAAGTGAGATAGGACGGGAGGGGAAATGGTAAGGTGAATGGAAGGGAGAGAAGGAAGGAGGTAAGTAGAAGGAAAGGAGGGAGGAAGATGAGTGGAAGGGAGGGAGGGAGGAAGGACGTAAGTGTGGACAGTGGGGTCAAGGGTCAGGAGGAAGGTCGGGGTGGGCGTAATCGGTAGTCAGCACCGCAGCACATCATCCCTTACCCCTTCCTTCTCTTCTTTCCTTCTCATTCTCTGTTTTTGTCTTTGCAGCTTTGAGTCAACTAACAAATATGATGGAAACTTTGAGGTGTCGAATCTGTTATGAAATTGGTTGAGCCTTATGATATATAATTTTTCACAACGATTTTGAGCAGTACGGTAGCAGTCTGATGAACAGTGTATCAACAGTCTGAGCAATAGATACTGGCGAAAAGAGTGGTGTACACGAAGGGCGTAGTGGCTGCCTTATGGATGTGTTACATAGCGACAAGCAGACTCCTCGGAGGGAAGGCGACCTGTGAGAGAGTGACGCTCCTGTGATCCGGTAGCAGTGCACCCTTGAGTCTGTCTGTATCAGTTATTTATCTCGTCTCCTTTCGCCCCCCCCCTCTCTCTCTCTTTGCATACCTGTTAATCTATCTACGAGTACCTATCTGTCTACCTGTTTCTGTCCTTTTCCTTTTTCCTTACCACCACCCTCACCCTAACCCTTGTATTCTTACCTCAGTCCCCTTCTGTCATCATCATCATCCTCACCCTCTTCTCTGTTACCCTCACTTCACCCTTACATCCTGATCCACATCCTCACTCTCATCTTCATCTTCACCCTCACCCTCACCCTCACCCCCACCCTCACCCTCACCCTTCCCCCGCCACCCCCGCTCTTCTCACCCGCGTCCTTTCACAACCCCCTATTTTTCCCTCTCAGATTCTTCCACCACCCTCATCTTTTTCATCCCTTTTCAAGACCCCCTCCCCCTTCCAGTCCCCCCTCTCCCCCTCAGCAATATGTCCCCCGAGGCAGAGACAGACAGGCAGACATACACCGACTCTATACTCTTGCATACCCATGTTACTGCAGTTTTTTTTTTCTTATCTGTCATTTTTCCCTCTAGGTCGGGCATTGACACGTGGATGTATGCAAATAAGGAGATGCGAGAGGATGAGAGCTCCTTTTGTATGCAAGGTGGATTTAGCGCACATGCTTCAAGAGTGCACACACACACACACACACACACACACACACACACACACACACACACACACACACACACACACACACACACACACACACACACACACACACACACACACACACACACACAGGCATCGTTATATGTAGCTTTTTTATGATAAATTCACAGTAACTTAAAAATAATACATACAGGCATATATTAAAATTCCTTAGCTGCTTGTAAAGCCGATTTGCCATTTTCCCTTGATTACTGTGCCTGGTGTGTGGAAATACCTGGGGTGCTTTGGAACTCATCACAGTCTTGTAACGAAGCCTTACACACACATATGCATCCCACATTTGCACTTTTTGTCATACTTGCTTACATGCACATGCCTATAAGAGGACGCTTGATAAACGGACATTTAAGATGACAGTTACAAAGCAAATAGACGCCTTCATCCGCTCGAACACATACGGTCGCTTACACACACACACACACACACACACACACACACACACACACACACACACACACACACACACACACACACACAATACACGTGCGCACTCACGCAGTTTCCCTCTACTTTTGTCTTACACATCCCACACGCACATAGTTCATTGACATACACGGTTCAGCACACACAAACTAATGTATTCTTAACCATGCTTTCGCACCTATATTGTTAATCAATGAGATCAGAGCCACGAGAAAGAAATAATTGCAGTCTTTAGTTATAGTAGGCAGAAGAAAGAGATAATTATTTTTTATATTGCAGTGTTAATTCCCACCATAATCTGGTCAAACTTTCCATGTCCGTTACGTAGAGGGTAAGGTGAAAATTTTAAGACTTTTTTTTTAATTCTTAAAAAAAAAAAAAAAAAAAAAAAAAAAACCTATTTAGAGTTGACCTTTCATTCCGAAATTTTGCATGTTGGTACTAGAGGCTGACAATTGCATCAGCGTTAAATGAAAAGAAGTTAAGTTATTCAAGGGGTGTACTTCGTGGGCATCGCTGAATCCCGTGTTCAGACCATCAGGCCGGACGACTTTACTTTGTTTTCTGCACTTAATATGAAACTGATCTCTAGATTGTGCTGTAGACTTATGGTGGCTTAGAATGGGTATTTACCGTAGACGGGAAATTAAATAAAACGAAATAGTATAAGGAAATATTACAATGGAATTAATTTCGGATAACAGAATGCCTCTCTCTCTCTCTCTCTCTCTCTCTCTCTCTCTCTGTCTCTCTCTCTCTCTCTCTCTCTCTCTCTCTCTCTCTCTCTCTCTCTCTCTCTCTCTCGTTTCTGTTTGTCCTTTTTGTTACTTTCTCCCTCATTTTTTCTTCTTCCCCTCTCTTCCCTCTTCCTTCTTTCTCCTCCTCGTTTCATCTTGCTCTTCTCTTCTTCCGTCTCCTTTATCTCTTCTTCCCTCGCTATCTCCCTCCTCCATCCATTCTTTTCTTTGTTCCTCCGCTTTTTTCTTTCTTCCAATCTCTTCATCCCTTCCTCCATTTTCTCTTCTTCCTTCTTTTGTCCTTCCCACTTCCTACTTTCTTTCTTTCTCCTTATCAGTCCTAATTCCTCCTTTCTCTTCCACTTCTCTCTCTTCCTTTCTCCTTTTCTTCCTTTCTCTACCCTTTCCTCCTCTCTTTTTTTTCTCCCCTTTCCTCCTTTCTCTACTCCGTCCTCCTATCTCTTTCTTTCTCTACTCCATCCTCCTTTCTCCTTCTTTCTCCTCCTTCCTCCTTCTTTCTCCTCCTTCCTCCTTTCTCTTCCTCTTCCTTCCCTTTCTTTGTTCCTGCTCATAGCCACTGGAGACGTAACTGTGTCAAGGCATAACCCATCATTACAATTAGCATGGCTTGGGGCGACCCTCCCTTCGTCTGGGCTCACTCGGCCTACATACTGCTCGCCCTTCAGCCCTCAGGAGCAGGACTGGAGAGGCGGAGGGGGGGATGGAGGTAAAAGTATTGGAAAGGGGTGAACATGGGTAGGGAAATAGGGAGAAATAGTGGGTGAAGGATAAGAGACCGGGTGGAGAGCTTGGGAGCAGCAGGAAAGGAGATAAGGACGAGAGAGAGAGAGAGAGAGAGAGAGAGAGAGAGAGAGAGAGAGAAAGAAGGGGGGGAGCAAAATCTAAGAAAAAGGGAGAGAGACAGATATACTGTACAGTACTGACGTTGAGTTTGTTTACAAGTATGGGTGTGTGTATATATATAAATATAAATATATATATATATATATATATATATATATATATATATATATATATATATATATATATATATATATCATCATCATCATCATCATCATCAGCCGTTGAGGTCCACTGCAGGACCGGCCTATCCCTACCGAAGCAGGGACGATACAGCCAATGTATCTCTACCCAGTGGCTTAGGCTGTCTGATAGAGACTGTATGTATGGTGAGATGTGCTTTTAAGTGTAATTGTAGTGTTGTACTGGCTTTGGTTGTGTGTGTAGTCTGTGAACCAAGTGTAATCGGCCCGCCTGAAGCCGATTGGGTGCAAGCATACTAGTATGCGACACTGGTTCATCCACAGCACCCCTTATGTTCGCCAAAGTAGCAAGTGGCTCAGCGAACCCTCGTCCACTAGCGTGCGAAACGCACACTCTTCTTCCACTGTACCACAGAGGCTCCGTATATATATATATATATATATATATATATATATATATATATATATATATATATATATATATATGTATATATGTAGCAAAACTCCGAGTCTGACTATCGATTTTAACGAAACCTTGCACACCCAACCACTGTGGGTCCAGTGGCTGACATTGCACGTTTGATCTATACTGATGTCCTCTGATGGAGTGATTTGGCCTCATTTTATTCGACGACAGAAGTTGAATCAGTTATAGAACATAAGTCTGTGACTAATTTACATCATACTTTAAGAGGATTTAAAAATATCGCAGCACCACATCCTTATCGACTTCTTTTGCACACTACTCCTCAGCGTCCTCTGTTATGTGTCTTGGTTATTCTTGTGGCCTTGACGCAGTGCTTCGAGTCAGAGCTAGTGTCTTTCGTTTGCTGCGCTCGTGAAGGCGCCTGTGTGTCATAAGAAGATGGTAAAGCAGAAATGCTTCTCCACCAATCAGTCCCTCCAACAAGAGCATAGATAAGCTGTCTTGAAAATATGATAAGAAAGATGAATGGAAAACCTTATGCTACACTATCGATATCAAGTACACTGTTCATGTCTGCGTTCAGTTACACAGTTTATCAAGGTCACACTGAATTATCTTTCCTATGAAGGATTTGCCTATTCTGTAATTTTTTGCTACATTCAGATGGGTGGCTAGATACAGTGTGTGTCCCTCACTGTGTCATTCACTCACTCATTGAGTTTCTGTACCGTTTTGAAGGATGGGATCCATGCCTTATGAGGGTATGTTGAGGGGTGGGACATCCATCCATGCATTCAGACATACATACGCACACAGAAATAAACAATAGTGTAGAAAATTGCCAAGTGTCTGTTTACCTGCGTCGTACTGGTAGAGCCGTAAACATGACAGAAGCTGGGCAGAGCAGTAGGTAGTTAGCTGTGCTGGAACAGGCTGTAAGTCCGGAGGGTTTCATTGAAGTGTTTAACTAGTAATTAATTATTTCTTTCTCCATTGGCCACTGCAGGGATGAATGCAGCAATCAAAGGTGTCCTTTGTCTTGCTGTGTTATCAGCAAATTTAGATAGGCTAATTACAACACAGACCTTCGTCAACATCTTTTATACAGACCAGAAACAGACTGAGAGTCAGAATTAAAGATTGTGATCATCCTATTATAGCATTCATCCAGTGGGATAGTTTTCCATGTCTCGACTTAAAGAGGGAGCGAGGGAGGGGAGGGAAGAGGGTAGGTAGACAGTGGCGGCATACCAACGACCTTGAGGCTAGTGAGGGTTGTGTTGTGGCCACGGAGAAACACAGCCAGCTCTCTCCTCTCGCGGCCGCAAGACACGCCAACTAGAATGAGTTATGGAAGGATTAGAATGTGTTTTAATGTTCTCCTCCGTGCTAACCCCTCTTTCACTATTGTTCTTTGTCTTTAAACTATATGTTGGGTAAAATCGTTTGAAGACAGCAATGATACATTTCATCAGGTGGACGTACTCGTTATTAAATTCTAACTGACGGTAGATGATTATATTTAGCCTAGGCGAGACGTCCCTGGGCTTTGTGGGAGATGAAAATATACTTATCACTGAAGACAGCTCCTAACTCGTGCATGCCACAGTGTATCTCAAGTTGAGTAAGATAATCTGGGTGGAGGTAGAACAAAACATCCAAGCTTTGTTCTGGCTGGAGAATCAACAGAGATTGTTTCTGACCCAGCTAGCCCTTGGGTCTCTTCTGAGCTGACAAAGGTAGCGTGACGGTGGTCAGAATAAAACAACAGGATGTCCTCGGGCTTAATCCACCTCGTTCCTACTTTTTCAACCCTTCCTTTTACCGCCTGTTTCCTTCATTCCTCTTTATTATGCGCCAGTTCATTACGTCTCCAGCACCTTGTTTCTCTTCTTTTTCCTCTTTATTTTTCATAGTCGTTCCATATCCTCCTCTCTCTCATCTGTTTATCAGTTCATATTCTCCCTCTTTCTCACTAACTGTTTTCTCATTTCAGCCCATACTCTCTCTTACTTCGTTTCATTTTTAAAACCATAGTATTTCCATCATTTTCATCAAAACTCTCTCTCTCTCTCTCTCTCTCACACACACACACACACACACACACACACACACACACACACACACACACACACACACACACACACACACTTTTCCCCATGATCTTTCCATTCCTTCCTTCTCTCCATCGAAAAGACTAATATTTTTCGAAGTATTTTCTTGTTGCTTATAAAGCAGGGTATTTCTTTCTTTCAGATTTTTTTGCCGATAAAATTGAATACTAGAATAACAGGTTTTATCATTCTTCCATTCTATTCTTTTTGGAAAATCAAAATTACTACCGGCATCACACCAGAACATCGCATTAAAAATAAATATCGCATCCGGTTATTTTTATATCGTGTGTTCCGTGTTTTCTATTTACCAGGAAATATTAATGTTGATAATATACTCTTTCTTCACTGACTAGAAGTTGCAATATCACTCCGGGGTCGTTCAAAGTGAAGCTGACTCCAAGGTGGGGGAAGAGGGGAGAGGGGGAGAAGGAATGGGCAAAGGGGGGCAAAGGGAGGGGGAAGTTGAGGAGGGAGGGCCAGGGATATGATGTAGAAGAAGGGGAGGAAGAGTAGGAGGAAAGGGGAGGGGGGTTATTGGGGAAGAGGAGAGGGAAGGAAAAAGGTAAGAGGAGGAAGATGGGGCAGGAAGTTAATGGAAAAGAGGGAAGAGGAAAAGGGATATGGGTGATGAGAGAACGGGAGGAAAATGGTGAGGGAGATAGGACATGAGGGAAGAAGGAAGGAGAGGTAGGAGAGAGCAGGTAGAGGATCGGGCATAATTTTCTCTTCCCCGCCAGTGATAGGAGTTAATAAAGACAATTGCTCCTCCCAGCACCCTTCATCTCTCCCCCAAAACACGCATTAGCCCCGTGATGATTGGGCATAACTGTGACCAGCGGCGGGGTCAGGGGTCAGGGGGCACGGGCAGGGGGCAGGGCATGGAGGGGGAAATGGAAGACAGGGGGTAGGAAGGGGGGAAAGGGAAGGAAGGTGTGTGAGAGGGAGGAACGAGAGGAGGGGAAGGGGGGTGAAATGGGAGGAGAAGGGGGGACTAGCGAGTAGGGGACACGTAAGGGTCAGGTGAAGGCAGGGGAGGAGAAGGAAAAGGGACAGGAGAAAGGGGAAGGGAAGGGAAGGAAAGAGATAGGAGGATGGGGGAGAGGTCAGGACTCTGGGGGAGGGGGAGGAGGGATAGGAGAGGAGGGAGAGACTAACGAGAAGGATACAAGAAGGAATCAGGAGAGAGAAGGGAAGAGAGAATGACGGAAAGTGGGGAAGGAAAGAGAGGAGGAGGGATAGGAGGTAGGGAATAGGTAAGGGCATAGAGGGAATGCAAAATAGGAGGGGCAACGAACGGCTAAGACGGGGTGAAAGGCGAGGAAAGAAAAAAGGAGAGGGGAAGGAGATGGAGAGGGATAGGGACGGGGCTGAGGGATGGGAGGAGGAGAATCTAGTGTGAAAAAGAGACTAGGAGAGGGTTAGGCGAATGAGTGGAAGTGGAAGGAAGGGGGATAGGAGGAAGCGGGAGGGGAAGGAGAAGGAGACGGATAGAAGGACTGTAAGGGGTTAGGGCATGGAAAGGGAGAAGGGCAGAAGGAATGGAGGAGGAGGCGGGCAGCAGGAGAGGGAGAGACTGGTGAGGGAGGGACGAAGAAAGGGTCAGGTGAAGAGGAGTGTGGGGAGAAAAGGGCAGGAAAAGAAGGAGGAGAAGGGTAAGGAGAGGGATAGGACGGGGGAGAGTCTGGGCATGTTTTAGAGAGGGAGGGGAAGAGATTGTGGGAAGAAAGCAAGAAAAGGATAAGGAGAAGAAGGGAGGGAGATAAAAGGGAAGGGTGAGGAGGAGAGGACATGGAGAGGGAGAGGGGAGAGGGTAAGGGCCCAAGGTAAAGGGCAGATAGGGGATAGGAGGAGGGAACGACGTAAATGGTGAGACGCGGTGGCTGAATCGGTAGAGAGGTGGCCTGCAGTCTTAAGGGACCCAGGTTCGAATCCCCGCTGGGGCAGGGAACAGTTTAGGGATTTGAATTTCATTAATGTAGACTTTACTGATCTACCAGAAGACCCACCGACATGTCGTAAAAATACCCCCGCTAATATTAATACACCAGTCCTGTATGAGACAGCCCTAGCATGTATTCAATATGGAGGTGGGTGTTAGCGCCGAAGTGGTGACATGTAGTAGTGTATGGGAGGACTACTGGGCCTTTGGAGCAGGCTGTGAAGCCTATACCCGGAGTCGGACACATAAAAAAAAAACAAAAAAAAAAAAAAAAAAAAAAAAAAAAAAAAGATGGAGGTGTAGGGGTCAGGTGAAGGAAATGGGAAAAGTCATGGGGGAGAGGGAGATAGTCACGGGAGGTGGGGAGGATGAAGTGGGAAAGAAAGCGGAAAGCTGAGAAGAGGGGGAGGGGAAGGGTAAAGGGAAGGAATTAGGGGGAAGGATAGGGAAGGAGTCAAGAGAGAGGGATAGTGGGAGGGAAATGGTATGGGGAGTCCAGGGATAGGGTTGGTATGGGGTAGATTGTAACTGATAAAACTATTGTATCAGCTAAAGACAAGGATAAGGAGGGAGAGTAAGGGTTGAGGGTCAGGGTTCATGTGAGGGTGGTGGTAATGAGTAAGAAGGGGAGGGGTGAGGGCATCATGAGGGGGGCGGGGTGACACTGATTACAGGTATGTGGGGGAGGGGACGCCTCCCCTGGGTCATGACTAGCCCTCTGGACAAAGGGATAGGTTACCCCATAGGTTACCGCATCAGTACCCCTTTACTGATGATGAGAGAATGGTTTAGTATTAATCTATTCAGTACGATGACGTTTTCATTTTACCGTCGATTCCCTCTAACAGTTATTTTTTTAGCCTGCAACTGAAATAAAGCAAAGAATGGAAAGAAGTCGGATGGTGATGAAAGAATGGCATAGTATTAATATGTGGCCAAACAGTGTTTAAAATTAATGCCCCTTTTAACTTTGCCGATTTTGTTGATATAAATGAAGGAAGTTTCACAGTATTTCCAGGGTAACCCGATAAAACTGATAGGAAAGCACAATATATGATATACAGATTGACTCATTATAAATCCTTCCAGGAATATAGGTGCTCTTAAGACCTTCCTTCTGATTAATGCCAATTGACGCCCTTCAGTCGAGAGAAATTCCCCGTCCCTACCCAGAGACCAGTCCTCAAAATTAACCAGAAAATCAAGAATACTTGGAATCGATGAACAACGATATATATGCAGATAGAAGAGAAACGGTAGAAATGTTAACGCTATACCGGTATATAGATAAGTAATGTCATTAACCATCTCCCGTCCAAGTATACTCTGACACCATGTGATGTATTTCCTTAACCATGAGTTTCGCCTGTAGGAAGGGGTTTATAGGCCTGAATGATGAGCAGGTGGCTATATGGTATATTTCACTATAGTCGTAGTGACGACTCTGAGGTTGTCATTATCGTACCCAGGCAACCTACCATTCAAAAGTGCGTCCGATTTCGTATCATGTTATACACGAATCATATTAATATGCACGAATATATTTTACACGAATGTTATTATACACGAACATATACACGGATCACTTGCTTCTCATGTTATACACGAAATGGGACGCACTTTTGAATGGTAGGTTGCTGGGGTACGATAATGACAATCTCAGAGTCGTGCACCGTGACTATTGTCTCGGTGTTTTTTTATACGACGAAACCAGGCCACTCTTACAACTTAAATACTAAGCCGTGGCTGCGTGGAATTCAATAAGCCTTGGTTATGAAGCAGGAATAAGTCGCCTTGGTTACTAGTCAGATTTACTCGTACCCTCCAAACTGACTACATTTGGCCATCAACTAAGCTGAGAAGGTGTTGGAGATCTTTGTCAGTTAAGGGTAAACGCGGTATAGGTGCTGAGATTTTTTCCTGCGTTCGTGTTTTCCTGTTCCTTTTTCTAAATCCATTTCCTCTCTTTTATGATAGTGAGAATAGTGTAATGATGGTAAAGATGATGATGATGATGATGATGATGATGGTGAGTATTAGTACATTCAATCTACCAGCGAGTAACCTTAATCCCTTCAGATTGATGACGGTTTCACACCAGAACAATTCATTCCATTTTGAGATTTTTTCCGCATTGGAGGAGTTGGATAAAACCCTAATTAATCTTCTCCATACAACGGGTTTTTCTTAAACTTAGTGAACTAGTCTAAGAATACAATATAATAAGGCGTCCTCGTAATGAAGAGGTTAACAGCTAGATGCACAGATAAGGCAGAGTGAGGAAATGAACCTCGGAAAAATTGCCTTCGATGTAAAGCCCATAGAGAAATAAAAATAAAAAGAAAAAGAAAATAAACAAAGACCATAAGATGATACAGTAAGTTTGCGTTTTGTCGCATTTTTTTTTCTTCATATTTGCCATTTTAGTCCGCAAGTGACTGACAGAAAATTGACCTATTGCTCTCTGTATCACTGATATGCCAGTTTCCTCATCTTGTGTGGGAAAAATTTGTGATACTTTAAACACACCTCTTACTCATAATATGGACTGTCTGTACTTCAGATATATACGTTTAGTGAGCAAATAATATTTAGAAATACGGTTTCAGGAAACAAACTCAGTGATAATAAATGAAACTAAATATTCAAACAAACAGTAAGAGGAGAAAAGAAGAACAAAAGAATAAGATAGCTTCAGGCATTTCACATGACTGGAGTTATTGAGTAATAATTAAAAGAACTACCTCACAAATATGAAAGACTAGAAAAATAAGAACTAAGAACAAGAAAAAATCGAACTAAAAACGATTAGCCTATTGGTGATTCGGAACAATGACTGGCATTTCCCAAAACTTTTTATATTGTAAGAACACAAACTTTGGACATAAATTCAGTACGTGGGCATAATTTTTCCGAAAAAACGATTAACGGAACTGAGAAATTAAGATACAGTATTGGCGACATAAGGGAAAAAAATGTAACTTTAAAAAAAAACTAGCACTCGCAAGAAATATTGATGATACCATATATACAGGGTTAATGAGTACAGTGAAAAGAAAAAAGTACCTCACAAATATAACGTCTTAGAAATAAAAGAAACATGATGCACGCAAACGATTATTATTTTCTGACAAAATGTAGAGGTGAGAGAGAATATTGCTGCCATCTCACGTACCTGTATAAAGGGTCAGTCAGAATATCAACTCAAAAGAACTATCTCACTGATAAGACGTATTGAAAATATAGACAGTATAGATGAGATAAAGAAGATTATTGTATAAAGAAAGTAGTTGAATTAACGATTGTCAGTATTCCGAAAAGAATGGGGGATGGACTCCCACTGCTCTGTGACACTGACATACTATATTGCAAAAGTACCATGATGAGAAATGAACATACAAGAACACAGGACAGCAAAATTTCACTATATGTTTGTGTGGTTCGGCCTTTGACTCCTAAATTCTCTTAAAACCTTTGAAAAAAAAAAAAATAAATAAAGTCTGGAGATATTTGCCCGGGGAAAAATTGTACTAAGTCCGAGTGGAAGAGGCGAAGGAATAAAGGAGTGGCGCCATAGTGTAAAGTGTTTGGAAGATAGAAGAAAGAAGGAATGGAAAAAAAGAAACCGAGTAAATGCAGTAGGTCTTCACACTGTGGGGTGGAGAACTAAAGAATATTATTTGTGTTATCTCACATAAACCTCACAAAGAAAGCCTCTTGAAAACAAAAGTAAGACAGTGTACAAGTAAAAGAAAATAGTTATTATTAAGAGGCAAAGAACTAAATAAAAAAAAAAAAAAACATATGGGGTTAGTAAAAAAAATCAAAACGCATGAACTAGCTTGCAAAGGTCTTAAAAAGAAAGAGATAATATAAAACAAGAAAAAGAAGTTTATTTACTGCCATCCAACCACCATGATCGGTCCATTAACACGTGTTTCCCCTCCATTCGTGGTTTAGTGGTCCAAGGCGCCAGGCGGGGTGAAGGTCAGGTGATGTGTGCATCGGTTCAAACTCCGAATATTTTGCAGATCTGGAAATACCGCCAGAGACGAAGGCCGGTCACTTACCCTTTACTTTTATTTAACCTGATCACGTGTTTTTTATTTTTATTTTTATTTTCTTCAGAGTAGGGAAGATTTGTGGTGATGAAGGGTTAACACTGTGCAGAATAATGTCTCTCCAGGTCAAAAAGCCACTCTTAAGATGAAAGGAATTGCCTAAGGACAAGAATGAAGTGAAAATGATATTATCGGAGGAAAGGCACAAACTCCTAAAGACACTGTACAAATGATGCTAATTATGCACTCTTAATTTTCTCATGTGTGGGGATCCTATGAAATGGGGAGATTGTGACTGACTGTTGACACATTAACCTCATCACTGCAAAATATAACCTTCCCTTTATTAGTCATCATCATCATCATCATCATCGTCATCATCTTAACCCCCTCTCCCACTTACGTAGATGAGAGGGGAAAGATGATTATGATAATGGAAAGTACTAACCGATCATCATATATGTTAGTAGGGTAAGATCAATTGTCATCACACTGGAGGGGTTAACGGGGGCTGTTTTTAATACCTTCTTTCAACGAGGTACTTCTTGAGACGGATAATGTTGTGTGACGGTGGCAAGAATGAGACTGGAATATGGTCGTCACGGTGAAAGGAATAGAGCCAGTTATCAGACCAGTATACTCATTTTAGAGGAGGAATTTGTACAGTAGGAGTTAAATGTACTGTAGGGTAAGTGCCAGTTAGAGAGAGAGAGAGACTGTGTGTGTGCGTGTATGCGCGCGGGCCTTTTTGTACTTGTGTATGTGTGTGAGCGAGTGAGGGGTGAATTATAAACCTTTTCAGTGCATGGATTTTTCTCACGTGAACGAAGTTTGGAGTTGACCATACTAAAATATGTAGGTCCTGTTGACTTTTTTGTAAATAAAGAAAGTAGACAGCAACAGACCTGTTGGTCCAGTCATGGCTGTTTGTTATAAGGAAATTTATAGCTAACGAAAAGTATTTTAAGAGTTAAAAGATAAGGATAGAAAAACAGGAAAGCTCCTGGGGTACCCCCAGTGATGCTGGCGACGTAGGTGGAAGAGAGACAGACAGACTTTAATGAGTTAACATATAATGGGAGCAAAAGCAGGGAAGGTGGCAAGATACGATGGGATAATGAAAGAGGGTGATGTTTGGTAGCAGGAGGGGTCATACATTTGTCGAGGCTCTCTCACAAAGACTGAAACACCGGTCAGTAGATAAAGAGATACAGGACTCTCTTCTTACAATTCTCCTTCCTTTCTTCCTTCCGTTCATCCCCTACCTCCTCTCCCTTTATTCTACCACCTTCCTCTTAGCACTTCCTCCTTCCTTCCTTCCCTGCATCTCCTCCCCTTTCCCTCTCTTCAGTCCCTTTCTTCTTTCTCCTCCCCTTCCCCCTCTCCTCTGTCTCCCTCCCCACCACCCCCGCCGCATGCATCGGCTGGAGTTCGACGGGAAGTCAGCGAGACAGTCCCGTTTGAGGGAAGGGGAGGTGGAGGGAATAAGGTGGAGAGGGAGAAGAAGGTTGGAGGAAAGTTGGAGGAAAGAGTGATGTTCCTGCTCTCTCATGGGATTGGGACTGTGGGAGGGGAGTGGGTGGGGGAGATGGAATGGGGGCGGAAATTTCAGTCACCTGCGATGTCACTTCAAATTACAGGATGCACAGGTCAATCTGAGGTTGCTTACATATTTTCTGTCGTGGAAAAAATGTTCTGTTGGGGTGGGTGACTGGTAGTGTGTCGTGGAGAGAACTAGCGACGATTGCATTACTGTAATTCATTTCCTGTTTTTCATAAAACATAAGACACTGTGTAGGAGAAGCGCCGTTCATATTCTGTATGTGTGTGTGTGTGTGTGTGTGTGTGTGTGTGTGTGTGTGTGTGTGTGTGTGTGTGTGTGACACCTTAACTCGCAAATCACACCGTTTCAGAGTAAATAAAACACCAAAATGGATTTAACTATTTTATAACATGGTCACAGCGCCCGACGCTCTCTGCCTCATAACAAAAATAACAAAATAACTCTAAAGGGAAAGCAGGAAGCTGTACGTAACTAACACATAATCAACAGGTATATACAGACATAACGCTGACATAGACAACAATAACATCATGGACAACAACAACAACAACAACAGTAGCAACAATAACACTATGCATCACAACCTTCCTGCATAAGCATTATCAATATATGTCTTTCTTAACCCTCTCACTACGATGACTGGCGTTTTCAGGTAATTTTTGCTACTGACAGAAAATTTGATTCAACTTGAGGGGGAGAAAGCCCTCGTACTAAAGAGGTTAAACGATTTCTTATTATTACTATTATTCCATCAGAGAGTCCTTTTATTTTACCCATATAAAATCGCTTGGTGATAGCAAGGATTAAACGAAAGCGCCATCGTACTGAAGGGGTTAACTTCCACACACAAAATATCGTAATTGTAGCGTCATTTATCCCATTGTATAAGCTCGCAGACAGAATCACCTATCCCATACAGAATCACTCACATCATACAAGATCACTGATACCATACAGAATCACTTATATCATACAAAATCACTCATACCTTACAGAATCACTCATACCATGCAGATCTGTTCGTACCATACAGAATCACCTACCCCATACAGAATCACTTACACCATACAGAATCCCTCATACCATGCAAATCAATTCATACCATACACTGTCACTCATCCCATATGCAGTAAAACCACTCATACCAGTACGGAAACACTCATTCCATGCAGATCTATTTATAACATACAGAATCACTCATTTCATGCAGAACCAGTCATGCCATACAGAACCAGTCATGCCTTACAGAACCAGTCATGCCGTACAGAACCAGTCATGCCGTACAGAACCAGTCATACCGTACAGAACCAGTCATGCTTCTTGTATAAGTATCACTAACATGTTCACTCATTGATCGTCGAATATCAGCAATTATTTAGTCACAGCCAGAAAATGTCACTGTTAGTTCATTCAAGATAAAAATACTATTTTTTTTTTTTATCTTAGGAATGACTTCCGTTTGAGTAAATTAAATAATCATGTATTTTTGAGTAACTGTCGGGCGATCATTTTTTTTTTTTTTTTTTACTGTTCTGCCATGGAAAATTTACTCACTCGTTGCTGTATCGTCCTATAAGCTTCTTACTCACCTTTACTCTTACTCAGCCTCTTACTCACCTTTTGTGAGTAAGAGGTTGAAGTCAGAAGTAAATGTATTGGATCATTATTTCTCTTGACAATAAAATCCGTGTAGCGTAAGAGTTTGGATTACTCTCTCTATTGGCGGTGAGTCCTTCAAAACAACAAGAACAGCAACAACAACAGCAACAGCAACAACTACAACAAGAACAACAACAACAATAATAATAATAGTAATAATAATAATAATAATAATAGTAATAATAATAATAATAATAATAATAATAATATGAAAAACCCAGATTAATGAATATTATTTGTTTGAATGTGAGTCAGAACTGATATCTGCACATGATAATTCGTCTTTTTTATTTCTCATGCAGTCATGAAACGATGTACCACGCCAGAATACTGTACTTATATAAGTAATGGCGTCACCACAGAAGCCTTGGATCACTTTTTTTTTTTTCTATTGAAATCTCCCATACAAAATCTACCCCGTAAATAAGGTAATACTTGTATTTGCAATTCACGTACACTTTCTGCAAAAAATATCTGTGCATAATAGATGTTAAATATGACACAGGGGCTGAAGAATACCGGGGAATATTGTTCTGTCCTTGCACGCGTATGTAGCCCAGATGGTTGCTCATTGTCATTCAGTTATTGTCTGTATCCTGTATAACATGTAGAGGATGGTCATATATAAAACAGTATGTGCAGGCATCGATAGGTTGTTAATTCCGCATAGGCTAATTACAGATGGCATGGAACCCACAGTGTACAGATACTTTTTGGAGCTGGTGTACGTCAGCGCTGAGGTTCTTTTCTTTGGTTCAGCTAATTATTACTCGTACAAACATGAAAATGAATACGAGTATAATTGCTAAATCTCAAATTATCAGTTAGGAACAAAGCTGAAATAGCTAAGGCCTTGAATCACTCTTTCTCTTCATATGAAAATCGCTCTCCAGATATACCTGACTAGCTTGTAAACCAATAGAAGCACGCTCTTTTAATGAGAATCTGTATCGAGGACGTATTCCTTAATCCATCACTTTGGTCTGTCATACACACATGGACTGAACTGTGAGTAAAATTTCTTTCTCTGAAAATATCTCTTCTGTTGTGATTGAGAGAAATTTCACATAACAATATTAGGCTGAATACCAGTCAAAGGCAGCATAATTATAATTATCCATTCAGTTCGGTTACGCTATTTCTTTTACTCGTGCTTCTCTTAGACGGTGTTCTTGCGTTTATAGGAGGAGTTTGAATTGTAAAGGTTAGATGCAGCCTGTATTAACTATATCACTAAGCGCGGCTCCTCCAAAACAAAATATAATCGTCTGGCAATACCACAGATATCAAGATGTCATCGCGTAGGAGTCAGGACCGGGGAATCTGTTCTTATGCTTGGTGTTGCCTGTTAATTGAGCTGAACAAGTACCTTGCTCGTGCTAGTACTACCAGACAGCGGGGGTGGGGTGAAGAGCAGCAAGTTTTTAAAATCAGTAGGTCATGGCTTGGATATTTTTCCTTAACCAGAGTAATGACTTTTATATTGATATCATTCACATACGCACTTTTGCACGTTTAACATACGATTATACCTGATCATACACATACTCAGAAAAAAAAAAAAGCGCGCGCGCACGCACGCACACACACACACACACACACACACACACACACACACACACACACACACACACACACACACACACACACACACACACACACACACACACACACACACACATGAAACAATGGCAATATCTTATCAGTAAGCAGCGAGTATTGTCAGTGCACCATATGTTCCGGCTACAAGCTTAAGTCACTTAGTCCTTGTAATGCGCATCAGTTTTTCAGTCCAACTGAGCAAAGCATAATGGAAATACTCTCATATAAACTAACTGAACGTAAAATCACAAAAGTAATGTTGGGCCAGAAAAGTCATGAAAAGAACTGAAGCTTTAACAACAATGAGGAAAATTGGAACATAAAATAACAAAGAAGCCAAAAAATACTGAATTCTGAACCTAAATTCACAAACAGAAGCCCCTAAAAAGTTATATGAAATGAGTATATATATATATATATATATATATATATATATATATGTACTCATACATGTTGAACCTAAAAGCACAACAAGCAAAGCAATGAATAAAACTCAGATTCATGAATATTGAGCCAAAAATCACAACGAACAAAGTAGTCATGTAAAAACTGTCGAGCCTAATATCGTACAGAAACTGAAATGTTCACACTCGTTCAGGAACAGGAATATACGTTGTTTGTATAAACACAAACCATTATGGTCTGGCTGAACAAACCCAGTGCTCATCAATCAGGGGCTGGATTCAACTAAGCTGTTTATGAGTACTGTACATTTTTTTTTTTACTTGGTGAAAATTTGAATTATGAAGCAAGTAGCAACACTTTGACGTGACATTGTTGGATATTCGAGTTTCTTCTGAGATCCACGGATATCTAATAAAACAAATGCAGTGACGATCATTAATTCCTTTACGCCATCTCGAAACTGTCAGACCTAAATGGGATCCTCTTGAGTTCCTAAACATCACCATCATGGCCTTTTTTTCCTATCTAAATACTAGTAAGAAGATACTATAGAATATATATATATATATATATATATATATATATATATATATATATATATATATATATATGTGTGTGTGTGTGTGTGTGTGTGTGTGTGTGTGTATTATTCATAAACAGAGAAAACAGACAGTACAACAAAAATGGAGAGTTTGTAACGGCATGCCAAATGAAATGGGCCATACAGTCGTTTGCATATAAATTTAGTCCTGGAATCATGTTTCAACTTCACAAACCTGGCTGTCAACACATTTTTTTTCGCTTGTATTTTTGTTTATAGACATGTGTCATAAACACCTCCTAGAAATTAATTTCATCGACTATCACGTAGAAAAAAAAAAGTGCTAAACCCCTCTAGCTAGTAATACTGAAGCAGGTTGAGATCCCATTTTGTTAGTTCGGAACCACAGACGTGTAAAAACAATAGTGAGCGCCACTCAGCAACAATGCTAGTGACTCCAGCCCCTGAACTATTAAACATAACTCATTCGACAGGAACTTCGTCTGACATAATCTTTTCTATGAGAGAGTGTAGTTTGACTGTTATTCTTTCAAGTGTTCCAGTGGTAAAGTATCTATTATTTTTATATTTTGATAGTAGTTGTAGTATTTCATATTGCATTGCTAAATAAATCGAGTATCAGAAACATGTTAGTAAAAATTATCTTTGATACATATTATATACTTGTACTAACTACAGTAGAATTGCTCACGAAATTGAAAAGGTCTTAGAATATCGTCTGAAACTGAAATCTTATATTTCATATACTGTTCATAAATTAACTACAGTAAGTATGACTAAAATTATTCAGATTAAGTGCTGTAAAATAATTAAAAAATATATAACTACACTGTACATTATGCATCCACCACAGGCACATGCTAATGAGAAAATATTAAATGGAATCATAGTCTGTATCATACATAAGGTATCATAATTCTTCATAGTACAGGCCATAGCAGGCTTTAGATGCAAAGAATTTCAAATGATTTTCTTTCTTCCTTTTTTTCTGTCCTTTTGTTTTTAAAATTAATTCACAATTATTTCCTTCACTCCTGAAGTAGACATCGTATACTGATTTTTTGTTTTCGATTTTTTTTTTTTAATGAGAAAATCTGTCCTCTACGGTTAGTCTTCACTAACTGCAGTGTGACGAATGTGTAGGAGGAGAGTAATTACATAAACATAAAAGCACCAGTGTTCTCTCGAATTAACTGTTTACTCCTTCACTACTGTGACGTCTTTATTATTCTGTTCTTGTTATACCCGGACAGATTTTTCAGCTCAGAAAAGGCCTTTGGAACTAGAGAAATAGACTTCGTTAACCTTTCAGTACGAAAGGTCTTTCCTAATATGAATTAATTTGTTCTGGGGATATCATGAATAAAGTAAAAAAGACGTCATGAATAGAGTGCAAATTGTGCAAAACTAACACATCAAAAGAAAATCAAATAACACAGAGCTCACACAAACGTCTACATAATTCCGTAAGTTCAACACTGGCAATACTGCACTACCGTCTGTCACTTAAACTAGTGTTTTTCTCCCTGGCATCATTAGACTAAACAAATATTGACACATAAAATGAGGTACAAATATCTACGAAGTGTACCTACCTCCACTAACTTAATTTCACACACGATTTTACAATGTCACCTAATAATCCTTACTATTCCTACCTCCACTAATTTCTTTTAACACGCACAGTATAACAAAATCGTCTATACTCCTTAACCTACAAATCACTAGTTTCCCTACTCATGGCCACAATAATAATTTAAAAAAACATTGTAGCAGCGTGCCCCCTATTTGAGATACGTTCCTGGCCGGGCGAAGGTCTGTCGGTGTTTGTCCAGGTGGGGGGGGATGTACGGGGACCTGAAGATGAACAGATTGGACGGCCGGCCATTGAAGAACCACGAACCGGGGAGCCAAGTGACGGAACTGGGCTTTTTCGTGGGTACTGAGGGCTTTTGGGTGGTGGTGGTTGGCGCTGGGGTTGTTGTGGTGGTTGTTGTGGTAGAAGGCTTGTAGTGGAAGATGCTAGAGGGCTTGCCGTTGATGAGGAAGGGGATGTTCGGCCGCAAGAAGTCGAGGGCGTTAGTGTTAGGAGAGACGTAGCCCAGCCCTGGCATGTAGACGTAGGGGCTTGGGGGCAGGCGGATGTAGTAGATGGGTGAGTTGGTGACGGGGATGGGCGGCGGTGAGGGCTGTTGGAGATAAGGTTACGATTATATTTTTCTTATCTTATGTACTAAGCGGTGATCACGGGTTCGGAGGAGGGGAGGAGATTAAAAAAAAAAGTCATCTATCTAGGGAGGAAAGAGTTAAGAGAAGGGGAAAATGGGAAGATGTGGTAAGGAAAGGGGAATGGGAGGAAAAAACGAAGGGAAGTTAGAGAGATCAAGAGAAAGGTATGTTTTTATTATCATATAACAACACACTGTAGCAGTGAGGACTACAGAACAAATAAGAACATGCTGTTCTTATCGTAGACACTGAAGAAAAGTGAGGACCTATGGGGAGAGTATAACAGAGGGCAAAAACAATCGGAAGTTTTGTTATTAATGTTATTATTTGGTGCCAGTGTAACAATGTAGGCTGCAGTGGATGTACCAGGAATGATCAATTTGTTTGGCTTTGATAAAATAGTGGCAAGGGTTGTAAGGGTAGATAGAAGAGGAGAGAAAACGTAAAGTTTTATTATTATTATTATTATTATTATTAACAATATGATGTGGCAGGGGTAAACCAGCTCTGCTGTCGGGCCCTGCTGCGGATGTCACTGATTGCACTGCGCAGTTGACCCTCGTGCGGTATGATGCGTGAGGATCTGTCCCTTCTCCCATTTGGGGCTGAGATGTGAATGAATGTGTTTGAGTGGATGTAATTGGGAATGTGTCGTCCTGTCTCGGCTACCTCCCTTTCCTTGGGGGAAGCAAGCTAGGTATATAGATAATAATAATAATAATAATAATAATAATAATAATAATTATTATTATTATTATTATTGTTTTTATAATTGTGATGATGATGATGATGATTATGATTATTGTTGTTGTTATTATTATTATTATTATTATTATTATTATTATTACTAATGCATTGAATCGTGTAACAGAAAACATAAATTTATTCCTATCGTCAGAGTGGTGGCAAGGGCAATTACGAGAGGTATCGTGGGAGAAAGAAAGTTATCTCTCTGTTGCCTTTTGAGTAACACCACACACGTATTTAAATTCATCACGGCTAACGAAATGTTGGCTTTATGTCTGCTGAGAGAGAGAGAGAGAGAGAGAGAGAGAGAGAGAGAGAGAGAGAGAGAGAGAGAGAGAGATTTTGAGGGATAATTGGCCTTTCCCCAGGGGTTTTAAATTTTTGGCTATGTAATAATATACAGGGGAGAGTGTGATGTTGCAGGTGAGAGAGAGAGAGAGGGGGGGGGGAAAAGGAAAAAAATGAATGAGGAAGAATGGGCAAAGAGAGAGAGGAATAAGATTGACATTGAGGAGGGGATGGGAGGAGACGAAATTCTGGGGAGGGAGAAGGGGGGGGGAGGGAACAACGGGGGAGAGAAGGTGAGGGTGGGAGGGAAGGGGGAAGGGAAAGGGGGAAAAGGGAAGGGAGCGAGAGAAGGGGAAAGGGGAGGATAGAAAGGGTAAGGTGAGAGTAGGATAGGGGAAGGCGTGCGGTGAATTATTGT
The DNA here is from genome assembly GCF_032717465.1 of Coenobita brevimanus. Taxonomy (NCBI): domain Eukaryota; kingdom Metazoa; phylum Arthropoda; class Malacostraca; order Decapoda; family Coenobitidae; genus Coenobita; species Coenobita brevimanus. The sequence goes on from NC_137046.1 coordinate 42,202,104, forward strand.
GGAAAAGGGGAAAGATAGGGAAGGAACAGAGGAACGGATGTCAGGGAAAAGGGGAAGAGAGAGAGAGAGAGGGAGAATCAGACGGGAGGGAAAAGAGAAGGAATAACGGAGGAGGGGAAGGGAAGGGAGGGAGGGGGAAGAAGCCAGGATGATGGTCAGATGTGAAGGCTACCAAATACAGCCCCTTTATTTTTTATTACATGCTGTCAAAATAATTATCAAAAATTCATGAGATACACCAATTACATTTTTTAGAAGTTGTGCACCGTCTACTGTATACTGAAGGAGAGACACTTTTCTACTTCAGCTGAGGGGGGTGGGGGTGAGGGAGTGAAGAGGGAGATGTGGTGAGGGTGGACGTATGGAGGTCAGGGGAAGGGCGGGGAGAGAGAGAGAGAGAGAGCAATAGAAGAAGGAGGAATGGAAAGAAGGAAGAGCAAGAGAGAGAGATGGAAAGCAAAGAAGAGAGGGTAAAGGGGAAGAACGGAGGAAAAACAGGGAAAGAGAAAGGGTGGAGGAGAGACGGAGGAAGAGAATGAAGGAAGTGGAGATGTAGGAAAGGTGAAAGGGTGCTGGAGGGGTAGGGAGGTGAGGAGAAAGACGAAGAAGGGAAGCCACGAAAAGAAGGAATAGGAAGGAAGGACAGAGTGTGAGAGAGAGAGAGAAGATAATAATGATGATGATGATGACGACAACAACAACAACAAAGTTACATATTCGCTAGACTGATGATTAAGGGATGTTTTTACCAGGGAAAATAATGCACAGTTTATTTGTGCAGAATCATATGTTATGCATGGAAACTTAATCAGAATTTATAAACAACTTTTTGCAAACAATATATGATCGCATCAACATAGTGGTACTGCTTAATACTGATATGGCACTGAAAAAACATTATTTTTTTATGTTTTTAATGCTAGTGATGACTTGGTTCTTGTGTGTGTGTGTGTGTGTGTGTGTGTGTGTGTGTGTGTGTGTGTGTGTTAGAAGATTTACTCTGTCATTGTGTGTTAATGACTATTGTCTTGAGGTGTCTGCCAGTGTACAGGGTAGTAAACCATTTGACAGCCCTTGACATTAACCAGCTCTAACCTCTGAGTGAAACAGCTTAATGCTCGTGATCTCTAAACGGTGGTACTATCTACATTTAATTTTTGGTGCTACCAAGCGATTGAACTAAGCTAACACATCTACTAGGGAAGGGATTGATGTGGAAGTGTTTCTAACACCTTTCGCTACCTTAATTCTCAAACAAAATATAGCTAGTGATTGAAAGAATGAACTAGAAATACAACGGAGTTAAACCCTTCAGTACGATGACGTCAACTTTTTCTTGCAAATATCAGAAAGAGTGTCTGCTCATGAAAGATCTCCTGTAGTGAGAAGGTAAAAAACAATCTCACTTAATGGATAGACTGATAATACGTGATCTGATCATAGTGATAAGTGCAAGATAGTATTGTTGTTTTTAGACATCATGGAAAGGTGACACTGATCATCAGTTCCACGAGGACAGTGAAATTTAGGTTTGCTGTACATCATTTGCTAAATAATATTTCTACGATTCTGTCAAAAATTCTGGTGCTTGCAATTTCAGAAAGGAAACTTACAATTTCACTGATAGTATTATTATTATTATGGTATAGTATTTACGTTATGTAATATGTACTTACATTAATTAATTTTATTTGATGCAGCATAATTTCTTGGGAATGAGGGAAGACTTTTAAATTTCACCAGCAGTAACATTATGTCTCACCTTCACTGTTGTTGTGGTTATCTCCTCCACAGTGACTTCTTTCACCGCCAGCGCCTCCTGCTTTTTCACCGCCTGTTTGATGGCCTCCTGCTGCTGCTGGATGGATGCCTGCTTCACCGCCTCCTTCAGCTGGTTGGCGGTGGGCGTGATTGTGGGCATGGAGGAGAGAAGGGAGCCCCTGACGCCACGACGGGAGGCCGGAAAGAGTTTGCCCAAGGAGAAGGCCCCTGCTCCACTCACCACACTCACCACCACAGCTACCACTAACGTCACCCGCGCCCTGGAATGACCTGGGGTGTTAGATGTGAATGAAGGTGGACACAGAGGTATGTGTTTGTAATTTAATGACACCATGATAAGGACTTAAGTCTTTTGTTGTGCAATAGCATGAAAATATTTAACTATCAATCACCATCGTCACTCCGCCCTGGAATGACAATGGATATGAAAACTCTGGATGAAGATAGACAGAAAGATAAATGTTCGGTAATTATGTAACATCGTAATGTGGAGTTTAATTTTGGCATGTCAGAAAGGTAAATGTCGGATATTTATTTAAAACTGTAATGTAGAGCTAAGCATAATTTTGTAATGCAACAATTATAACTGTTGATGCAGATTGGATAAAGATGGGCAGAAGAGTAAATATTTGGTACTTGTTGAAAGTTATATGGGGAGTTTAGATTAATTTTTTTAGTGATATTACCAGAATTTTATAAACCATAATTCTACATTTAGCTTAGATGTAAATGGTCGGAAAGATAAGTGTCTTGTGTTAATCTGAAACTGTGATGTGGATTTTGGATATTTTTGGGGTGGAACGATTGGAAGTAGAGGTATAATCAGCTAAAGGTGAACTTGTACGAGGGAAGGCAGAAAGATAAGTGTCTGCTGATTATCTGCAATTATAATGTGATATTTTGCCTTATTCTAAAGTAAAAAAAAAAAATCTTAGCGACAGAATATTTGTTATATTACCGTGATGTTCGACTTGGATAGAGATTGACAGAAGGATAATATCTGGTAATATTCTTAGATCATGTGGAATTAATTATCATCCTCAAGTGCAAAGATGCATTAAACATGAAAAACAAATTTCTAAAATATTCTGACGTTTGACTTGATAGATGCAGTTAATGGGAACTGTAAGATAATAGCTTTGATCTCATCCCGAGGCGCTAAAATATATGTTCTTTAGTAATCATTTTTGAAGATATTAACATAATGTCATCTATCATCGAGAATTCCGATGAAAATCCCCACATTGACTTAGGTAATTTAAGATGCTGACTGTAATTTTGTTAAGAACCTCTTGTTAACCAAAAAATGCCATGCCATCTACGTCCTCTGTCAAAAACTATATCAACTAATAAGCAAAATTTGGGTTATTATGACACTGATGCGGGTCCTGTAATAGCTTCATTCTGAGATAAAGAAGAGCCAGACATCAGAGGTCGGGCTATTACATCCACGTCAAGGGAAGGGTGTGGAGGGGGCTGGCGAGAGCAAGATGAAGGGGTTAGAGAACAGTAAGTAATAATGTGCAACAAGTTAACAGGACAGCAGTGGGTGGGGGCGGGGGAAAACAAAGACCGGGGGTGGTAAAAACCGAGTGAGCGACAACCTCTCGCCCTCCGGAACCCCGCCAGGAAATGGGATCAGGCGACAGGAGTCAGAATCAGCGACGAAAACCGCGTAATGGGTCCTAAGCAGAGGCAGAACTCGAGAAAGGTGAGAGGGAGTGGTATCATCAGCGTGACTTACGTGGTAGTGCCTGGCTGAGGTATGAGGGAGCGGGGAGAGAAAGAGGGAGACTGAAGTAAGGGGGAGATGATAGGCAGACCGAGATGGAAGAGGCTGAGAGGCGGAAGACAGGGAAAGAAAGGGAGCAGGAAAGGGAGGGGGAGAGGAAGATGAGAGGGAATAAAGAGAGACAGAGATAAAGATAGGGGGAAGAAAGGAGGGAAAGAAGGTGCCTGGGAAAGAAAGGGAGAGAAAATAACAGGTAAAAAAGGGGGAAAATAGGATATGAGGGACAAGAACAGAGAGAGAGAATGATGACTGGGAATGAAAATAGGGAGGGTGATGAGGGAAAGCTTGGGGACAGAAGGAAATAACAATAAAAAAGAAAAAAAAGGGGGGGGGGAGGAAAGTGAGAGGGGTGAAAAGAGGTGACAAGAGGGAATGAAAAGAGGGAGAGAGAGAAAGACTCTAAGAGGAAAAAGACAGACCGAGAGGAAATAAAACAGAGGAAGAATGAGGGAGGTCGAGAGGGAGATGCGAAGAAAATGGAAAGGGAGAGGGCTGGAAGAAGCAGAGTAAAGAAATAAAGCAGGGGGAAGAAAAAAGAA
>NC_137046.1:42211216-42218716 GCF_032717465.1 Coenobita brevimanus
ACAAGAATATTATATACATGACTTCCAAGGATTGTAAGGATTAATAATGAATGATCTTGTTATAATATCTCTCATTGCTAGGAGTATCTCCGAATTTCACACACTATTTTCCAACACAGGTACACATCCTAATTCCTAATGTATTTGAAAAATGTACGTTGACAGTTATCCTCTTTAACACAGTTAGTCCCATTAATCCTGGGAAAGGATGCCATGGTTCAAAGTAGTTATGGGTCAGAGACTTCCCAACATCCGTGGTAACATTTGACATGACAGAAAATCCTTCATTCATCTCTGTAGATATTCGGACCGTTGCTCTGAAGACATGGCTGTCACTATGATTCGAGGACAGAAAGGACGAAAGTGGAACCAAGAACGTAAAAAGGCCATAGACAACTAATATTGAGAAATCTATTAATCTAAATACAGTAAGGGTTAATATAAACGAATTAAAAACAAAAAAGGATCTCAAACAGAAAAATGTTGGTGAACTAAGAACAGAACAGATTAAAAAATAAAATAAAAAATAAATAAATGAATAAACATGGAGGCCCTGTCAATTATACTAAAATGTAAGGGTGTGAAAATTAAGCCAGAATAATGAATGTCGTAAAAAGCAAAAAGCACATAAAACAGAGGCTTAACAGTAGCAGCGAAGCCTTCACACACACACACACACACACACACACACACACACACACACACACACACACACACACACACACACACACACACACACACACACACACACACACACACACACACACACACACACACACACACACACACACACACACACACACACACACACACACACACACGGCCTTCCTCAAGAACAATAGACCTGATTATGGATTTGAGTCGTAATTCATGGCAAGGGGACCTGAAAGAAGGGAGGCTTGACGTGGCCCAAACAGCTTACTATTTTTCTTTTATTTTCCTTTTTTTCTGCTTGTCTTAGGGGGCGTAGTGAGGGCGCGCCTAGGCCTAGTCACGTAGGCTGGGGGGACAGTAGGCCTAGCTGGGCGTAACAAGAAAACACCCAGGAACGTAGGTGCGTGTTTGAGGTTGTGAGACGTGGCTTTGTCCACGCACACACTGCTAAACAAGCAAGGAAATGAATGAGGGTAAGAAAATGAAAATATATAGAACCTCTACAGTGAAAAAGAAACAGTGTAAATAAACGAGTACAGGAACAATTTATACAAGCAGTCGAGGAAGAGAGAAAATAACACTTGGGAATGAATATCAGACGGAAAAAAAAAAAATGGTACAGTAAAAGAAAACAACATTGAAATGTGGTTTGCAATATTGTCATGATAATTGAAGCAAACATTTATCGTGGTTTGAAATTTTTGGTTAGAGTACTTATAACCTTTTTAAGGGCGGTAGTCACAATATAGTAATGAATGCCATGAAAAGGTCGACATAAGTGGAGATTACCTCACTTATCTGGACAAAATGATCTAACTGTGGTAAGGATAAAATCGGCGATATTGTACGAAGAGCCTAAAGACAGGTAGAAAAGCGGGGTGAACTGAAAAGCAGGATACATTAAGTGTGCACTGATTTTTGCCCACGCTGTATGCTGTCGAGGAACTGGACATCTGACGCTGTAATACTTTGCTTCTTTTTTTTTTTTTCCCCTGGGGGGGGGGAGGTGTTGACGAAACTCTTGGTGAAATAGAAGAGACAAAAAGATGATGATGATGATGATGATGATGATAAGGAGGAGGAGGAGGAGGAGGAGGAGGAATAGAAGAAGAGAATAATGATGATTATGATGATTAGTAAAAAGAAAACAGAGAGAGAGAGAGAGAGAGAGGGAGGGAGCGAGAGGAAAGCACAGAGAGAGGGTTGAGGTAACAGGAGGTGACTGGACATCTTCCCACGACACCTCTTTATCACACACACACACACACACACACACACACACACACACACACACACACACACACACACACACACACACACAAAGACGTAGTGAAGCGTGGATGATGCGTGTGGTCTGATACTGTTATCTCCAAGTTCACTCACTCACACAAACCTCACTCCACGTTATGCCTCGCACTACTAAAAATAATAAAGAAGTAAATTAACAACGAGAAAAAGCGATAAGGAAGTCGGACGTGCAAGGCTTTATATATATATATATATATATATATATATATATATATATATATATATATATATATATATATATATATATATATATATATATATATATATATCTAGGCTGCTTCCCCCAAGGAAAGGGAGGTAGCCGAGACAGGACGACTCACTCTCCATTTACTCATCCATTCAAACACATTCATTCGCATCTTAGCCCCAAAGGGGAGAACGGACAGATCCTCACCGCACCACACCGCACAAGGGTCAACTGGGCAATGCAATCAGTGACATCCGCAGCAGGGCCCGACAGCAGAACTGGTTTACCCCTGCCACATCATAACAGACCCATCCCCTTACCCGCACCTGACCTGACTAGCTGATCAGACCAAATGCGGGAGAATATCCCCTCAGGGCTGCGTCATCACTTATTCATTCATATATATATATATATATTTGTGTGTGTGTGTGTGTGTGTGTGTGTGTGTGTGTGTGTGTGTGTGTGTGTGTGGTTTGCGAGGAAAAAGGAACCAAAGGTCAGGAGCCCTCAAGAATGTACCCTCAGAAATAGAAAGAAAGAAAGAAAGAACAAAAAGATAACAGCCAAATTCAAGATCGTTCACTTCGAGATGCCTGGACACACAGCGTTTGAAAAACTGGAGATTATAGGCCGTAGGAAATACAGACAGGGGGAGACAGTTCCAGAGTTGACCTGATGTATACATGTAGGACAGGGAATAACGGTTATCTCTTGCATTAGAGAGTTGGACAGAAAAGGGATGAGAGTTTGTTGCCAGACTGGTGCTACGCTTCCGCCATAGTGGTGAAGGGATGCAAGGAGACGGTTTAGAGGAGCAGTGATCATTGAAGTAGCGAAGAAAAGAGAAATTAAATGAAATATTGCGCGTATATTTTCCATGAGAAGGACTAAGCAGGGTGGGAATAAGGAATGGAATGGTTTTCTCTTCGTTTACAACTTTTCATATTATGACTGTATCTTTCTTATAACCGATACCCCTGCATGCTGGTGGGCAGAGTAGACATTATTAAAAGGAATCACACACACACACACACACACACACACACACACACACACACACACACACACACACACACACACACACACACACACACACACACACACACACACACACACACACACACACACACACACACACACACACACACAGAGAGAGAGAGAGAGAGAGAGAGAGAGAGAGAGAGAGAGCACGTAGGGCCTGATGGTGGCCTGCATTTTTACGGCCAGATAATTGATGGGGTAAACACGACCTTGAGACTCTGAGGGTAACCTGGCTGACCTCTCTCTCTCTCTCTCTCTCTCTCTCTCTCTCTCTCACACACACACACACACACACACACACACACACACACACACACACACACACACACACACACACACACACACACACACACACACACACACACACACACACACACACACACACACACACACACACACACACACACACACACACACACCTTCAGGTTACCCTGTTTCACACTCTCCCCACCCTTCCTACAGTATGTTTACATCGTGTCAACACTGTGGACATGTGGCTTTTGTTGTCCTTCTGTCCTTTCGTAATTTCCTCTTTCCCCTTTTCTTCAGTCGCCTCTCTCTTGTCTCCTTTCTTCCGTCACGTCTTTCCTAGTTTTCCATCAGTCCCTTGTTCTTTTCTTAGTGCTCCTTACCTGTTTCCTCTTTTTCCTGCCTTAATATTGTCTTTCCTGCTTCTCCCTTTATTACTTTCCCTTTCCTCACTCCTTTATTGTAGTTTTTCCTCCTCCTTCCTTGTTTTCCTTTCCTTTCGCTTTCGTTCTTTTCTTCCCTTCTTCTTTATTTTCTTAGTGTTCAGTCCCTTCTGTCCTTTCTTCTTTGTTCGTTATATCTTCATCTCTTTTTTTCTTCTTTTTAAGTTTTCTCCTCCTTTCGTTCAAAGTTTTACCTGTGTGTATATATATATATATATATATATATATATATATATATATATATATATATATATATAGATATATATAGATATATATATTAATTTCCGTTCCCTCTCATCTTCATTCTCTTTTTCTCCGATCCTCATTCTTCCTTCCCCTTCCTCCTCCTTTCTTTCCGTCCCTCGCTCCTGCTTTCTTCTCTTCCATTCCTCTTTCTTTCCTCGTTTTTTCTTTCTCTCCTTCTCGATTCTTAGCTTTCTCATTCCTCCCTCATCCTATTGCAGTTTCCTCCCCCTCTTCCTACATTCATTATTAACTTTCTCTTCCATCCCAACCATTTTTCTTTCTCATACGTTTTCTCCCCATCTTTCTTCTGTCTTCTCTTTTCCTTTCCTCATTTCTGTCATCCCTTTCTCTTCCCTCTTTTCTTTCTGCTTTTTCCCTTCTCTCTATTTTTCTTGTCCTAGTTTTCCATTTATCCCTCTTTCTTTCATGTTATTTCCTTCCATTTTGTTTTTCTTTCTTTTTTTCTAGTTTTCTCTTCCCTTCCACCTTCCTTCACCTCCCTCCTTTTTTCCCCACCTCTAAATTTCTCCCATTCTTAGTTCTGTGTTTGCTTTTACCCCTTTTTTATCGTTTTATGTTATCCCCCCCTCAGTTTACATGAATATTTCTTTGTCCTTCTTTTCTGTCTCCCCCTCCCCCCCCTCTCTCTCTCTCTCTCTCTCTCTCCTTCCTCCTCCTCCTCCTCCTCCTCCTCCTCCTCCCCCTCTTCCACCACCCCGTTATTGTATTTTTTTTTTTTCATCTGCTTTCCTCTTTCTGACCTCCTTATAATCCCTCCTTTCTCTCCCTCCCATTTTTCTTCTCTCTTGTCCCCCACATCACTGCCTTTCCCCCATACTTTTTAGACAGAAAAAGAATTCATATATCCTCAACTTAACATAGCCGAAAATCGCAAAAGCTAGAATCACAATCCCTCCTCGAGAATAACTGCATCAAATTAGCAAGCGAGCCTCACAAGCATTTCCCCTCTCATTAGGCTAGTGGTTTTACAGCTAGCCAGGGAAGTTTATTTCCATATAGCAACTTTTCTCTCCCTTTTTTTTTTTTTTTTGTGAACATTACCAAGCATTAACCATTTTAGTTTATATCGTAGCGGATTTAATTTTTTTATGCTTGGCGACTTCCTACAGTGTTTTGAAGGAACGTGTATGGATCTGCACTAGATGTTGTATTATTCATAAAGCATCCTTACCAATTTTGCGATACTCAAGTCACCACATTTGTTTACTGCTGTCACAGATCTATTTGTTTTTCGCTTTTCGTTTTTTTTTTTTATCACTTTAATATTTTGATATACGATTACGATTGCCAAGTGTTGGGTAGCTGTATTAAACACGATAGAAGTATAAACACACAATAATTAACACAGCTTAATTGCTTCACTCTATTGGCGTATTTTGGATTATTTTATTCACCTGAGGGAGAGAAAGCAGACGGTGAAGGTGTTAGTGGACACTGTTTCTGACTTTCCACCTCAAATGATCTCTTTAGAGCTTAACAAAGTTATCCAGAGTAACAAGACCATTAGAGAATATGTCATCTGACTGAAGAGGTTAGCTCAGGAGAGTTTAAAAATACGTCCCGCGATGTGGCAACCTCGTGTGTATTCTGGTCTCACCACCAGGTTGTGTCATTTCCCCTCGTAGCCAGGGTATGTCCTCTGGCTTGTTTGGGGTGGGGTGGTGTCATTCCCCAGATAGTTCTTGGAAGAGGGCGTCACAGGTGCTTAGGGGAAGGACGAGGTGTGACGGGAAGGCCAAGTGGTGAAGGGAAATGCTCAAGGATCAGTATATACTTGTGTATGTACTAAAGCGGTCAGCTTGCACATGCCTGAAATCGGCAAGTACATTCAAGGTGGGAAAATGCTTTAGACGTGGAGGAGATAAGAAGTATGTACGAGAAACATGGGGAGGAGGAAGGGTTCATATGTCCGCATTTAGTCACATCATTAGGTCTAGTGCCAGACCTTTTTATATAACAGCGGAAAATTCTAAAAATGAAAGGTGAAACCAGATAACGGTTTGCCTGCCAGGGATTGACCTCTGGTGAATAAAATAATGTCTGTAGCCTGAATAAAATTCTAAATACAGCATATCCATTGCCAGGAAAAGGCTTACCACTTCACTACGATGACGTCTTTCTGTAGTAAGTGCTTGCTGCTGCCAGGCGGATTTATATAGCGTTAGGAAGCCACCTGGTATTTAAGGGTGATTATTGAAGGCTGTATCTAACTCTCTCAGTTCGAAAAGTCTGGCTTAAGCTTCATAAAATCGTGTGGAGATAGCAAGAATGCCTTTTGTAGGACGTTCACATAGTGAGGGTTAATATGTATTTAGGAATGAGTTGATTTTTTTTGCAATGGGGAGTAGCTGGAGTGGGGAGTGGGTGGGGTGAGGAGTGGGTGGGTTGGGGAGGCGGGAGTGATGGAGAGTCAGATGTGAAGGGGAGTAGATATGATAGGAGTAGGTTTGGTGGAGACTAGATACGTTGGGAAGTATGTAGATTGGGAAGTTAGGTGTGGTGGGGAGTAGATGGGCTGGAGAGCCACATGTAGTTGGAAATAAGTGCGGTGGGGAGGAAACTGAGGTATGAAGGTAAATCTAGGTGGTAGGGAGGGGAGGGAAGGGAGGGAGAGACGGTGAGAGAGAAGAGAAGAGCAGAAAAAAAGCTACAGTAATGTAATCCATTTAGTACAGTGACGCATTTTTTCTGCCGTTAAATCTTGCTCTTGCCAGATGATGATATTCAGATTAAGGGGAGCCTGTCTTAGTGAAGGAGTTGGAAGCTATCTCCATTAACTCCATCAAGGTGTTGTCTCTCATTTCAAGCTCCTGCCAGACGCTTTTATTCAACTCAGGGAGCACCTGTAGCCACGATAGGGTTAATTAAAGGTAAACTAACCCATCTAGTTCGAAAAAATATTCTTAAGTTAAAGAATATTGTCTGGAGATTGTGAGAGTAGAGTATAAATCAAATATCGTGCAGAGAGGGTTAACCTTCCAAGCACGATGGCGGCTGTGTTGCTTTCATTCCTGGACACGATGAAGGATTTTGCCAGCTCAGGAATTGCCTCTCGTCGTGCAGGGGTTATTGGTAGGGATAAAACGAATAAAAAGTGAATAAGTAATATGAGAAACTAAAAATACGCTATACATAAAGTCATTTCTTTGGAGCAAGTAAGAGATATAACTTTTAGCACCCCACTTTTACCACCTCACTTCTCGTACCTAATTTTTAGCATCCCACTCTTAGCTCTCCCTATTTTACTACCTAATTTTTAACATCCCACTCTCAGCACCTCACGTTTAGCACCCCACTTTCAGCACCTCACTTTTAGCACCCCGCTTTCAGCATCTCACTTTTAGCACCCCA
>NC_137046.1:42223716-42226216 GCF_032717465.1 Coenobita brevimanus
CACAGTCTCCTTGCGGGTAATAATGTGTCAAACATACCTCAAGGATGTCACGAGTGGACAAAACATACCAGCAGTCTGACCCGCTGGAAACTTGTTAGTAAACTGATGAAGAGGCAATATAATTAACGATGTATATGTGTGTATGTATTGTAACGTCCGGCTTGAATACGCCTAATATGGGCGTGCAACTCTATTGTTCAAGGTCATGCTGCGTTTGAATGGTCCTGAAATTCAGCTGATTCTTAATTGTGAGGAACAGCATTTTCTGCCATTGGAGAATTGATCCGCCCCCACCCAATGCTTTACGCACAAGTAATAAGTATAGGTATAGGTATAGGTGCAGGTATCTTTATACTTTAAGGTGAGGAGTACATGTGAAAAGTTTTGTTGGGGTGGTAATGTTTATGAGTCAGAATTTGTGTGTTTCTTAGAGGAAACCAAGAAATCACCCCCTCCTCCATCGGGAGGTTTGGTTACAGTGGAAGCGCGCACTGGCGACACGACCACTGGAGGCTTCATGATTAACGATGGAAAATTTTAAGGTAGAGTCTTGTTAATGACAATACAGTATGGAATTGTCTTATGAAGGGATAATGTTGTACTGAATATACCATACTGTACATCATCCACCTGATAGGGTGAAAACTTCCTAATGTATGAACCTGTTCACTGCTAGGACAACTCTCAGCTCAACACATTCGTCAGGTGCTGGCCTGACGACGGGTCACTGGGGATAGTTTCTATCCCGTTCACTACTATGAATCTCTACTAAGCTGAATGAAACAGTATGGCGGTAGCAAGATGACAGTGTATGATAAATGATTAAAGTGACCAGACGTACTGGAACTTAAAGCGGGACATTGTCGCCCATACATATATATATATATATATATTTATATATACAGCGCTGCACCTCACATGAGGCTGCCAACCCTAACGTCTTAGACAAACTCCGAACTTACCGTGTGGTACGGTGAATGGCCGACCAAAGCTGTCAGTGAGTATAACAGATTTCTATAATAACAATTCGGTATGTCATTTGGTTTGGATTATGCATAATTTTACTGATTCATCATAGTTTCATAAAAGAAGGTCATCTTTTATCTAATGTAATAGTAATTTTCTAAAAGCGGGACACGTAAGATAATTTGCTAAAAAATCGGGATATTTTAATCGCAATTAAATAAGCGGGACAGACGTCAAAAAAAGCGGGACTGTTCCGCCTAAAAGCGGGACTCTGGTCACCTTATATATAACACTAGCTAAATTGACAGCTAAAGGAAGCATGGTCAGTGGTACAGTAACCGTTCTGTGCTCTAGATCTATGGCAGTAGCCCCCACGTCCCACTGTGGCTACCTGGTATAAAACAACCCCTATATCACCCTTCACGCCCCCTACTGTTCGCTTCCCCAACTACAGCTAAAGTCTCCTTCCTTCACAGTACCTTCCCCTTCCCTCTTGCCGTTGTATTGCTTCCTCCCTTCCATATTTTCCTCCCTTACCTCCCGTTTTATTTCCTTTCCTATACTTGTCTCCCTTTCTCCCCTTCTTTATCCACCTTTCCCCAGACCTTCCCTTCCCTCATCGTCTACTTCTTTCCTTTTTCCCTTCCTGTTCTCATTTCTTTTCCCACCTCTCGCCCCTCCTTCCCAATCTTGTTTCCCTCATATCATTTTCCAGTTCCTCCTCCTCATCTCTCTGCCTCATCGACTTCCTTCCTCGTCCTGTTGTTCTTTCAATTTTCACTCCCCTCACTTCCGCCTCTCTTTTTCCCTTTTACTTCTTGTCATTCCGCATTTCTTCCTTACACATCCATACTTTTTCTCCTTCCATTCCTCCCTTCCCTCCTCCCTTCTTTCTTCTCTCCCCAGTCTCTTCTTCTTCCACTTCTTCCATTCCCAGCGTCATCCCGTCTCTCTCTCTCTCTCTCTCTCTCTCTCTCTCTCTCCCTCCCCCCCAAATATTTCTTCTTTCCCTCCTCCTCTCCTCCATCCCTCTTCATCCTCAACTCCCCGTTTCACCTTTCTCTCCCCACCCCCTATGGGCGTACATCCTGGGGGTATGGGTAATAAATCCCTCCCTACAGTTGGGTGGAGGGTATATTCTATTTAATCATCCCCTGGTAATTCAACCAATCCTGAAAAATGCAAGAAAGACCAACAGATACCCTCAGAATCCTTTCAGCCTACACTGAAAAAACAGTTATATTAAAAACACGAAAAATAAGCTTGCAGGAAATATTAGAAAGCATAAGTTGAACCGCTGTAGAAAACATAGCATTTAACATGAGCGCCAGTGTGAGGATGCAGTGGTTTCTGTTTAGCTACAAGTAACGATGTCTGTTACATTTACCGCCCTCGGGCCTCGTAATACCTTGTGTATACTTTGATAAACTTTACATACAAGCAACTGTATCACGTCACTTCCTTCGATAATGGCCGTCTCTTCTTCCTACATGTAAGTGCACTTTAGTCTCAGCAGTCAGTACATTAACATAGC
>NC_137046.1:42228716-42266216 GCF_032717465.1 Coenobita brevimanus
ATAAACTTAGGAAATAAACGTAATTAACAATTACTCGTATGCGATTCTGCTCACCGAAGATAACAAAAAGTTCATAGTAAAGGGATGGACATGATTTATGATGTATACTTGTCAGTCTGTTGTACTAGTGCCGGAAAGCACATTAGAAGCTGACAAACATTTAAGTACATACCACTGCGCTGCAACACGCTTAGGTTACCTTTACCTGTATCTTTGATTGTTGTAAAAATCGAATCCCTTCATCCCTGCCTTACTCTGAACCGTTCCACCAAGTTTGGTCTAAGTGAGAAAAAGACGTTTGGTCGTCTTTTGCCATGTGACCTTGACCTTTGACCCAGTGTTCTCAAAAGCAAAAGGTCAACCCCTTTGCAGACTGTTAATCCTTTCACCAAGTTTGATCCAAATCAGACCAAACCTTTCGTAGTGATTTTGTTCACACACACACACACACACACACACACACACACACACACACACACACACACACACACACACACACACACACACACACACACACACACACACACACACACACACACACACACACACAATAGAAAAAAAAATTGATTCCCTTTGTTGTTGTCTCACCCTCAACCCTTCCATTTAGTCTGATTTGAATCGGATAAAATCTGTTTAATTTGACCTTTCAGTGTAACATCGACCACTGACCTAGTGTTCGTAAGAACACTAGGTCACCTCCTCGGCTGTTCATCAACTCTTTCACCGGTTTGGTTAAAATCGGGCCAAAACATTTTGAGAAATACTTTTTAACTGCTACTTCGTCCCTTACGTCTTGCATGCTACTCAATCTGTAAGAAGAATAAGATTTTACGATGAGCCTCAGCGTCTACAGTAAAGATCTTGAGTTATTTTTTCTTCCCGTTCTGGCTGCTTGTTGCAAATAATAAAGAAACCAGGAGTAAGGTAAAGAGTGCTAATGATTAGAGTCAAATTTCCGACAGTGTTTATTTGACTAAAGTTTTCTGATTCTCCAGTTCCTTTAAATCTGGCCCACATGCGGAACTGTGTCCCTGCCGGTTTTAGATGGAGGGTTTGGTGAGCTGTCGTTTCTATAGGTTTGACAGCATCGTGCAGACAGTAACTGCCTAGTTTAGTACAGTAGGTTTGTTGTAGGTGTCCTTTATCTTTGGTGCATCTATTGGCAGACTCATCCCTTCTCGCCTTACTCACATCTCGTTTCCTTTTCACTTTCCGTCTCCCCCAACAACTTTCCTCGCATTCCTTTCGTCGTTGTACCCAGAATGGTGATAATCTTTTACGGGCCGGATATAAGAGATAACTGGTATTATATTTCCCTTACGTGATGTGTTTTATGGCGACGTTCGTGGGAGAGGGGAAGAGAGAAAGAGAGAGAGAGAGAGGAGAGAGACTGATGGGTGGGGATGAGAGTGATAGGGGAGGAGGAGGAAGAAGATGGGGGTAAAGACGAAGAGAAAGATTCGGAGGAAAGAAAGGAAGGATGTTGGTGAGGGAAAGTAAAGGGGTAAAAATGGGGAGGAGAGGGAAGGTAGAAGAGGGAAATAAGATGGAAATAGAGAGACGGAGGGAAAGGCAGGAAAGGAGAGGGGAGAGGAGAAGAGAATGGGAGAGAGAGAAGACAGGAGAGGATGAGGTACAGGTAAAGAAAGAAGCAGAGAAGCTGCGAGGAGGAGTGTACGAAAGAAAGAGAAAGGGGGAGATATAACGAGAGAATAGGCGAATAGAGGAGAGAAAGGAGATATAGAAAAGTAGTGAGAGGTATAAGGCGGGGAGAGGTGTGAGAGGGAGGGAGAAAAATGAGGAGGGGCGAGGAAAGTATAATAGTGAGTGAAGTAGGCAAGAAAGTGGAGGAAGTCAGATTAGGGGAAGAAGTGGAAGGAGAGATGGGGGAGGAATGGGAGAATGGGAGAGAGAGGGAAGGAGGGGTGGGAGGAATGGAGAGTGTGAAGAGGAAAGGGACGAAAGTACTGGAAAGGAAACCTGGGGCGAGAGAGAAAGGAGAGACTGGTAGAGGAAATGGGAAAAATGGAAAGATGGGGAGGAGAGTATGAGATTTGGGAGAAGAGAATGAGAAGAGGAGGAAGGGAGGAGAAGTAAGAAAGGAGGAGAAGCAGAAAAACAAAGAAGAGTAGGAAGTGTAAAGGGAGAGACATGAGGGAAGTATGAAGGGGGGGGGGTGAGGGAAATAGAACTGGGAGGAGAAGAGACTGGAGAGAGGAGGAGGAAGGGAAGAAAGGTTGAAGAGATGAAGTGGAGGAAGTAAAAACGGACCCATAAATACATTTAAAAACAACTGTGAAATTCTTACAAATACACGTGTGCCAAGACACCGGTGAATTTTCCCTACAAATTCACGTCTAAAGACCTGTGAAGTACCTGTACAAATTACATGTATAAACGCCTGGGATTGCCTATATAGATACACATATAAACACGTGAATTACCTGTGTAAACAATAAACACCTGTGAGTTACCTATATAGATACACAGAGAAACAACTGTGAGTTACTTATACAAATACACGTATAACCACCTATGAATTACGTGTACAAAATAATAAACATCTGTGAATTACTTGTATAAAAATAAACACCTGTGAGTAACCTGTACAGATACACGTGTAAACACTTGTGAATTACCTGTATAAACAACAGCTCCCCCATAATTACATAAAGGAATACACCCATACACACCCGTGAATTACCTGTCTAATCACCCAGATAAAAACCTGTAAATGTTCTTATAACCCACAGCCCAGGGACGTTTTACCTAAGCTGAACAAATTCGCCTTGCATAGGCCAGAAATAATTAATAAAAGACGTGGCCAGGCTAAAGAGGCTACAACACCTCATTGCTCCTCTATACAGTACACCTCCATCTAAACCCATGTACGTGCATTCCTGCAACACTCTAACTGTAACCTGCCCACATGCTCTCTGTGTCCCGCGATTACTGTGATATATAGGCTTACGGGATCCCCCCCTTCCCCACCTCTCTCTCTCTCTCTCTCTCTGTATGTGTGTGTGTGTCAAGGCGTATAAATCAAGATCTCGATCAATTTAATCTTTAATTAACAAGAATCCATTAGCTATACATTTATGAATTATGAACTTCCCAGAGACCAAGTTCAAAAGTTTATATTTTCATTTTGAAACTAAATAATATTATTATGAAAGCAGCAACTAATTATCATAAATGTCAAACGGATCATCAGATTCCAAACGGCCTCCTCCGAGACCATATTGGTCAGCTGAAAAAAAAAAAAAAGTGTATTGTAGTATTAGAAATGGAGGGATGTAGTAAACGAGATGGTTTCTGTACCTTATTAGACCTCGAAGGGGTTTCACCGTGGCGAATAAAATCATCTTGCTTCAGCCAAAGCAGAAAGGGGGAAGAAAGTAACTAGAAAGCACTCACAGAGCGCATCCCTCCGTCAACGCTGTTAAATTTTTAATTTTACTGCTACAATTTCTCTTTCCTACCGGAAGAATTCGTTTATGTTCTCCCATATTCATCTGATTCTACGGCCCTATTCTGCCCTGTTACATAGTTTCATAGAGTTTGTACCTCCGCCAGTGCCATTAGAATCTGTGATTTATTTCTGCATCCGGATTTGGAGCCACCTCAAACCCTAATCAAATCCTCCTTGACCCGCTGCCCACCTAGCCACCACATTTAATTAAAAGCCGACATCTACTTCCTTAGATATCCTAAACACAAACAGACAATGTACACGGGTAAATACATTTACCTCCATCCATCATCTTTGGCGGAGGCATTGAGAGAAGGGAAGAAATCCGTGGGTGTAAGTGTGGTGATCGCTGGGTGGGGACAATCATGCGGACAGAGAATGCATTGTAAACAGCTATGTTAGTAAATACAGCCTGTGGTTTCCCGTTTTCGTCCCTCAACCACACCTCGAGTCGTGTGGAATGTTACAGGGGCGTGGCTGAGAGAGGCGGGGGTAGTGCCTTGCTGCTTAGTTCTGTTTGTGAGTCTGACTCCCCGTTGACAGAGCCATTTGCGAGACCAGTATCACAGTCATCCTTCTCACACTCCTTCCTTCCATTTTTAATCTCTTGTTGCTCTTGCTTATTCTGCCTGTGCTTGTTAAGGTGACTGGGCGTTGACATAGCCATTTATGAGAAGAGTATCCCAGTCATCTTTGTCATCCTTCTGCCAATCTTTCCCCTTAGTTTTCTTCTCTCCTTATTCGCATACGACTTCTGTTTGTGAGGATGTATTGGTGTTTTAGGAGGTTTTCTAGCACCTCTGCCTTATTGGTGTGTGTAACTCATATTGCGTCATGGTATTGTCTTGCGTGTTATTTACCGGTATGTCTTGTTAATATCAGTACAAATATTTACAGTGGAGCATTAGCGTGTCGTGTGCAAAAATGAACTAATAAAGAAGGTGACGAGAATACGGGACTTGATGTTAACAATTGAGAGTCTCCCAGTCAATTTCTCTCATCTTTACCTCATTCACCCAGCTTTCTCAGTAGCAGATCCAGGGAATGGGAGTGGGAGGGAAAGAATTGAAGGGGTTGTTCTTTTCCACTTGCCTAATATTCTTCCAGTCGCCACGGGAAAAAAAAAAAAAATCCTTTTTGTTAGTAATGATGGTAAACACAACCCGTATAACAGTAATACAGAATTATTTTTGGAAGGAAAAATAAGCTTGTTTTCTAGCTCCGTATATGGAGAAAGCCTCAGCTAACCCCTTGAGAGCATTTTTTTTTCTTCAATTTTTGTTGCCTCATACGATTTTCTTCAGTTTGTGTGAGACCACCTCTGGCAGTGAAGGGGATAGGAACAGTCTTTATTAACCCCTTCAGTACAATGACGTCCATTATACTGATGAAGGAAAGGAAGTGCTAGACGATTATATAACTGTATTTTCTATTATTATCATTATTTTTTTAAGTGGTGGGTGAAGGTGCCTGTCATCCACTCGATGTAGTGCCGTCTTCAGGTGACTACACATATTGTCAAGCCGCATAGTTTACTGTAACCCAGGAACCATTTACTACGTCGGTTAGTAACTATGTAACCAAATGACGCCTGGTGGTCAAGTGGGTCAAGATGTTTCAACCAGATTGGGCCCCCACCCTCGCCATAAATATCGTGAATGAGTAACTTAGTTCCAGACCCCAGTGTTCCCAGTGGGGCAGAAAAGGACTGGGTGATTGGTGGATTGATTAACTTTTAGAGTTCTTAATAAGTAAAAAAATGTTAGATCCTCTTACAGTTAAACCCCTTTCTCTCTTTGCCTCTTTTGTTCCTTTGATTTTTTTTTCTCTTTTTCTTCTTCTATATGCTGATACAGAATCAGGAAGCATAAATCGCTTCATTACGAGAGAATTCCCTAAGCTGACTGAAAACATATGGGGGTACAAATAATGAGTAAAAAAAAAAAAAAAAAAAAAAAGGACGATAGCACCGAATGGGTTAATGGAGATTGTAGGCTATTTCTAAACCCTTCACTGCGAGATGCCTTCCCAAGCTGAATGTAACTGAAGAACAGAGCAGACGTGACCGTACTGAAGGAGTTACTGGAGGTTGTTCCTAACTCCTTCGCCACGAGATGTTTCCCTAAGCTGAAGAAAATCGTTTGACAGTAGCGAAAATGGAATATTAAGAAGCAGTCCTACTGAGGGGATTAAGTATCGAAAAAGGTAAAATAGCAGTAAATAAAAGACCCACTGCTTCTTGTTAGTTTTTTTGTGGCCAGGTAATGATGTGACTGTGGTATCTATCTTAAGAGAACTGCTGTAGAAGACGACAGTAATTTCTTTAGCTCATGGACGCCATTTCTTGTTGTAAACTCCTCGCGTTCTGATTCAGTACATTATACGTTTTGAACTGATGGGTTAGATGCAGCCTTCACTAAAGCCTTCACAACCAATGGGCTTTCCTAACCTTCATTGTATTGTCAGGCAGCAGCAAAAATCGAATTAAGAGGTCGTCCTTGTGTCGATGGCGTTCACTCCTTTACGATGGGGTCTTATTTTGTTCTTGCCATCATCACATGATTTTATTCAGCTTAAGACATATCCAAAGCCCTGTTAGCGAGGGATTTGACGCGCTTCATATGATTCACTTCCGTACGATGTGTACGTTGTGTGTGTGTGTGTGTGTGTGTGTGTGTGTGTGTGATATTGCCAGTCAAACGATCTTGTTTTGTTTAGGGGACACTTGTATTTAAGGGGTTATGTAGACATTTCCTTCTCGCATCCCGAGTTTACCTCATCTCTTACCGCCTACCAGAACCAGCAATATGTAGTATGAAAGACACATTATACTGAATGTAATTTCCTGATATTTTTTCATTATTATTCTCCCCCTGTCATGTAATCAAGTGAAATGATAAATTAAGTAAATAATTAAAGCTGGGAAAGGAAAGATGGAAACTAGAACGAAATATTAATAAAACCAGACAGGGGTGGAGCAAACAAGAGAATGTTAGCCTCTGCAAATTTGTGAGGACAATGCTGTCAGAGGAGTTTACCCCATGCGTCATCTTTTTCAAACACCATTTATTGTCTTTTTTAAAATTCATCTGTCTTTTAACTGTCTGTTCTTCTTCATCATTTATTTTTACAGTAGCAATAACTGTTGTTGTAATAATGCATTACTTTACTGGTAAAAAGTATAAATAGGATGGCGTCCCCAAATACGACCATTTTCTTCGCTGTCACTACAAAGAAAATTGTCAGTTTTAGGGGATACCATACTAAAACGCGCATTCCTCTGTGCACTATCCTGCTCCTCTGTGCACTATCCTGCTCCTCTGTGTCATTCATTGCTTTTTATTCTTAATTTTATTTCCATTAATTTTCTCATCCTTGTACTTACTCTTTTTAAAATGTTGCCAAATAAGCCAAAAGATTTTTTTTTTTATTAATCATAATAAGGGTGGCCCCTTCATTCAATCGTTTATCCGTTGATATTAGGAAAACACGTGATACATAAGTCTCACTCACCCTCCGACTCCACCCACGGGAGCCTTTTCGTGCAAACCTCCAGGCAGCGACTCTTTCCCTCTGCATATCTCTCTACAGGAACGATGTCTTGCTCCAGCCATGAGTTCCTTGGCGTTCCCCTTGGGCTCCTCCAAACCTGATTGACTGTCAGAGATCACCCTGTAAGCAGGATCAACCTTAGGAAAACGGGACACGTGCCTCCATAACTGGAGTTGGCGCTGACGTATTATGTAATAGGCTTCGATTCAGTTTCATGTAGTAGTCGCTCGTTACACACCAGGTCGTATCAGCGGTATCCCATGATCCTGCGTAGGCACTTAGTACCAAAGGAGTCAGTTCGCGGCTTCAGTTCACCTTTTAGTCGCCATGTCCCACAGCCACAGAGTAAGATAGGGAGCACAAGTGCCTTGAAGATGCGAATTTTTGTCCTTCTGCACATATAACAACAACGCCAAATACTCGAGTTATAACCTCTTAGGCCAGACCGATGCTTCGAGAAATCTCATCGTCTGACCTACGATTAATGTGAACCACACAACCAAGATAAGCAAATCTTTCCAAGACTTTCACGTTCTCACCACATGTTTGGAGAGAATATATATATATATATATATATATATATATATATATATATATATATATATATATATATATATCCAGACGCCTTAATCCCGCAAAGGACGGCCACAAACAAATCACCTCCATGTGATACTGTCTTCCGCCATCAGCCTGCCCTCTCGCCAACTCAGACATCCCAACCTCATGTACCTTTGCACTTCTGCCTCTGCCTCTCCCCTCCTCCTCTCCGCTTCCACCTCGCTTTCATACAGTCTTTTAGCCAGCCTGTCATTCTCCAGCCCTCTTCACATGGCCAAGCCATCCAAAGTGTTTCTCATCAACACGACAACGCTCCTTCATTCCTCCTTTGTCTTTCAGTCACTCTACGTTATTCCGCATGCACCTCACATGAAACTCCTTTCACCTGCTCTCACTTTTGACTTGTGTCCTCCCAGCAGGATCCAAACTTCACTTCCATATATTAAAGTGGGGTGCAGTGCCATTTTTACTTCCATACTCACTGCCACTTCCCTATTGCTTATTACAACCCTCGGTGAACCTGACACATTCCTTCTCTGCTGTACGCTTTCATGCATTAGTTCCGTACAACTGATACTTATTTTCGAATCGTATTTCATTCACTTATGGGTATACTAGACCCAACAGAGCCTAACACGTCTAAAACAGATAATTAAAGGAATGATTAAAATTCTTAGTGTCCAGTCCATACTTTAGGAGAACTGCCCAGATACTGTAAAATATTCGATTTCTTTTTTTATGTCTTCTTTTTCAGAGCAATAATTGTCGAGAGTAATCTGGCGTACCATGATAGTTTCATGTTACGTATACCCAGAGTCAAACCATAATACTCATTCAATATTTAATTTGCTCTTCATGATGTCAAGATACGAGTGCATATTATACATTTCTATTTTTTTCCGAACAATTATTTTCCAACGTGATGGGATGCCGCGAGAACAAGGAAGATCCAGTGACAGGCGGCCGTTAATTCCGGTTTAATAATAGTGGGCTGTCGCGTCAAATACCACGTTGCATCGAAGTAAAAAAATATATGGAGGTCCAGACTTGTTAAATTCCAGGTTTCATGCTGGTTAAAAATAGTGATGTGAACCCGTAAAATACACTGACTCTTTATGGACGTGACCCGGGGATCCACCAGTCAATGAGGCCTAGTCGTGAACAGCATTTACTTACATTTGGGAAATTTCGTACGACCTCTTCCTCACCGATTTATTTGACTATTACATTTTAGTCCCTTTAGCCCGATGACGCCGTTTTCGTTATATTCGTGACATAATCTGACCATTTTTCGCTTTGGAAACATTTGTTGTGGCAGGGATGTTCATTGGTAATAGTGTCTAACCCTGTCACTGGGAGGCGTTTTTCAAAAGTTAAATAAAACCGTCTGGATATGGCAGAAATAAAGTGAGAAATGTCATTGTAGTGATGAGATTAATATTTTCGTTGATGTTCCTGATACAAGCCAGATTTACATTATTTAAAGTTATATTACTAGATTTTGCACGACAGCATCAACACTCAGGCTCCTACGAAGTATGGCTCAGACTCAGCAAAAAAAG
The DNA here is from genome assembly GCF_032717465.1 of Coenobita brevimanus. Taxonomy (NCBI): domain Eukaryota; kingdom Metazoa; phylum Arthropoda; class Malacostraca; order Decapoda; family Coenobitidae; genus Coenobita; species Coenobita brevimanus. Next base: position 42,237,861 of record NC_137046.1, read on the forward strand.
GAAAACAAATATTCTGACTTTAGCTGGATTACCTTGTTGGAGCTCTCTGGACAATGCAAGGCTAATGGTACCAGTAATAACATTCTCGACCGCCAGTAACTCGCCCTCAGCTGAATACAGCCGTCTGGCGGCAGCTGGCATGATATACGAGAGAAGCTGGAGCGTGAGAAATAAGATGTAAAACTGAAAATAGATGGCTGAGGATGAAGTGTTATGAAGCCTCGCTTATTTAAGAGACTGGGGTTCTTCGTGGCACAGGAGATTACGTAGCGCATCTTCCTTAGCGATTTATTTCCCTCAGCATGGGGAAAAATGACAACTGAACGGAAGAACATGATCTGGACGAGATAAAAAATATTCACAGAAAAAAAAAACAATGCCTATGAGTTACACAATGATCGAGTAGAAACATTCACCAAGGGGAATAATAATAATAATAATAGCAAATAATAATAATAATAGTAATAATATCTGTCATCATCATCATCATCATCATCATCATCGTAGTGCTCTTTGTTTTACTTAACACCGTCAGAGTACACTACGCCTGGCCCCTTTAGTCGGATGTCTTACTTTTATTCTCGATACCTTCAGAGGATTTCACCTGCATCGGGGGAGACATCAGGTTGTGAAGGGATTGATGGAGACTGTTTCTGGCCCTGTCTTTATGGATGGTTTCTTAGAGCCTGGCAGAGTCGTCTGGAGGTTGCGAGAAGAAAATATAACAGCACATCAGTGGTTACAAGAAGTTAAATCTGTCCAACAAACGGGAAAAAAATGGAAATAAAACAAGCTCACACAAGGGAAGAAAACAAAGAAAAATACCCATCACACAAAAGCGCAAAAAATATCGCACTACTTATTTTTTTACTTCCCTGAGTGTCGGCGATATGACTTTCAACTTGACGAACCTGTTAAAATTCTCGCCTGGTCTTTGGTCGGAAAAATAAGGGTCACAGGAGCTCTTGAGAAGTCAGTCCTCCTCCCCGTATTAGGTTTGGTACAGTTAGGGGTCCAACGCTGCCGGGTATAGAAAATGGAGCCAGAATATTTCGCTCTCTTGACGGTGTGTGTGTGTGTGTTTTATAAATGCAGGAAGGAAAGTGGGGAATGCATTGCTCCTGACCTCTCTCTCTCTCTCTCTCTCTCTCTCTCTCTCATACACACACACACACACACACACACACACACACACACACACACACACACACCAGTTCATCTCTCCTTGCTGCAGTGGATATCAGACTGTGGACTGGGCATTCGTTAAAAAGGCTTCACCTCTTTTTCCTCATGATTCGCCGACATGTCATAAAAACACCAGCGCTAATACCATCACACCAGCCCTGAATGGAGTAGCCCTGGTGTTTTTCAGGATAAGTGGTTCTGCATTAATGCCCAGAGGAGTCAGATGAGATGTGAGGCGCAGGCTGTTGGTACGGAGCATACGGAGGATGAACACTGTGTAGCCTCAGGGAGCGGACCACCAAATCCGTGCTGACAAATTGATGTATTGAGAGAGAGAGAGAGAGAGAGTATACCGTAAATATCAGATGACCATAAAAAACGTACTTTCTGCCCTGATAAAGAAGTAACGCACCTTCCCCCCCTCCCCCTTGCACTATCCATCATGTTCTGAGCGTTTGACCTCTCCTGTGCATTGTTGTGTGTTGACCTCCAGTTCGGGAATGACCGTCTATTTGTTCAGACAGCAGTGACCCTTCTAGTCCCCCCCTTCCTCCCTTCTCTTCCCCCTCCCCTTCTTTCCCCCTCTTTTTCCCCTGCACTCTTTCCCCTTTCTCTCTCCCCTCTCCGTTTTCTCTGCTGTCCCCTTCCCTCTCCCTCTTCCCCCACTTTCCTCCCCCACCTTTGCCCTCTTCTTAGCATACCTCTCTCCCCTCTTCTTTTCCCTTTTTCCGTCTCTCCCCTTTCCCACTCTCACGCTTTCCTTCTCTCTTCCGCCTCTTTCGACATTATGTTTCCCCCTTCCCTTCCCATTTCTTTCCCTTCAACTTCCCCTTCCCATAACATCTCTTCTCTCTCCCATTCCTTTGTGCCTTTCTCCTCCTTCCTTCATCTCGCCTCATCCCGTTTCCTTCCTATCTTACATCTTCCCTTCTTCAGTCTTCTCACCCCTCTTCACTTCAGGGCCGGATCAGTCACTTTAGAAAAGGGGGGGGGGATGATTCCTGGCGGAGTTACCACCTAATGCATATGACCCCCCCAAAAAATCAAAATATAGTTTTTTCGTTTTTTTTTTTTTTACTGTATGCAACATTATAGTCAAATATTAGTGCAATGAGATATTTATTGCAAATATTTTGGTAACTAATATCGTAATCATTTGTATTGGTATGCTGAAAATATGGGGGCGTACGCCCCCCACGCCTTCCCCCTCACATCCGTGCCTTCACTTCCCCCTCCTGCTGATTCCTTTTCCTCTTCCAACGGAGGCATATTTCCCCAGAAAACACCAGAGATAAAATTTCCCCATTCATTTCGAGAATGTCTTTTATATCATTTTAATTAGTTTACCATCAGACGATATTATTCAGTTAAGGAAGGTGATGACCTTGTCGGTAGAGGTGGTCTAATGTCCTAATGGACGCGAGTTCGAATCCAGGCTGTGGCAAGGAATAGTTTAATGGATTTTAATTTCGTTAAAGAAGCCTTTTCTGATCTGCAAATATCCCGTCGACATGTAAAAGCACCCCGGTAATATCAGTACACAAGTACTGCAAGATACAGCCCTAGCATATATTCAATATAGACGGAGGGTATTAGCGCCGAAGTGGTGAAATGTGGAGGTGTAGGGTACGTAGGAGGATTCCTGGGTCTCAGGGAGTGGGCTGATAAGCCTGTGCCCAGAGTCGTGAACATAAAAAAAATGTTGATTAACCCGGTCTGTCTGGCCGAGCAGATTCATCGACAGCAAGCAAGCAACAGCTCCTGCAGGACCGTCCCGTGCAGTGAACCGACGTTCCCTTGCGGTAGAAAGCGCAGGGGAGTTCGGAGATTTGGTTCCAGGATGGTTTCCAAATTTGCCTCTCTACTCAGTTAACAGGGACACCATAGTAGCCTCCACATTATGCCGTTATTTGGTTATAAGGTTATCACCCAACGTTGTAAGTTGTTTCCTGGGTTGCAGACAAACATTAGGCTTGTCACTCGGTGTATAGCCACCTGATGTGGAAAGAAGAGTCATGAAGAGTCTGTTGCTAAGGAATAAGTAAATTCATATATAAACCCTCCAGCTCGAAACATCCCCTGAAGTTAATAAAAACTCGGAGATTATCAGTAATAAGAGTAAATAAGACAACATCGGGTGGAAATGATTAATAGTGCAGCTACCCCTCGCCCGATCTCACCTGCAGTACGTTTTCCTTTATTGCGTTGTGTGTACCTGGGAGAAAAACGATTTAAAAAGATAGTAAGCATACTGTATATATGGAAGTGATGAATGAAAATTATATATATATATATATATATATATATATATATATATATATATATATATATATATATATATATATACTCGTATATCAGGCATACAAGCTTACATGATAAGTTAATGGAAAATATCCTCAAATGTTTCGTCCACTGCTTCAAAATGCAAGGACGGGAAATGTAAAGGTATTTTTGATTGTATGTCGTGAAAAAGCAGTTACAGCCTCTCTTTTGCAAATGGAGTGAGTTGGGCTGATAGCAGGTGTGCTTAAGTTTCGCTTAACTTCCATTCATCTGCTATTCGTTCATCCGACATCCCTTCATCCGTTAATGCGTCATTCATCGCCTCCCCATATTTTATCCTTTCTTCTGTTATTCGTTTATCTCTTTCCTCCTCAGACTTACAGTTCATCGTATGTCCGGGTCGTCCTAAATTCTTAAGTGGATTATGTTAGCTTGGTGGGCTCAGGGAAGGTAATAGAGATAGTTTTCAACAGTATCACGACGAACAGTCTTTTTCAAGCTAAATAAAATCGTCTGGCAATAGCAAAAATAAAAAAAATAAAATAAGGAAGGCATTAAGAATATATATATATATATATATATATATATATATATATATATATATATATATATATATATATATATATATATTGTATCATAATGGCGGACGCCAGGAGACTTATGCATGCTGAAAGGGCTTGAAAGTCCCCACTGAAGTAGATAAGTTCGTAGAATAGGAGCACTTTTTTTTTTTTTTAATTTCTTTACTCTTTCTACAAGTTATATTATTTATCACTTTGAACTGCCGTGTTTCCACATCTCCAACATTTTTTATTTCTTTTTCGTCTTGATCTTTGGCTTTTTTTTTTTTTTTTTCTGATCAGTAGGTGCTCCCTTCTAACGGCCTTTATATAGCTACGATCCAGGTCTTACGCATGCATCCACGTGATTCAGTTTATAGTGACCTTTTAGAAGACAGAGCCTCGATAAAATGGTGTTATATCCTGGTTATCCACGGATTCTTCAGTTCATCTGAGGAAAATTCTTGATGTGTATGCGGGTGTATTAAATTGTGCGGGTGCGATTTCATTTTCATTCATGTCACAGGATAACGAAATCTTAAACGGTGCCTGACGTGTTATATGTTTTGCTCTAGGTTAGGTAAGGCCTAAAGAATGGCCTAGGTTAGCCTAAACGATTTGACACGGCACAGGGAAGATCACTGGGTCTAGGAATTAATGTTGTTCTTCAGTGAGAGTAGCAAAATTTTATGTGTCTCTAGCGTATGAGAAGCTTCTTTGTTAACAGTTTGTCATTAATTTTGCCCTGCGAATTTCCCCACTGCTAAAGGTCTCCCATAAGCTAAATAAGATCGTCAAATAGTAGTCAAAATAAGATGAAGAAATCATCGTCTCTGAGGTGACTCCATTGCGTCGAAACGTGTAGCAATGACTCCGGATAATCCCATCACCCATGGCGTGTTCTTTCATCCAGCCCTCTACACTCACACGCTGGGTGATGTGCAGGAATCGCGGGCAAGTTGGGTCTCTGTCTGTCCCTACCACCAGCACACGGGGCGTCGCACACAGGGTCACGAACACACCCTCTTTAGAGTGCAAGTTGAAGAGTTGGTCCTGCTGAGGTAGTAGAAACTGCAGGAGTTTCTCCGTTAGGTGTCTGTCTCTGATATGTTTTTGTGTCCAAGTGTGGTTTTGTCTTAGTTTTTTGTATCTTGTAACGTTTTCTTTTAATTGGATTTCTGTATCTTGAAGTTGGTTTTGCTCCTGTTAAAGCCCGATATTTTTGTGTCTCTACGGTTTTGTTTGCTGGAGAAAAATCAGCAGCTCGGATTTTCAAATCCAAGTATTTTAAAGCCTTCAACCGAACACCACCATTCCTTCGCCAAACCCAATATAGTCATTTTACGGTAGTAGTGATGAGAGAAACAAGGTAAAAAGCCAAAATCAGGGTGTCGTGGCTTGGTTTTCTGTACCTGACAGCTTGATTTAGTGTCAGAGCGAAACAGAGTGGCCAGACTCAGTTTCCATGACGACCCCTGACGTGTTCCTTTCATAGTGTCGCCGCGGGAAGGGACGGGGCAGGAGGGAGGAAGCGAAGAGGGGGATGTGGAGAGGAGTCCATGGGAGGCACTGAGGCGAGAGGGGAGGGCTGGTGATAGAAGGCCAGAGGGGTGGGGGGAAGCGGTGGGCGAAGGGAGTAGACGAAAGGAGGTGGGGGCAGGCGAGGAAGGGAGGCGAGGTGGTCAGCTGAGAAGCAACAATGCGGTCCAGCGTCTCTTGACATTCTCAGAGTAAATTGTGAGGCCAGACGAAAATACTGTTTTCTTAAAGGCAAATTAAGAGGGTTTGTGGATGTTTTAGGTGGACAGAAAGCCCCCCAAAATTATCATGGAGGAGGATAACTGTAGCAGACACTTTGGCCTATATCAGGCTGTCCCTCTTATTAAAGATGTGAAGCTCACAGCGTGAGTATGGAAAGGATAGTAAAGCAGAAGTCCAGGCAGACCGACCCGTATGTCTTGGTTGTGAGCAGGGTAAGAGGCTTCCCCCGCACACCAGATCCCCCCACCCCCCCAGTCAAAGCGACAGAAAACTGTGAAAAGGAGCACCAGGCAGTGTGGGAAAAAAAAAAAAATGGAAATTTTCAGAGGGAAAAACAAAACAGAAAACTTATTCTATTCAAGCGAACCATATTAGTCTCCTCGTACTCTCACTAAAGATTTTATGATGTTGCTCTGGTAGCTTATGTTTTGCGGTACTGCAGAAAACTAATGTTGCAATAGGATAATTGGAGGGGAAAGGGAGCATGGTTGAGGAGAGGGTGTATAAGGGTGATGGGAGGGTGAGAGGGGTGTATGAGGGTAGAGGGGTGTATGTGTGAGGGTTTGGAGTTGGAGGAGAGATGTAGGGCGACATCTGGCTTGTGTCACTCAGAATTTGGGTCTGATGTTCACTGACTCCCCCCTTCCCCTCACACACAAGGAAGTCAGTAATTTTCATATAGATTACAAAAATATTTTCCATCGTTAATCAATAGGAACAGAATCATTTGGAGGTTCTTCCGTTCAGGTGATCCCACACAGGATACGGCTTCATGTAATAGACTGGTAAATAAGAAAGAATAGTTACCTTGTTAATGTGTATATAATCTTGATAATAGGATATATATATATATATATATATATATACACACACACACGGTATATATGGTATATGTAAATATTTTATACCGTCTATTATATATATATATATATATATATATATATATATATATATATATATACAGTGAGAGAGAGAGAGAGAGAGAGAGAGAGAGAGAGAGAGAGAGAGAGAGAGAGAGAGAGAGAGATCAATTACGGATGAATTACGATCCGAGTGTCGCGCTGTAATTTGTCGATAACGGGTAAAATTCTTCGACAGAAAAATATTGGTATCTATCTGTCCATCTGTCTGTCTATCTATCTATGTATCTATCTATATATCCATCTATTTATATCTAGTACACAGAGAGGTAGATGAAGATTAGCAGAAAGGAAAAGAAGAGCATGAAAGGGACTATACAAGGGAAGGAGAGAGAAAAACGGGAAAAAAAATGAAAGAAAAGGAAATAAATAAAGGGAGAAAGAGAACGACAGAAAGAGGGAGACAAAGGGAGAGGGTAAGAGAAAAGAATGAAACGGAAAAAGCAAAAGCAAAATGATAACAGAGAGAGAGAGAGAGAGAAGAAAAGAAAGATCATAAACGGGAAAAGAGAGAGCAAGCAAAAAATAACACGGGGAGAGAGAGAGAGAGAGAGAGAGAGAGAGAGAGAGAGATCAAATTAGCACCAGTTTCATGGGGCACTGACCATGAGATATACGTGTCATCTGAGGCGACAATGTAACAAATGGCTTTTTCCTGCTGAAGGCCGCATCTCCACTCAGCAGCATGACCAGAATCCCGCCGCAAATGACTCATGGAGAGAAAACTATAAAAAAAAAGAAAAAAAAAAGAAATCAAAAGAATAAAGGAAAGAAAACCACCAGAATTTGATCGAAAGGTACTTAATATTTTCTTTTAGGCGACTCACTATATTTTTGTGTGTCTCTCTCACTACAGTGTGATTTAATTCAGCCAATAAATAAACTAATGAATAAATAAATAAATAAACTCGTCGTCAATGGATCACTAAATATATCTCGTTGTTCCAGTTCAACAAGCTTCTGTGTTCAGTAAGGTGGTTCTGGGATGGTAAGAATATAATGAAAAAATAACATCATCGTACTGCAAAGCTTAAATTTAATAAACTCCATGCTCACAAACCATGAAGGAAGGAAAAGTGTTGCACTCTAATTAACACGGTGTTGAAAATTAAAACACACACACACACACACACACACACACACACACACACACACACACACACACACACACACACACACACACACACACACACACACACACACACACACACACACACACACACACACACACAATCATCATGTTACAGAAAAGCACTTATGCCTTTTGGCACGATAACACTTTTTTTATTTATTTAAGACAATCCCAAGTTTATTCACCTTCCGAGAGAATTCCAGAATGCATGATTAATGAAACTGTATGACTGTACAATAATAAGATGCAAAGTTGGTCATCGTACTGATTGGGTTTGGTGCAGTGAAATGTGGACTGGCAGACCGTGAAATGGGGGGTGAAGGGGTGGAGGATGGGAGTGTGGGGCGGAGTGAGGGTCGAAGAAAGTGTTGGGACCAAATGAAGAAGGGAGAAAATTTTAAATCATAGCAGTTCACAGATAGTGGTAATATTAAGTTGCAGTGCATCCGTCTTTCCTTGTAAATCGTTGCAGTGTAATCGACTTTGCTGGTAAACTGTTGCAGTGAATTCGACTTTGCTGGTAAACTGTTAAAGCGTATTCGACTTTGCTGGTCAGTAGCTGCAATGTATTCAACACTGCCGGTAAATTGTTGCAGTGTATTGGGACTTCCCTTGTACTGTATCCCATATAACGCTACATAGTGTTATTCAGATTGGAAAGCTTCTACAAACCTGAATAAAGTTGTTTGATGGTTGTAATAACTGAATACAAACTACGTCATTGGAAGGAATTGGTGGAGAGTGAGATGAAGGTATGGGAAATGAATAATAGGTAACTGTTACTTTCTCTGCTGCGGAGGTACTGAGGGATTGTGCTGAGGCTGTAAACACACGATTTTGTTCAGCATTTTCTCTGGACTCATTTAGGCGTTTTATTCAGTCCAGCACCAAGCGATTTTGTTAGGATGAGATGAGTCAGAAGTTTAAGGATATAAACGAATGTCGGTAAAAGCTTTTACTGTCCTGTATGCATTCAGATATTATTTCCAGGTTACCACCAGACGATTTTGTTCGACCAAAAGAAATCGTGGTAGCTAAAAAGACTGAAGGTAACTGAAGCCATTAGTGAAGTTATTTGTGAGGTTAGGATCCTGAAACTCACTCGAAGCTGAATAAAATCGTATGGGTTTAGCTGGGATCATAAGAGGGTTTGTTGGTGAAAGTAGTGACACTCTGGCTCCCAAACTCACCCACAGATGAAAGAAATCGTCTTGGGTTTGCTCAAATTAAGTACTAAAGAAAACTTAACCATGGAAGGGCTAACTATTGACACAAGTTCATATTTCATTTTATCAGTAGCCCCGAAATTCTCAGCATCATGTTCAGAAAACCGAAGAGCTTGACGTAAAATTCGACAGTCACAGCCCCCCCTCCTCTCTCTCTCTCTCTCTCTCTCTCCTATGAAGGTCCATGAAGGACGCAGCAACAAATAGAGTAATTGTGTGTGTGTGTGTGTGTGTGTGTGTGTGTGTGTGTGTGTGTTCTATTGATCTCATGAACTTTGTGGTTACCTCCCTAATACCTGGGCCTCTCTATCTATCTGTCTGTATATCTGTATTTAGAGAGAGAGAGAGAGAGAGAGAGAGAGAGAGAGAGGCGGGGAGGGGGAGGGGAGAGTAATAGATCGAGGGACCATGATTTATAAAGGTATACCAGAATGAGAGGCCACAAAATGTTCACTTTGCACTGTTAAGCACAACTTCTAAACTCTCCAGATTAGCTGATTGTGTGCCCGTGAGAAGAGATAGTTTCCCACAGGCCCCTAACCCTTCCTCCAAACCAGTCCCCTTCCCAATACCTGCCTCTGCACACACACAGTTGGCGCGGGCTGGAAAGTGGGGCACCGTATTCATGTCCCGCATTTCTTTACAGTGGCATTATAACGCCGATGTTTTACTCGTTAAAACTCTAGCCTCTCTCTCTCTCTCTCTCTCTCTCTCTCTCTCTCTCTTGCAATGCCATCAGTAGGATGAAGTTGTGGGAGTGGTCAGTCCCCTCATATGAAAACAGGTTGTCATAATTCATCTCCAATTTTTTAATATGTTAGTAACTTAGCTGCCTAATTAATGAAACGGGAAACGAATAGCAACTTCTACTAACAATACTCGCCCCCAACCCTTCATTTGGACCTCCATGTAGCCTACCCGAGCACCACGCTAATTGATCGTCAAATAATTGAAATGAAAATCCCAGCTTTAAAAAGGAAATAAGGAACTACTTCTCCTACTGACACTAGTACTAAGAACGGGTGTAGTGTTGGTTGCATTTTAAGATGCAATAATGTCAAAAGTTCTAAAATGCGAAGCCTCTAAAGTCTAACAGTATGCAAACCACTAATTCTCTCAAATGCACTAACCTTTTCGCTGCCCGAGAGAAGTCGTGTGTCGATTAAACATTTTGCTGCTACGGACGCACTCACGTAATTTAATTCAGGATAATATCAGACAGTTCCATTTACCTGAGAGAAGTTTTGGCAGAATGAGTAAAACAGAACATGACAGCTTAATCACATTCAGAAGCGGATCCCTGTTTCCCGGGGCGTCAGTCTACCTCATAACCTCTGTACCAACAAGAGTAATACTTTCTACTTGACTACCAGACCACACGAGATTTTATTCACCTCATTATTAAGGCTTGATAGTGCCGTGTTTTAAAAAAACTGGATATCACACCAGAACCTGTAATGATGCCAGGCGGTAATAATGTCGGCGGTACTATTAAACCAAAGACAGGTAGATGCTCCGTTTTCCTTATTTGGTATCTGATAAAACCTACATGCCAATCATCATCATCATCATCATCATCATCATCATCATCATCATCATCATCATCCCAGCTCTAATTCTCACCTTAATCACCCTTAAAAAACACAGGTATTAATTGTAACAGCGATATTAAGGAAACAGTGATGACGAAGGAAGAGAAATTGAAGGGAGCGAGTGAGAGGATAGTTGATCTAACCCTCACTCTGCCTTACCTTCACCGTACCCCACCCTCATCCTATCTCACTCACTCCTTATCTCTCCCACACTCTACCTCACCCTTACCCTACCTAATCTATACCCTGCCTTACTCTACCCTACCTCACCAATACCCTGCCTCACCCATTCCGTACTTCACCCTCACCTTACCTTAAAAGCACCTTATCTCTCCCACACTCTACCTCACTTGCATCTTACCTCAGCTACATCTTACCTCAGCTACATCTTATCTCATCTCCACCCTACCTCACCCACACCCTACCTCATCCTCACACCCATCCCAGCATCTCCCCCATCTTACCTCACTCCCAGCCTCACTTATTTCAATTTCACATACACCTTTTCCCCTGTCCTGGTGGTAGGTGGTGGCGACCACCTTCCACTCACTTCATGTAGTGCTGCATATTTCTTCTCTCATTTTTATCATTCATATCCTGCATCTTCCCTCCTCTCTTCCTATTTCTCCCATCATCCCTATTACTTGTCATTACTCTTTCTACTTAAGGTGGCCCTACATTGATTGACAAGCCTAATGGTTTCCTGTAACCCAGGAAACCACTTACAACGCTGGGTGGTAACCTTATAGCCAGATAATGGGGTGACTTGAAGCTTACTTGGTACCCACTGGGTGGAGAGACCCAGATGCGTCATCCACACAGAACTAAACCTTCACACTCTTCCCCGTGCCTCGCTGTGGTGAGGCGCTGTCCACCACAAGGGAACATAGGTTCACTGCACGGGACAGCCTGGAGGTGCGGTTGTTTGCCTGCGGTTGATAGACCTGCACTGTCAAACAAAGCGGGGTAGATCATTAACAACAACAACTCCTGTCCCTCATCACCACTACCATCATCACTTTTTAGTGCAAGTGTCACCTAGGTTGTTGTCAAACCCTAATATTCAAGAATTAGCTGGTATTCTGCCTCACGTACCCTATGCAACGTGTCAGCTATAGATCTGTCTGTTTCAGCTTGTATATCCGGCTGCCTATAACCTTCACCCATTTTTGTTTTTACTCAGTGTTCCTAGGGAGCCTGGAGTGAATGGATCTTGATTTTGGCTTTCTTTAAACTTTCGCCGGAAGGAACAAGTTTTCCATGTTCTCAGTCTTTGAATCTTTCCTTTTGCATTATAGAACAACTTGCAGTTTACCTCCAGAATCCCACCGACTCCTCTTCCACCCACGCTTCCCACACCTCATCCCAGCCATTCAGACTGGCAAAACATATTAGCGTCGCCGAGCCTGACTGAGTTCGTAACACAAGGAGCTCGTGGACCAATCAACAGTTTTCATTTGCCAAACAAACTCTCGCCCCACGCTCAGTAACTACACCTGGGCCACGCTTGAACGATCTCTTTCCTCTCCCTCCCCCCACCCCCCTTTCCGTATCTCCCTCCTTTTTATCCCCTACTCTTTCTTCCTCAACTCCTTCCTTCTTTGTTTCCCATTAACTGTCGCACCCATTTTCCACCATTCTCTCTTCCCTCTCTCTTTTCCTCTCCCCCTTTCCTCGTTCATCTCCCTCATTCCCCTCTCTCTTTCCCTCCTTCTCACCATTTCTCCCAACCCGTCTGTCTTTCTCCTGCCTCCTTTCTCTCTTCTCCTTCATCTCCCTCCTCCTCTTTTCTCCCTCCTTCCCCCTGTTTCTCCCTTTCCATCTATATTTTCCCCTCCTCTTCTTCTTCGTTCTTTCCCCTTCCCCTCACGCCATCCCTAAATCAGCTGCTTCTAGACCCCTTCCCCAACTTTCTTATTTTCCATGTATTTGCCTTACCATCCGGGCCTAAGAGCGGACCAGTGATCAAAGGCTTCGCTGTTTGTTTACCTCGCTTGGTCCAACACGGCAGGATCCTCCGTTTCGGCTCCTCCATCACTTTAGCACCAATATGTCGGAATATGCACCTGCTCCCTCTCACACACACACACACACACACACACACACACACACACACACACACACACACACACACACACACACACACACACACACACACACACACACACACACACACACACACACACACACACACACACACACACACTCTCTCTCAGTATTTTCAGAACCGTTCTAGATGACCGTCTGTTAGCGACTGTAATAACGTAGCCAGTACTGTCCTAAACAATATTCATGCTTTGTGCTGGACGAGTGCTTACATGCACCCGTAGCCTAATTATTGATATGTATAAACCTTACTGATACGAAATTTCGAGACTCTGATGAGAGTTTCTCCTCCTTTAGTGTTTCCCTTCCTATATCTGGATACTGCCGCCCCTAATTGTAACAGTGGTATGTATTGTTATGTTGTAATGCTGTACATTAGGACACCCAACCCTGTACACATACACTGTGTTGCCTGAAGGGTTGTTGAGATGAAGGAGTCGAAGGACACCTCATACTTTCAGCAGCTGCGGTGGTACAGTGGCTAAGAAACAGGTGGTGGTCATCGGCTAGTGGTGGGTGCGATGCCAGGGGGGTGCAGTTGGTCTATAAACTCCAGCAGTAAATGAAGCAAGACCAGACCTGACTATTTCCAATAAGCAGTTTGACTCAGTAAAGAAATAAAATTATTATAGTCTGTAAGACAGTACCATCACAATCATGGGACAGAGCCTTTCAGTACGGTAGGTGTGATGCTACGTGGCCATGGTTACCAAAACCATAATTCCAACCTAAAACATAGAGTGAGGAAGGATACTGAAACAAGGAAAAAAACATTAAGCTATCAAATAGTATGTATTGTGATATGGGCCACACAATTATTCACACATCATTCAAACCTCGGAAATCTGGCTGCACCTCTAAAATATAACGTTCTGCACATTTTTTTTTTTTTTTTAATGGATGCGCGTCACCTTCACCTGTGGTATAGGCTCGTCCCGTCGACTTCTAAAAGGAAATGAAAATTGAAAACATAAAAACGAAAGAAAGTAAAGAACAGAGGTAGCCTAGACCTGTTAGCAACTGGGAAGACCTATCACTAAAGATACAGGTGTGAAATTAACGACTCGAAAGACAAGCTATAGCAACGTAGACTCCTCCTCCCCGCCTCGTCCTTCCTCTCCTAGTTCCACTACATCCTCCATCCGAAGCTGGAGGAAAAAGATAACAGATGTAAATTGAGGAAATGATTGTGGGGGTCTAGGAGGGGCATTCTGGATGGGGCATGGGGGTCGCTTTCAAGGGCATAACAGTACTGGGGTCAAGACTAATGACCCACCGTCTGGAGGAACATCCAAAATCATCCCACACCCCCCTCCTTCCCTTTCTCCCCTTCCCCTCCCCCCCTTCTCTTTCTCCCTTCCCCCTTTACTCAGTTCCAGAAGGTAAAGGTATCCAGGCATATTTTAATTGTGTTTTCCCAGCAAATACAGAGGTGGTGATTCTGTGAGTTTACGCTTTTGTGGAATTTGTTGGAAGTTGACCTGGAGTTTCGCTGTCGTTGTTTGAGGTAGACAGGTGTGGCGCTGTTTATATAGACTTAGATACAAAGACACACTCACATAGTCAGTAGATCTGTCTGCCTGTCTACTCCATGATTCTGTTATGGTATTAACACTCACACGCAAAGACTTATGACCCTTCTTGTTCCTCAAGCATATACATGAACCTATAAACGCTCGTCTTCACACACACACACACACACACACACACACACACACACACACACACACACACACACACACACACACACACACACACACACACACACACACACACACACACACACACACACACACACACACACACACACACACACACACACACACACACACACACCACTGATTAATTATAGCCTACTAATCCAGTTGATGTTGACTCCCACTAATCGTAACTCAAATCACCACCACCACCGCCATTATCTTGTTAATTATATTCCCCTTTATCATAAATGCGGTGGGCAGCATCCATAAACAGGAAAATGGAAAGGCACTAAAATAGATGAACCATGATCACTGTGTCGAGCAAAAATGGGCGGCACCTACAGTCAGTGAACATAAAATCCGTCGAATTCTTGCAACAGCTTTATTCACAGCATAGATTACGCTCATTTTCCTACGATGCCAGATATTCTAAAGTGATACTAGAATGACTAAGACGTTACTAAGACTACATCCTAACCCTGCTGCTGCTGTTTGACTGGGTGAGTAGGCTCGGATAACAGGAAAAAGGAAAAAGGACAGAGTAAAACATGTCAAAAGAGCTCCCATTCTTTAAAATTCTCACTCTGTTTACACCACAAAAGCAGAGGTGAATTCCTTGCAGAACCGAATTTTCGAAAGCATAACTATAAGCTTGGTGGGAAAAATAAGTCTCGGTACAATGAGTTTACCTCGTCTGATTCTTATGTGGAGGGAACAGACACAGAGAACAAACAGCGCCTACACTCTTAACACCTCGGAAATAATACGGGTGAGGTTACGAGATGCAGGTAGAATAAGTAAAAATCGTCAACCTGACTAATTTCTAACCGTTCAGGAAGGGGTTGATAGGGTCAAGAAAAAGGAAGAGGGAATGCGCAAAATGAAAAGTACTATCATAAGAGTGCCCTGTTAACAAAATTGTCACTAAATCCAAAGACACAACAAACAGATTATAACCAGATATTTCAAAGTAGTGTTAATCTGGTAAACCATGACAAATTAAGCCCAGGGTCAATTTCCCACATACAGAGAGAACAAACAGCGCCTTCACTTCTACCACGTGAGAAATTAGCCTGCGAGGGGAAAATACGCCGAGTTAAACATGAGGGAAAATAAGGGAGAGTTGGTGTGAGGTGGGTGAGAATGAGGGGCTGTAAAAGACAGTTAGAGGCGGAGTGGAAAGACTGAGTGGGTAAATAAATGTAAACGCAGGAATTAAAGGATCATTTGCAAGATGGTTATAACGGAAAGGAAAATGCGACAGCCGTTTTAAATGTAGCGTGCAGTGTAGGAATAATTAGGCACTAAAAAATAATAAAAAGAATTAAAGACGTAAATAGCCCCTTCAGTGCGAGACATCTTTCATGAGTTGCTCAATATCGCCTTGAGGTAGCAGGAGTAAACTAATAAAGGATGTTATTTTATTAAAGGAGCGCCCACCATCCAGTTGTTGATTGACAGTTCTTGTAGCCCAGAAAACCATGTACTGTATTGGGTGGTGTCGATGGACACGTGATATCCATGCGAGTAAAATTGTTTAACCGGATGTGGCTCATTTGGGTTTGCATCCGAGGAAAGATGGTAATTTATTACTCACATGATGCCACTCAGAGGAGAGTGAAGGTCACTAGCCATAAATGTCTGGTGCAAGTAGAATAGACCCGAGTCTTTACGATCTAGATGATGCAATAAAGAACTGTGTGACAGATAAATATCTAACCTAGTAATGGATGTATATAACCCCTTAACAGCGAAAGGTCTTTCATAAAGATAATGAAGCTGACTTTTACTTAATGTGTCCGACTCTGGGCAAAGGCTTCACAGCCCGTTCCCTCAGGCCCAGCAGTCCTCCTACATACTATACACTTCCACTGAAGGTAGCAAGGATAAGCTAAGAAAGGCGTCATTGTATTGAAAGGATTAATGGATGCACAAGAGCCTGTTGGTAACGCAGGATTAAAAAAAAAAATGGAGGACAAGACGATGGTTAAGAATGGAGTACAAAGGAGTATACAGATATACGGAATAAAGTATATGTGTAGCGTTCGGATTGTAACGACTTAGTGATGTGCTTGGTTTCTGGACAGTTTATTGTGGGAATATGTTAGAGATGATGGGAAGATGAAGGCTTAGAATTAGTGCCTGAGAACTGGACGTCGGTTGGTATACAGCTTAATTTTATGTGAAGTTTCATAGGATCCACCATAATCAATGTTACATGCAGTTTTCCATTTCTACCGCTGGGTTCTTGGGTCGGTCGTATATAGTGTGGGAGATCATTACTTTCATACCGACTTGAACCCGAAACAGTTGCATCCTCCCATTGAAGGTATTTTCGGAGATTGAGAATAATTAATCCACAAAATTCTCTGACGACGGCCTATGTCTTAGGAGCCTTTTTCTTGCAGCCATTAGACAGTTTTAGGAGGCCTCGGTGTGACTTCTCGTCCTCTGTGGTTTAAAAACAGACTCCATTAACCCTCTGACGACGACGGATGTCCCACTTACTCTTGCAGTCATAGGCGATGTTCTAGGCTTAGGAGTAATGTCTCGTCTTTAATATGGTTCCACTGACCCTCTGACAGCAGCATTTTTCTGAACTGCCCATTTCTTGCCACCTTCTTCCAGGACTCATCATACCAAAGAGAATCATCTATAGCAAAAAAGATAGAAAAAAACAAAACAAAAGAATTACTGTCTCTCTCAGCTTTAGTATCTGGCACGAGAAGGCAGTATGAAGTTGAACTGGTGGAATATGAGGCAAATTTATGTCCCTGTCTGTACAGTAAGCCACCAGCATGTTATGTACAGTTAAAAATGCCACATTATTTTAATTTACAGAATCAATAAGTAGAGTTCTTATTTTTTTCCTTTTGCTGTCTCTGTTTGACGCTTAGAGTGTTCAGGTACATTTTTCGGAGGCGACGAGAGAACAGTTTTTATCCTGCATGTTGTGGGTAGCGGGATGAGTCAACTGTGTACTGAGAAAGCAAGGTGTGTGCAGTGTTAGCAAAGTGTGTGCAATGTTACCTGTACCCCTGATTCACATGTTGTTTTACCTCGCTCCCACGGTCGCGTTTGTCTGGCCTAGCGGTGAATTTCCGAGGCTTGAATGATGAATGAGTGGAGGTGAGGCTCATTTTCCCAGGCCACTCTAATGAGAATTCTCTTGCTTTTGTGTTTTTCCCTCTACCTTCTTTCTGGATCCTACCCACCCCGTTTATGATAGCGGCAGAAAAGGATATGATGATGATGATGATGATGATGATACACTCCACTCATCCGCTGCCTCCTCCTCCTCTCTCCTGCACCACTTCCACTCTTCCTGGACTCTGGAATGCCACTGGAAATTCTGGCCTTTATGTTCAAGGTATCTTTCTCGTAAGGATAGCGACGTCTTAACCATCCTCAGGGTTTACTCAGCAATTAGGGAGCAAAGTGGTGCAATTTTAAGCCAATAGAAAGACATTTCCAGGGTTTAGGATGTTCATACTTTTTCCTTGTATCATTTTTTTTTCCCATGTCATCATATTATTTTGGAATGCGAATTTCGTTAACCCCTTAAATTCGTAGGTGTCCTTTTTAGCTTATTCTTATCTCCGGACGATGTTACTGAGCATTGCAGAGACTTCTGAAAATGAAGGAGGCTAGACACAGCCTTCATTATCTCCTTCACAATGAGAGGTCTGTCGTAGGTGGAAAAAAATCTTCTGGTGATAGCAAAAATAAGAAAATACATCACACAGAAGAGATTAGAACGAAAACGTCATAAAAACACCCTCGACATGTTACAAAAACACCCTGCATATATCATCACACCAGTCCTCAATGAGACAACCCTAACACTTATTCAGTATGGAGGGTAAAGTATCAGCACTAAAGTGGCGATACCTGAAGGTGTGTGACGCCATCTGTTACAAGTAGGAGGGCTTCTGGGCCACAGCAAACGGACTGCCTTGCCTATACCGAGAATCGAATACAGAAACTTTCCTGTCAGTGCGATTTTGTACCTGTATAAGATCCCGGCCAAATAATCCTTGACGTTCGGATTGGTATTACTGTAATTTTACCCAGAATGAAAAACCTTTGTCATTAGTTTTGCGTTGTTTTCCTATTTTGTTGCGTTCTAATCTTCATTTTTTTATGTACGGTAATATTCTTATCGTTCTTGTTTATGTTTAAATTCTTTATTCTGTTTTCATAAGTGTGCCCTTTTGTAAAGTCGCATTATTATTATGTATTATTTATTAAATATCTCTTTCACTGTACTGCCATATCCTCAGTTCGTTCGTATTTCTCTTCTTAATTCACTTTTTCATATATTTGTACATGTGCCACTTTCTTCACTACTACATTCCCTTTAGCTTTCATGTTCTGCTCCATCGGCCTTCTATTCAAATACTTATGCTTTTAATTTTTATGCCTTATAATGCGTGTGCTTTGTTGTGAGGTGGAACCATCCCGACATTTCTTTCTTTCTACCATAGGATGAGGTGAGGTTGGATCCAGAAAACAAGGGAGGTGAAAGTACGAAAATGGAAGAACTATAAACAGCATGCCCAGTGACATGAAACAAATGGTAGATATCAGAGATTGAGTAAATTCCTTTGGCGACTTTGAAAAATAACTTCTAAAAAATAAAAATAAAGCTTTACACCCCAGTGATCAAAACGAAATGCGTCTCTCCGCTCTCCTGGCCTGCGCGGGATGATGAGGGAGGTAATTTCTCTCTCCATCCCCCTTCTCTTTCTCCTCCTCCATCTCTTTTTCTTTTTTATCGTCTTTTTTGCCGCTTTTCATTTTTTAGGGGGTATTAGTGTACTTTACCGCCAGACCCGCTATGTGCATTTGTGGAGGTGGTCGTTCTTTCGGCTGCGACTCGGATATTCTTGGATTCTCGTGGATTCAGCAGCGTTCCTATTTCATTTCATTTCCCAGTTGATCAAGCATTTTCTTTACACCTTAATTACGGGATTGCTTTATATTTTGATTCTTGCTTCCATCAGAACGTTCATATTCACTTTAGGAGAGACTTTTTCGAAATGTAGGGGTTAAATGCAGTCTTTATCAACCCCTTCACTACAAGACATCTCCTTAAGTTGAACTGAATCATCTAGTAGTGACCTGTTTAAAATGTAAATAAAAAGTCACCAGTCTGAAGAGGCTAGTTGCTCACTGGGTCTGTGGAAGGGTTTGTTAGTGTGCGGAAGTTAATGATGCCAGGTGTAATTGAGCATATATCTCGAATACTTTATTAACGGTTGTATGTAACAATCAGTTTGAATGATCCAACTTTAAAAATGAGTTGGCATGGAGCTCTGTCTTATTTCTTACAACTTTCCTCTCATCACTGCTCTGTTATTTGTCGTCACTGCTGTTTGTGTCACAAGTTTTGTCCCCAACACCTTCAGCCAGAGGACAGAGGTTATATTTTATTTTTACTGACTCCACACGATTTTACTTAACTTGCGAAGGATATCTAGTGTGAGGGGGACAACTTAGGCTATCTCTAACCCACCCGGAAAATCTCTCCTCTGCTGCATCAAGCCTCTGAAATAATGCAAGACTAAGAAAAGCATGATCTGAGTGAAATGGTTAATAATCCCATATAGAGCTGAGGACTACGGAGACTTGAATAATACATAAACAGATGTGGTGGTGCATTTTCGTTGGATTGAACTCACAGATAATTTGTTTTCCTATTTTTCTTTTTGTTTTTCCTATTTCTGTATCCTGCCCATCCAGTTTAATAATAGGTATACGGATAATTTGATGGTGATGGAAGTGGTGATAATGATGCTGGTGATGGTGATGCTGGTGGTGATGAAAGTGGTGAAAGATACTGGCGTTGCTGATAATGATGCTGATGCTGTGGACGACGATGATGAAAACACTTTGTCTTTTTGTAGTTTTCTTCTGGTGAGGCTTCTAATCCCCTCTCACTCTTCCTTATACTGCACTTAACCTGTCGTGTCTAAACTCACTCCTCCCGACTCCTCCCTAAGAAACAGCTCTCCCTTTAGTCTGTTGCTGCTTATATGAGTCATCCACCATCCCATCTCTCGCCCAGTTATTGCCTTTAGCCCGAGGACGTGTTTAATTCTTGCCGACATCAGACTTATTTTATTCTGCTTGTGAGAGATTTTACATAACTTCATGGTTCAGATATAGCCTCCAGTAAACCCTCCACAACAAGAGGACTCCCCCAAGCTAAATGAAATCTTCTGGAGGCAGCGATAACAAAATGATAAAAACTAATACAGAGGGTTCAGTTGATCTGCTCGTCTCCTCCCCTCCTCTCTCCCCCAGTCCATTCCCTTTAATCCCCTAAACATCCCATTCACCATTTCCCCACACCCCTGTCGTACCCCATTCGTCCCCCATCCCACTTCTCATCATAGTTTCATCCAGTTCCCTCCCCCCCATCGTCCTCCTCTTTCCCCCTTCATCTCTTTCCGCGCTTCCCTATTTTTTTTTTTTTCACTCCCTTCACTCCTCTTTATCACATCAGCTTCATCCCGTCACCCACCTGGTCCTCTTTTCCCCTAACTCCCTTCACTCTCTCCCTCTACATCTTTTACCTTTTACCATTCTTAACTGCCACGTAACCCACCCACCCCATGCCTCCTTGTAGACAGCCTCATCGCAAACTGGTTAAACGCTTAGGTGAAAGAATAAGACACCAGCATTTCAAGAAGCTGATCTCCAAAAGCTTGTGGTGAATGGAAAGAAAAAATCATATACGATGAATGTGGCCTATTTACAGTCCCAGATCGAAGGTGTTTAATGTCATTCATGAAGTATCCGCATCCACTTGTGTATTCGGGCACGGTTTCACACACACACACACACACACACACACACACACACACACACACACACACACACACACACACACACACACACACACACACACACACACACACACACACACACACACCTTTCTCGTACGCATTTAAGCATGTACCGAATATAAAAGCACTGGTAAATGTTGACTTACTTCCATAATCTTAAAAAAAGATCTGGATCTGCAACAGAAAGAGGAAAAAAACAATAATGGGTTTGGTAGATATGCATCAGGTAACATTCTCAGCATTTACCAGTGCCTTTACCGTGACTCTGAACGCTTTCTCCCAAATTCCATTACTGCTGTCATTATCTTTTGGACGTCACGAGTTGGATTGCTTTCCATTTGTCACAAAAAAAAAAAATAATATAATCGAGCTTGTGGAGAGAGAGAGAGAGAGAGAGAGAGAGAGAGAGATTTTTTGGGGGATAGGTTACTTAGCATTGGCCACTGTGGAAATAACTTCTTACATTTATTCTTTCGACCCTGAACAAGTGTAGAATACCCGTTTCCGAGGCTCAGTAACCCACCTATCATTCAGCAACTGAGAACTTATCCCCCCAAACCCTCAAACGTCACTGCTTGAGCGCTAATGCCCACCATTAGATCCGTTTCAGAGTCAGATGCTGTGTAATGGTAGTAGCGAAGTGTTTTTTATGACGGGTAATTGCAGTACTGAGGGTGTTTTATGACGTTTTTTGGTAGTCCTGGGGGTGTTTTTATGACACGTTTTGGTAGTAAAGGAGGTGTTTCTGTACCGTGTAATGGTAGCAGTGGGTGGGTGTTTGTGTAACTTGTAATGGTAGTAGTGGGAGTGTTTTTGTAATGTGTAATAGTAGTAGTGGGGATGTTTTTATGACGCTTTGGTAGTATTGGGGGTGTTTTTATGATGTTGAATGGTAGTAATGGGGTGTTTTTATGATGTTTAATGGTAGTAGTGGGGCTGTGTTTATGATGTTTTGGTAGCAGTGGGGGTGTTTTTACGATGTGTTTTGGTAGCAGTGGGGGTGTTTTTGCAACGTTTTGGTAGCAGTGGGAGTGTATTTTGACGTGTTTTGGAAGTAGTGGGATATTTTCAAGGCTTGTTTTGATAGTAGTAGTGTTTTTATGAGGTGTAAAGGTAGTAGCGGCGGTGTTTTATTATACGTTGTAGTGACAGTAGTGGGTTGGTGTTTTTCGTTTGTGTTTCGGCAATAGTTTGGGTGTTTGTATGACGCTATGTCAGAAGTGGGGACCTTTTTATGGCGTATTCGTGGGGCCATTCGGAAGAGCAGGGAGTGAGGTGCTGTCGAACTCAGATCCTCAAAATGTGTCCTGCCGCAGCCCAGATCGAATATGCGACCCCACATTCATTAAGTAGGTGATTAGGTGGATGGAGTAAAGGAATTTGTTGTGGCATGTAGGTAAAGAGAGTACAGATAGATTATTAGTATTTTTTTTTTTACGTGTCCGACCCTGGGCAAAGGCTTCAGTGCCTATTCCCAAGTCCCAGTAGTTCTCTTTGGGGCCCAGTAGTCCTCCTACATCTGCACATGCACCACTTCGGCGCTAACACCCACCATCCATATTGAATACATGCTAGGGCAGTCACATACAGGACTGGTGTACTGGTATTAGCGGGGGTACTTTTATGACATGTTAGATCAGAAAAGTCTGCTTTTTATGAAATTCAAATCCTTAAACTGTTTCCTGTCCCAGCCGGGAATCGAACCTGGGTCCGTTAGGACTGCAGGCCGCCTCTCTACAGATTCAGCCACAACTTTAGACACACACACACACACACACACACACACACACACACACACACACACACACACGCACGCACGCACGCACGCACGCACGCACGCACGCACGCACGCACGCACGCACACACACACACACACACACACACACACACACACACACACACACACACACACACACACACACACACACACACACACACACACACACACACACACACACACACACACACACACACACATCCCTCTTGCCCAAATATCTACACTTACCAGAGCTATTAAAAATTAGACAGGTGGTCAGAGAGAGAGAGAGAGAGAGGTAGTGGGTATGGCCATGAACCCATCTAACGTCATCAGTATGTCACGGACCGGTTCTCAAGTGTGTGTGGCGAGGATGAGGGAAGGAAGTTGGGAAGGAGGATGAGGATGACGAAGAGAAGGAGGTGGAAGAGGAACAAAGTAGGGAGTTGGAAGGGGGGGGGGGAGAGATAGGAAGATGTGAAAGGGTTGGAACGAGAAGGGAGGATTAGGAGAAAAGAAGGAAGACGAAGAGGGTTTAGATTATGCCAGTCGACAGCACGAGGGTCGCTAAGTCAGACAGACAGCTTTCTGCTACGTCCCAATTTTCCCCTAGAACACGACCCGAAGTAGTCAGAATTGTATCTAGGTCTCTGTAATAACTACTATGTGAATAAGGACAATGGCAATAAAGACTGTGCACAACAGTCCAAACGACGTGGGAACTGAGCTGGTGCTTTTCCTGGTGCAAGCTGGATATGCCAGCCATTGTACCAGTTGCTCCCCAGAAGGAGCGAGAGAATGGTAGTAATGGAGGTGGGAAGCGAGAGGGGATGGGGATAGGGAAGGAATGGAGGAGGGATGATTGAGGAGAAGGGATGATGCAAGGGAAGGCTGCTACGGCTGGTCTCGGAATAAAATCGCCCCTCGGTAATGATGATAGAGCACAGGATTCTTTTTAAAAAATGCAAACACTGATATGGAAAATATCCATTGTCTTACATTTCTTTGCAGCCCATTGGAATGGCGGCGAGAATGTGTTGACAGCGATGACAAACAAATGGAAACTGATTGAAGCACTGAACATGCATTTGTTATCGTGATTTGATGTACTATCAGTTCTGTTCTATTAAAAACGTTAGTCCCATGTAAGTGTTCAAGTGTTCATTTTTGAAGCACCGTGTGAAAAAGACGTCATCGTCCTGAAAGAGTTAATGAAGATTGTATGTAACCCTTTCAATACAAGAGGTCTGTCGTAGGAGGAATAAAATCGCCACGGGGTAGCGAGAATATAGTAGGGCCTGATATTGCCCGGTTTAATAGGGAGTGTAGGGAGGCTTGCGTGACATGGTACCGCTAGGGTGATGTAGTGTGCTGATGATGCTTGTAATGACCAGCAGGGTAGCACTGTTATGAGATTTTTTGTTTGGAAAGAAAAAATTCTCTCTCTCTCTCTCTCTCTCTCTCTCTCTCTCTCTCTCTCTCTCTCACAGTAAATTATGGAAGATTAAGCAGTCGTTCATTTTAGTCTGTCTAGTCTACAGATACACTCAATATCGGGAACGTAGAGTACCATTTACGTTCGTATATATGTATGTGTGTCGTTATAGATAAATATAGACAGACAGATGGAGATTGGAAGACAGATAGAAAGATAGACAGGAGTTTATTAATGTATGCTATATGCTTTTTGTAAGACACGGTAGTTGTAGTAAGAATTCACTATTAAGAGATGTGGATCATATTCGCAAAGTACTATCTAGTCGTCCCTCGTAATGCTGTGCTTACTATGATTGTTGTAAGGTAGTTATGATTACGGTTTTACTGCTATGCTTGTTATTAGACAGGAGTTACTGCTGTGCGTGTTATATGATTGGTGTTAATATTATGATTGTTACTGCTAGGCTTGTTTTAAGACTGATGTTCTTACTGTGTCGTATATGTTACTATTATGCAGGTTGTTTTTATGCTAGATGCGAGTATAAGGCAGAACAGGATACTCTGCTTTATTGGGGTTTACGAGGGTCGGGGGTTAAGTGACTTTCTTTCATTTAACGGCTTCCATGTTAAGAGACGTGCTTTATTGTTATTGCTCACTTGCTTAACAACGAGAAGGGTTTCTTTTTATTTAAGTTGAAAATAAGGCAGTTCAGGCCATAATTATGCCTTGATGCTCTGATAGCTGTGCGTGGAAACAGTTTAGGATAATGCTTAAATAATTATCATCATCATTGTCATGATCATCATCATCGTCGTCGTTGTCGTCATCGTCACATGCTCACCACCGCCATTATCATTACATGTCATCACGCACCTCCTACATTATCACACATCGCAAATCTTAATTATCACAACGTCACCAACGCCCTCATCATTATTGCACGCTATTACGCACCTCCTTCATCACCGCACGTATCAAATCATCACCATCACCACCATCATCATCATCACCTTATCTGTCACTGCTATAAATGCAATGGGGAGTAGCCAGGAACAAGATAAAGGAAAACACGAAGACAGAAATATTAGAAATGTGACCAAAGAAACTGTGTCTTACCTCCGACCTCTCGTTACCCCAAAGTCTCAAAATACGCCTCCGTAATCGACTGAGTGTAAAGGGATTATTGACCGTAACTGTACGTTCTTCTAATTTTGAGATCAGAGTTCTTGTTTATGGATTTCCTCACCCCATTTTGATGTTGGTGGTGGTAGTGATGATGATTATGATGATGATGATGATGATATAACGTTAGTGATGATACTAATAATGATAATGTATCTATCTATATAACTATGCTGCTTCCCCCAAGGAAAGGGAGGTAGCCGAGACAGGACGACACACTCCCCATTTACTCATCCATTCAAACACATTCATTCGCATCTTAGCCCCAAAGGGGAGAAGGGACAGATCCTCACCGCCCACACCGCACAAGGGTCAACTGCGCAGTACAATCAGTGATATCCGCAGCAGGGCCCGACAGCAGAGCTGGTGTACTCCTGCCACATCATAATAGACCCATCCCCTTACCCGCACCTGACCTGACTAGCTGATCAGACCAAATGCGGGAGAATATCCCCTCAGGGCTGCGTCATCATTTATTTATTCACAATTTCTCTCCATTTATTTTTGTCACGCACACCGCACAGCCATTCTTCCTTGCTTAACAGACATCCCTCTTGCATCCAGCGCTCTCTTCACACTGATAATAAAACTGATAATAATAATGGTGATAGTGATGATCTGTACATAGCACGCCAGGAATATTCTAAGTAGCTCAGAACAGCGTGGGACTTGCTAGTTAGAGCTAATTGTAGGGGTGACACATTTCCATAACTAAATATGTATGAGTCTGTTTTTATGCATCCGTCTTTGGCCATGCTCTACGAAACCCATTCATGAGATAAATCCTTTCAGTTTGGTGACTGTATTATTCTTGCTACATTCAGACGATTATACTGAAATGAGAAATGTTTCTAGTGAAGGTGTTGGTAAAGGTTTTATCTAACTTCTCCAGTTGGGAAAGTCTCGTCTAAGCTAAATTTCATAGAGTGGTAGCAAGAATGAGCTGAAAAAGGACGTTATTGTACTGAAAGGGTTAATTGGTGATGCAGTAAGCTTATCGGCCTCTTTATCTGTCTGTCTATCATTCTGTCTCAGTTTCTTTTTTCCTTTGATCTTCTGTTTGTCTACTCACTTGTTGTCCCTCTGTTCATGTAGTTATGATGATGATGATTATCTTTATTATATTCATGTATGTTGATCAGGGAGCCTGTTCTTGAGGTCCATCATCTCAACAACACACCACCAGAGGGCTACCCAAACTGCAGCTTTCACGTGTCACCACCTAGGTATCTCATTAAGGACTGGTGTGATGCTACTACCTTCACTGCTCAGGGAATTGGATTGTGGCCTATTTTAGCTTGTGACATTTCTCTTACTTGTGTGTTTTCCTGGTTCAAGATCTTGTTCATTCCGTTTATAGTACAGGCATTAGAGTTATGATGATGATGATGATGATGATGATGATGATAAAAACGTGTATCACATTTTGGCAGTGAAGAAATTTAGAAAATATTCGGTGAGGAGAGTAAATGAGAATAGTCAGCCAGTTCTCTATGTATCATCCTCTATTACCCCAACTTCTAGCGTAAGAGTCAGAGGCAAAGATAATTAGTGCAGAAGTTTACAGCGAAAGTGAACAGTTGCATTCCTCTGAGTGGTACGGTGTGAGCAATAAACCTCAGTCTCTATTTTACGTAAACCTATATGTGCCACATTCGGTTGAAGCACCATAACCTATCAGACCACCATGTGTCCAGTTGGTTAACGTGGCTGCCCCCCAGTGTAGTAAATGGCTTCCTGGGCTACAAGACACAGTTGGACCTGTTACTAAGTGTAGAGGCACCTGAAGGTAGCACTAAATAAAAAAGTGAGTAGATGATGGGGCCCCTGCCTAACCAGGAATAAATAAGAGCAGTCAGAGAGCGCACGCCTCTGCCAAGGCTGCATCATCCTCCCATTCATGCTTTTCATTGTCCTGGCCTTGACCTTTGATCTGTTTTGCTCAAAATTAACAATTATTTTTCTCCAATGACAACGGCCATACCACGTTGAGTACACCGCTACCCGTCCGATCAGCGAAGTTAAGCAACGTTGGGTCTGGTTAGTACTTGGATGGGTGACCGCCTGGGAACACCAGATGCTGTTGGCATCCCTACGTGTCAAGTGGGGTTGGTGGAGGATTAGTGCCCCTCCCTGTAAAACAATTAACTCTAAGCCATTGGCCACCCCGTCTGGGATACATGGCGTCTGGCAATGAATGAATGAATCCTCAGCCATTTTTCTAAATATGGTGTAACTCCGTCCCGTAGTATTTCATAAAGTTGCTTATGGGCAGACAGACAGACAAACATACCGAGCCACACCCATGGGCCTAGGAAATAAAAAGACTTAATATGGGAAAGAAATCTATAAAGAAGAAATCATAGGAACCTCGTAAGCCCTAAGTCACTTCTCTCAACTCCCCCACCTGGATCACTATCTTGAGCCGCATCGAAATTCCCACGATATATTGTTGCCGGTCACGTTTTTCTTGTTGCCGCCAGGAGGGCCATTACGACGCACTGCACAGGAGAGAGAGAGAGAGAGAGAGAGAGAGAGAGAGAGAGAACGACTGACTGACTGACGAACGGACGGACGGACGGACTGAGAGAGAGAGAGAGAGAGAGAGAGAGAGAGAGAGAGAGAGAGAGAGAGAGAGAGAGAGAGAGAACTATGAGGTTA
>NC_137046.1:42271216-42428716 GCF_032717465.1 Coenobita brevimanus
GACTCGGTGGACAAAGAAGAAGATGGATAGATAAGGCAAACTAGGGTGTGAGAATGCGAGTTATGGAAGACGATAGCGTTAAGAATCTGGCAAGAGATCGAATAGCATGGATTACGTACTGGTATGTAAGGAGACGCACATAACAATGGTTGAATCCCTTTTGACCTGGTAGTCAAGGGAATGACTCTCCTCGACAGATGTAGGTGAAATGCATCGAAAAAGAAGAAGAAAATATCTATATATATCTATGTCTATCTATCTGTCTGTCTGTCTATCTATCTATCTATCTATCTATATATATAGCCATTTGGCTTGTCACTTAGTGACAAGCCAAATGGTTTCCTGTACACCAGGAAACCATTTACTACGCTGGGTGGTAACCATATAACCAAATTTTGGCGCCTGGTGGTTTAATGGGTAATTATTGTGCTCGAATCGGATTGAGCCGGTGAAAGTTTATATTCAAGGGATGGTTGGGGTTGATTGCTCATGTAATACCACTCAGGGATGAGTGAGGCTGGTCACTCTCATCTTAAATGTCAGGACCAACTTGCCTAGCCCCGGGTTCCTACGCTCCTCTGTGGGGCGACATAGGATTGGATGATGATGATGATGATGATGATGATGATATAAACTGTATATATATATATATATATATATATATATATATATATATATATATATATATATATATATATATATATATATATATATATATATATATAGTAATGTTTATGAGATGTATGCATGATTTCGAAGGTGTGTACGATGTGCTCATGTTTAAATGGCCCCTTTTTCAACGGACGTTATATCTGATAGTTGGTCTGTTTTTGTGCTTTCATTGTTTTTAGATCCTACCTCAACCCATCTCATGAGTGGTAGTAAGGGATGAGAAGAGCAGTACTGAATGTTATGCTTTCATTTGTTATCATCATTATCATAATCATAAGAAACATATGGCAGAGGAAGAACTAATCATCAGTATGTCCAGATGAAAATGGGCCCCACACTGACTCACTCGCCATACAAGTATACCCATCCACACATTATGCTCTTCATATTACCCAGCAAATAATATCAGTCCGACGAGTATCAAGTTTAAAAAGGAGGGGGGGGGGGCAAACCATTGTTGTGCACTTCTTTGTGCTTTTGGCTGTTGAGAACTTACGGATTTTTCTTCTTCAGTTTTCACTGTGTTTTGTTATTGTCTTGCGGAATCATGTTATCAAGTGGCAGGGTGTCTGAAATATAGCCAACACGGTTATAAAAACACATAACATGCAAATTAAAGGAATACAAACAACTCACTTTTTCGTGGGGGAGGGGGTGTGCGGTAGTGATAATACTAGTAATAAAGAGTAAGAATAGCAATGTTCTATCGTTACATGGCGCCAGGGAGGGGCGTAGAGTGCGGTGTAGTGGGGGGTGAGAGGGCTCTATGTGTGGGAGTTGCTGACAACCCCACTTCCTCATTTAATTACATCCACCTCACCCTACCCCCCCTTCCCTCACTCACACACCGGTCCTCTCACTCACACACCACACCTGTCGTTCACATTGCCTACTGTACAGCCGCTCACATTCACACCCCGTCCCAATATCACACACCACCCCTCTCTCTCACACATCAGTCCACTTTCGCACACCATCCCCCTCTCACTCACACACCATTGCCTTCTCACTAACACACCATCCCCCTCTCACTCACACGCCATCTCTCTCACTCACACACCATCCCCCTCTCACTCTCGCACCATCCCCCTCTCACTCACACACCATCCTTCTCACTCAGTCAACGCTCCTTCCACTCACACATCACCCCTCTCGCAAACACCATCCATCATCCTCACACACCATTTCTCACACTCACACCTCCATAACTGAACCGCCCTCATTCACACAGTACCCCAGTAATTCATTCACACCCCTGAAAACACACACACACACACACACACACACACACACACACACACACACACACACACACACACACACACACACACACACACACACCTCACTCGCACCCGCAGACTGACTCTCATATTCAACTTTTTATAATAGCGTCATATTAAGCCTTCACGAGACTTACGATGCTGGTTTAATTGTAGATCAGTCAGGCAACACAACAAGCGACGCGTGACGAAGGTACCGCTAGTGATCATATAGTGCGGCTTGTTTTGATTTTGCATATCATGTTTTATTACCAGCCGCGATAGAGAAGCTGGTATTGTTTTCAGTTTGTCTGTCTGACTATGTGTCTGTTAGCACGATAACTTCGCAACCACTCAAGGTATCACATAATATTACAGGTGTATAGCAGTGAAAAAAATCGATCACAAGTTTGAAATAGGTGAAAGTAGGTCAAGGTCTGTATGTCTGTTACAGCGATAACTTCGCAATTGCTCACGATATCTTGACAAAATTTTACAGGTGTGTAGTAGGGATGAAAACCTCATACGAGTTCGAAATTGGTGAAAGTAGGTCAAGGTAAAGGTCAAGGTCATATTCCGAGCCGCGCTAGATATGTATTGGCTTGCGGCTGGTGTGTTTCCCCCTTGGGGGCCTCTAGTTTTACTATATTCTGATTAATTCTAAAGGGTTTTATTCAATTTGATAGAGACTTTTTGATCTGGATAGATTAGAATAGTGCCACCTTTTACCACCTAACTTATAGGGACAATTGTAAGCTACATTCATTCATTCATTTGGAGATAGTGCAAATTAAATATACAGTAGGAGACAGCGTAGTGTAGGGGCAATATTGCTTACTATATTTCCCATTGGAGTCAAGTTTAGCAGTCAGTATAATAAACAGAAAAAGATACCGTCAGTGAAAAACAGTTGGGAATTTTGCTTGAATATCATGTTCGACTTCATTTCCATAAAAAGTTTGGCAGCTATTCTGTTCAATTAAGTCCCGAACCCATATTATGTACTCAGTATTCAAACCACCTCCAGTCGGTCTGAATCAGGTGTATGGAGACTGTAGTGAGGTTATCTGCAGGTGTGAGTGGGATATACAACATTATGCAGCCAGTAAAAGATTCTAATTGAGAGATTAATTAGGGACACACAACAAATACTACTGTACTGTTTATGTTCATCAGTGTAAAGAAAACTTGTGGTTTTGGTTTCAGCAGGCACTTATAATGACTGTGGTGGTAGGGATGATGATGGGAAGGGATTGAGATGGGGGGCAGTAGTGATGGGGGGGGGGAACTGAGGGTGAAAAGACTGTGAAAGCAGTTGTTAGGGGAACTGAATGTGAGAGGAGGAGATTCTGGGTCACTGATTGTCCAAGAAGTCACTGGTTGCCTGCAGAAGAAGATTGCATCTTACCTGAATGCAGAAGACGAGGAGAGCTTACCTGAAGAGGAGGAAGGGGCTTTACCTGAAAGTACAATAGAAAATTGTTAATAATGAGTCGTAGGAGGGTCAAAGGAGGCGCGTCTTTATTATACAAAATGGTAATTCGGGGTATTAGGAGCGTCAGAGAAGATTGCAACCAGGCTGATATATTGCGTATAGTAAAAAAGTATAATTTTAAGATTATACGAGCGCACACTGAGTTGCCTATTCATTTCCGGATGTGGGTACCGGTGAGCATGTTTAACAAAGGCGAGATAGGAATTAAAGATTTATAAAGCCGTTAAATAGACTTAAGCTCTTTTAAATCATGTATATCCTATTCATCCCATCTCTTTAGGATCATATTTAATTTGAAAATTGTTTCTAGTAGTGAAGGGGTGAGTTAAGGCTGCATCTAATCCTTAAAGGAAAAAAAAAAAAGTTTATGCTAAGCTTAGTAAAACCGACTAGCCGTGAAAGGAACAAAGTATAAATTGCGTCCTCGGGCTGAAGGACATTACACAGGGAGAATAAAAAATGGTGAGAAACTTCAGTAAGGTTTCCGGAAGTTTGATTAAATACGTATTTGATAAGAAAACCTTAAAAAAAAAAGACCTGTTATAAAACAACAAGCTGTGTTGGGTCATGACAGGGTGTGTAAATAGGAAGTATTAATATGAAAAACAACTGAAGAAAGGAGAGAGAGAGAGAGAGAGAGAGAGAGAGAGAGAGAGAGAGAGAGAGAGAGAGAGAGAGAGAGAGGCGGTAATAATTGACATAAAATGTAAAATTTACAAGTAAAAAAGCCATAACAAACGTTCTCATAATAGGGGAAGTTATAATAGGAAAAACAGTCTTAACAGCCTTAGCAGCAACTTACACACACACACACACACACACACACACACACACACACACACACACACACACACACACACACACACACACACACACACACACACACACCGTAGATAACTAAGGTTCTCTGTATATAAGCTGGACAGAACTGAGACAAAACACCAGTATTCCCCTTAGTCGTGGAAGTAATATTGACTTGGGCAATAATGCAGTGTGCCCACGTCCTAATGCTCCCACCTCTCACCCAACCACATCCTCGCTTTCTCTCCACTTACACCTTCCTCCCTCCTCCTCCTCCTCCTCCTCCGTCGTCGTGTCTGGTCGCTGTTTCCTCTTCCTCTTTCCCTCTCCGTCACTCTTTGTCTTCTTTACTTTCTCTCACTGCCCCTCTGTCTGTTTCTTGATATGCCCGTCTGTCTGTCCTATGACTTCCATGGTTCTATGCCTTTCGTCTGGCTGACCCGATTCTTTGTTTTTTGTCTTCACCTCTCTGTCTCTCTCTCTCTCTCTCTCTCGCTCTCTCTCTCTGTCGTCAAGCCCTAGCCCTATCAACAATCCAGTTTATAATGCCTGGGTAACTCAAACCTGGTACGGTATGACTGTGATCTGTTATTTTCGTCGACTGTGGAATTAATGTCATTTTTTTTTTTCCTTCTTGTTCTTCGTGCTCTTCTCCTTTTTTGCTCTTTTCTGTGCAATTTTCATTTATTATGCATGCTTTCCACAGAACATCGAAGCTGGGCACGATTATATAATGTACAGCAGTAGCGTTCAATTATCGTTTTTACACGAATGGGACGAGATTACAGCCCTTCCAGTCCGGCCGGGTCTTCTGATTGTTCTCATTTCACATTAACCTGGCCTAAAATTGCAATGTCTTTATCTTCGTTGCGGGGTCGTAACAAAAGATTAACACTAGAATACGAGGCAGTTCACGAAGAAGTGCTGCAGAATGGATATAGAACCGTAATATTGTATTTTTCCGTCATTAAGCTAACCGAAGTAAACTGCAAAAGGACGAAAATTTGAGCCATGTTACGATGAAAAGAGTGTAGTGTTGCCTTATCTGTTAGGGTGGTGATATTTTCGAGGTAGTGTAAAGGAACTATTGACCGCAGTTGTGCCGTATGATTTACTGCAATATTACCCAAGCTCAGTTTTGAATTGTCTCTACATAATTTCTATTCCTCGCATCATTATAAAATTATTATATCAAAATTTCACAGATCGTTGATATGACGCGGTTTTATAAAGCTTGACACGATTTAATACAATGTTAATTTTTAAAAATCATTATTGTGCATCGAAGTATTATAATTGTTTTTACCGATTTTGTATGAAAGTATTGGGTGTTTTTCTCAGTTCATTGTTACCACCCAATACGGCCAGATGAAGAGCAGTTTTCTGTAACCTACTATAATGTAACCATGATTTTTTTCTATACACAGTTGCTCATATCCCAGTCTTGAATTACCTTTGAAATACCTGTTTGTATCCTTTTGTGCACAAAGTACTCTTCCCTTTTTTTTTTTTTTTCCTTACAGTAAAAGAGGTAGCTTTCTCCGGTTGAGTGTTAACTTTTCGATTGATTTTAGATGTGAAATCATCTCAAGGAGCGTCCCTGTCCGTCTGTTTCTTTTTAATGGTTTTCGAACGTCAGATATTTCACACTCGTAGACTTTCGCGACTGTCATTACGTCCCTGATGGTCCCGCATGTATCCAGTACTTTTGTGTTTATTTCTATACCTTTCTTTTCTTTTGTGTGCAGTTTTCTTTTCCAGTACCAGTACTTGCATTTTGGCTTCATCGTTTTTTTCCCTTGTATGATTAAGTTCGCTTTTTTTTTTTTTTTTAATTGCTTTTCTCCCAGCTGTAAAATGCAGTTATTTCTCCTTATGACATTTCATTCTTCTATTATACTCTCCATACGAGTATATTAAAATAATCTGCTTTTGTCTTTCTCTACGCAATTTCCACATGAATTACTCTTCCCTTTACATAAAATCATATTGCCTTCGCCTTTTACAAACTAGCTTATCATCCCAGTCCTAGGTTACCTTTGAATTATATAGAGTCATCCTTTAATGCACAGTTCATTCTTCAGATACATTTCCGTGCACAAAATTACCGCGCTGCCTCTGTCTACTTATGATTCACGTTTCGATTGTCTTTCATTAAGTTCACATTGCCGTTCATGAATAATTTACCTTTTGATTGCTGTCCTTACTTAGTATACTCTTGAATTTCTTTTTCTCTCTCTCTCAAATTTCCTTTCAGTTGCTTTTCTTCATGCATTGAAAAGACTCGCTATCTCTATTCATACGCAATACACTCTTGTTGCTAATCATTGTGCATGGAGTTACCTTGCTTTCTCCATTTATCCACAACATCCACAACGCTGTTTTAGATTGTCTTCTTTTCAGTTATAAATTACATAGCACCTTATTTTATTAGCATTTCACCTCCTATAATTACTTTAAACTCATTACGGCTTCACCTTGCTTTCTCCTTTTATGCTCAGTTCACTTTCTGATTGATCTTCCTCCTGTTCCTAAATAACCTTTGAGTGACCTTGCTTTCTCCTGCCCCTTCCTTCTCCCCGCTGCTTTCTTCGTCTGTCTGCGGTTCATTGCATACACGGGAAGCGGATTATAGCGATTCCTTTGATGCGAACGCCCTGTGAAACTCCGGCCGCTCCTCCCTTGGTAGCGCCAGGGAGAGTCGCCTGGGCTTCTGAATGGTTGACCCCCCTTTCTCTCTGGGTTGTCACTCAGTTTATAGTCACCTAAAGGCAGCACTATATCGAGTGAGTGGATGGTGGGCGCCCCCAACTACCGCGAAGTCGTACGTGTTAATATCTATCCACAAAATGTTTTAGTCTCTCAAATTTCACCCTTCCTGTAATGAGCCTAATTTTCCCCATTGCCACGTCTGTTTCAGTATCTTGAATTTCATTGTCTAAATCTGACCTGCCCTCTCCTCATTTGTCTCTTGTACCACATTTGGTGTATTAGGCAAGGTAGACAGGATGTACTGTACTGATGTGTAAAACGAATTGTGAGGAATCAGACTAAGAAGCTGGATGTGATAGAGACTGACATAAATGTGAAAATTGTGGATTTACTTTAGTCAGAAGAATTCAGAAATGTTACATGAGTTAGCCTATGTGAATCTAGCAGACCTACACTGAAGTTACAGGTCATCGGACTGAAGATGGGGGACTCGTCTCGCTGCCCTAAGTCCCTGGCTGTCGATTGAAAACGATGCTGTTGTTGATTTTACGAGGTAGAATTCTGGGTTAACACTGACACAGACATGGGACAGGGGAGTGATAATCAACCACCGCATCTACCCTTGCCCTTCCGGTATGTTCGTGGTCGCCACCGCAAATTCTCACTCAGTAAAGCCTATTTTAAATTTAACTGAATTGCTATTATAATAACGTTCGGCATGCACAGACTGAATCAGATTTCAGGCTACGTTAAATTTCAGTAACTTAAAAAGGAGAGAGAGAGAGAGAGAGAGAGAGAGAGAGAGGTGGGTAGGGGTAGTGGGAGGGGGAATAGACAACTTTCTTTTATTTATTAATTTTTTTTTTAAATAACAGAACGGAGGAAGGAAAAACAAATGGAGAAAAAAAAATAATCCATACACCAGATTACTGGTGTCCTCTGTTCATAAAATATCTGTAACAGTTAGACTTGAAGAGTTGTAGGTTGAAATTTGGAGGAAAACAACTCTGGGGAAGCGAGTTCCAGAGAGATGCAGTTCGGGGAATGAAAGAATTCTGATAGGCAGAAGTTCTGCAATATGGTTGAGTGACATTCCAGTCATGAGCGCTACTAGATGCCCGTGTAGCACGAGGGAAGGCATGGAGAGGTGGCACCATGGACGCAACTTCGTCTGAGCATTTGCCAAAAAAATATCTGTAAAATAATGCAAGGGAGGCAACATTCCTTCTTACTTGCAGGGGAGGTAGTTTATATGTAATGGCAGGGTTGTTAATGATTCTAACAGCTTTATTCTGAATTTTGTCTAGTTGCCTTAATGCAACCTCTCCACATCCATTCCACAAGGGTGAGCAATATTCAAGCTGAGAGCGCACATGACTCTTATAAATTATAGCTAACTGCTCATCGGCGAAGAAGTTACGGACTCTGTACAATAATCCAAGTTTCTTTGAGGCGGTTTTAGCAAGTGATCTGACATGAGAGGTCCAGCTGAGGGCACTGTTAAGTGAGACACCAAGAATTTCAATACTTTTGGAGATGGGAATATTAGTAGCACTGAAGGTAATGTACGAGTCTGGCAATATCTGTCTATTAGTAAACTGTATATATTTAGTTTTACTAGCATTAAAAGAGACAAGGTTGTTTTGTCCCTATTCACTGATTGTAGATAGATCTTCATTTATGGAGATGGCTGTATTGAGTTGAGAACAAAGCCAATGAGAAGTTTGACATCTTTGGTATCTTTCGTGTTTTTGTTTGGCTTATCTTAAACTGTGCTCCTGTGTATGTTTATTTTCTACAGTTACACGTGAAACTGTAGTATAAATGCAGGCGTAATATATATTGTTTATTCCTTCCTGCGAAATTTCAGTCTGAACAAAACCAATTGTGAGATAACTTTTCTTGGTCTTTCCATCGCATAATTACGTCAGTGAACGACTAAAAAACAAAGACGAAGTGTAGTCTATGCCGGCACACGGATTTCGGTGGGAGAATCTCACCATAGGTACTACTAGCAATGCACACCATGAAAAAAAATTATTGATCACGTTATAATTCATTTATATATTTATTTTTTTTACACTGTGTCTAATAACCGAGTTACACAGCAAAGCAGACTTTTATAAATATCATACACTATGTCTGCGAAAGTGAAATGTTTACTTTAGCCAAGCTAAATTTTATACATAGCTGATACTTGATGATTCATTTTAAAATCGGCTGCTATCGGAGAAACAAAAGTATTGACCTCCAAGAACCTCCGAGCGTGAGGCCATGAACATAATTATAATTTCTTTTAAAATCATAATGGCTACTACCACTTGACCATATGAATATCTTTAACAAAAAACGCAATGATTTTGTTAACATGTTGCGGTATTAGTTCGGCTAATTGGTGTTAGAGGCGTGATAATTAAAACAGCATTAACAGTATTTAGCAACTCAGCGTCCCTCATCCCCGGCTTGTCTCCCTCTCTGGCTGAGTGACGGGCTTCTTATCCTAGTTCTGTTTGTGGTGTGTGTGCGTGTGTGCCGACTAAATTTAGTATTGATATTTTTATGTAGCTGCGTGGTTTACGTGGTTGACAGTGGTGATTTACAGAGGCAGGGTGACAATGGTGAGTATATATTGGTGGCTCTGTTGGATGTTCCTCCATGTCTGTGTGATGTTGCTCGTAATTGTGATATCTCGGTAGCATACATAGGCTTTTGTGGTTACATTTATAGTGACGCCTTCAGTGTCTCTGTTACCCATGTGAACTTAAGGTATATTCACACGATCAGTTAGTGCCTGTAGCGTCCGAGCATGCTGATCGTTAGTCGCAGAGCATGATGGAGCACGCTTTAAACATTGCGTTAGAAGCCGGGATGGTGCTTCAGTTCATCACGTTCACATTATTTTTCTACTCATTCTCCATCTACATTATCCTACAATACTCTGACACAACAGGTGCTAACTAGGCGTGTGGATGGGCATTTAGTTACTTTCAGGGTTTACTGTAATGTGATGATATAATGGATTTTCATATAGATGATATAATGGATTTAATATAATTATCAGTTACATTTTATTTTTTTACGTAGAAAATTTCTTGATAACTCTTTTGTGATGTAATGAAATTGTTATTGCTTAGACAGACGTGACGGCATAGCAGTCTAGATCATTGCCGCAATATCTCGTTGTTTCGATTCAGTGGTGATCAGTAGTGATGTATAGGTTTTACTAAGGCGATATGATGTGGAGAGAATGGAGAATGAACTGACTAGGAGTGTGTGTGTGAGAGAGAGAGAGAGAGACAGAGAGAGAGAGAGAGAGAGAGCGCAGGGGGAAGAAACGGAAGATGAGATGGAGGGATGGGGTGGAGAGGTTGCAGTATTTGAATGAGTCGATGAGTTGGAGAGAGGGCAGCCTGTTGGTGTTGGACAGAATGATATGGAGGCGATTCTTGTATCCCCTCCCCTTCCAGAATTAGGCATTGGAGATGGGTGCATAAACAGACGCTATTATAACAACATGAAGTTATCGTTGTAAGCTACAGTTGTTACTTGCTGGATAGCCAGCAGGGAAGTGCATGCATTTGTTGAACGTTTATAGCCTCCTCTACAACTGTGTAGTATAACGTATGGTGCGTCTTCTTCACTTGTGTTTTAGCGAATTGTGATTTTTGTACATCATTGTTCATTGTATAGGCAGTTGTTCCTCTTATACAGTTGTTATTTACGAGAAGACCTTTAGTTACGAGTATTCCTGTAGTATTTGTAATGTCTGTTTTGAACCCATTTGCGCTATTGAAGGGATGTTAATAGCATCGTTACATTATACGCCTAGTATACTACGGTAGTGATTCGTACATGATTACTTTATTCGAGAAGGTATGTTTAGTCTTTTATAGTACGTTATTGTAGAGAAAATTACCTTTTTTTTTTTTTCTCAGACAGACCCACACGCTGGATACATAAAGATACCCCAAAGGCAGCAGAAGAACAGAAAAAGTCAAGATGAATTCAATGCTGGGCGCTACACTTAAGAGAGAGCACCCGGTACAGAAAAATTTAACTTACTGGAGTTGGACACTGTACATGAAAGTCTGTAGATACTAATTCCCTGGGTGATTCCAGTAACGCTTGAGTGGTTCCAGTAGCAGCGATGGTGTTCAGAGGGATCATTTTTTATCATACCAGCTGCACCGTTTCTGCAGCTGATCAGAATAATGGCGTAGTTCGACCAAAGCAACGAGGAGTGACCACAGCAACTAAGGGTGACCACAGTAACAAAGAGTGATTAACGAAAAATGTCCATAGCAGCGAATGATGACCTTAGCAACGAATTATGTCCATAGTAACGAATGATGTCCGTAGCAACGAATGATGTCCGTAGCAACGAACAACGTCCATAGTAACGAACGATGTCAGCAGTACCGACGGACAAAGGCTTACGAGGGCCGAACGACAACCCACACCCAACACAATGCTTCTCGTGCAAAGGTAGGAATATTTTGGTGGTAATTAAATATATGATGCAAATAATGTGTTTAATGGTCATAATGCATATTATTGGGTGACATTTTTAAATTCCTCTTACCGGCATGTTTACGGGTACAAGTTTTTCACTACATTTTTGCTTTCAGGTGAAAAGTTGTGCCGTTTCGGAGTAGTTTGGTGTCACTTAATCCTGGAGAGGGGTGAGTGTGAACCTTAAATTTTTTTTGTTAATGTGTTATTTATAGGATGTGAATTTTCTAAGTATTAGATAAGAAAATCATTACATAGTAAGCCCGCGATCTGGGTGAGAGAATTTTTTATGCCCTTAGTTTTTTCAAGCGGCCTCATAAATCGATGGAAGTCGTGAACAGAATCTAATTTGGGATAATTAATAGAATAAGTTCTGTAGACAAAGGTTGCTTCTACACAGCCTGCAGGTTAAGGTTAGAGTAATCATATACTGTATAATTTGTTGAAGGGACAGGTCTTTATCTTGAATAAAACCCTATGTTGTAAGTTTTTGAAAGCCACTGGACAACATGAAACATGGATACCAAGATAGAATTAGTCAAGCACACCCCCACCCTTGCCTCACGCCCCCACCCTCGTCTCGCATCCCCACCACACCCCCATGCTATCCTCACATCCCCATCTCCGCCTCACACCCTCTACCACACATACCCTACCACACACCCACACCCCAAGCGCACCACACCTCCACATCCCACCTCCATCATGCACCCACACCCCATCTCCGCCATACACCCACACCCCATCTCCGCCATACACCCACACTCCACCTCCGCTATACACCCACATCCCACCTCCTCCATACACCCACGCCCCCGCCTCACCCCCACCACACACCCACGCACCCTCGCCACACACTCACACCCCACCCCCACCACACCCCCACCACACACCCCACCACACCCACAAACTCTGCACATCTTCCCACACAACAAACCTCACACCATCACTCTCCCCCACCACACTCCCTCTCCCCCTCTTCCCACATACGCCCCCATCTATTCGTTACGTTTGCTGGGCCAATGTCATGCCGCCTGTGAAGTGATAATACAATGTAGACACGCCTAATTGTGTACAGTGACGCACGCAATATGCCACTTGACTACTATTGCCTTCACATCAGTAATCGTGTGTGTGTGTGTGTGTGTGTGTGTGTGTGTGTGTGTGTGTGTGAGAGAGAGAGAGAGAGAGAGAGAGAGAGAGACATTTTAAAAATTGTGCTGGTCATATGGTTTTTCTTATGCTGTACGAGAATGTTCGCATCCTGTCGGTTCATACTGATAATGTACACATACCATAAACAAATTGACGCACAACCAGCTATTCCACCAGTTTCCCATGCATTGCTCTCACTACAGACACCCGTTGCTGACCGGTGTTTAGCTAGCCTGAGGAGGGGTAAATTCTTGTTTCAGTCTGCCTCCTTGGATAACACAGGGGCCTGCAATAGATCTCATACGTATTGACAGATTTTCCTACACAGAACTTGGGCGAGTGTGCGACATTACCAGGTTTTCTCAGTGTAAATTTTCTTTGAGGAAGTCGCTGCATACACATTCTGTATACTGATTCCGCGTTAAATACTGGTAACAAAGAAATCTGAGAGATGAAACAGACAAGAAGTAATTCTTATTGACATACCTCATCCTCGGCGACAGATTTTGCCTTTTACCAGCTACTCAGTGTTATGTTACTGATGCAGGCTATGTCAGCTAAAACGTTATAAATAACGTATTGCGTCCAGGTATCTTGAAAGGAACTGCTCTTGAAATTTATTTATTTCTTGTTGATTTGAATCAGTTTTAGAATGGTCTGTATTAATTGCATAAAAATGAGAATATTAAAGTGTAATAAGGAAAATGAATAGTTTAAGAAGTAAAATAAAGTAACCCATGTTTTCGAGTATACGGACTGAGAATGGCGCTTCTCTATCACCTTGCCCTCCCCACACCTGTAATGATGAGCCAAGTGGTGGGTGGGAGTGGTGATTGCCTCTACTTTGCATACACAGGTAGGCTAGACCGGGTGGTGTGCTGGCTGGATGTGTATGTAGGATGTCTTTAAGTGGGAGCTTCTCTGTGGTTGAGCTTTTTCTCTTCCATGTGTGTGTGTGTGTGTGTGTGTGTGTTTGCAGTAACTGGTGAGAGAACTGTTACGTGGATAAAATTTTCCTGTTTTGTACCGAGATAACGGGATGGTTTTTAGAGATGGAATTTTTACTTTTTTTTTTCAAAATGTAGTCTTCCCAGAACCTGTGTGTGTGTGTGTGTGTGTGTGTGTGTGTGTGTGTGTGTGTGTGTGTGTGTGTGTGTGTGTACAGGGGCGTTTGAAGTGTCCACTGTTTTCACTTACTGTACATTAGTGGGATTAAGGCGAAAAAGAAAACGTGATCATGTGGGGGAAACTACACAATCTTATATTTTCTCATCATTTTGGAGCCTGTCTTGAATTCCGGAACCTGGCTTTCTCCTTCGTCTGGTCGTAAGTCTACCCACAAATTATGTCCTCTTACCACTGTGGAACACACACACACACACACACACACACACACACACACACACACACACACACACACACACACACACACACACACACACACACACACACACACACACACACACACACACACACCTTCAGACATTTAAGAGGAGAGTGACCAGATGATTTTCCCGTAGCTCCATGGCGCGAACAATAACCCAGCCATCCTTTGGAATTATACTCTAATGGGCCATATACGATTGAAGCGCTAAAGTCACTAGACCACCAAACGTCTTTAAAAAATTTATGAAGGCAACGGGGACAATGCACCACATCAGTACAGTATGCAAAATGTATGAAGGCAACGGCGATAATACACCACATCAGCACATACGACGCTGCGCATCGCTATTTCCCTGCTTGGATCAGACAACAGCACCATTAAGGGGAAAGTACTCGAGTGCGACAGGGGGTTCCAGTACTTAAAACTCCACACACGAGGACCCACCTACGCCCACCCATAATTCAGTACGGAGGAAGAAACCATATGTACGGTAATCTCGCTCTGTTAATTCCATGTTAGGAACGATCCCCCCCACCCTCCATCTCTCTCTCTCTTTGTCTGTCTGTCTGTCTGTCTGTCTCTCTCTCTCTCTCTCTCTCTCTCTCTCTCTCAAAAGAAAAGTTAACCGCAAAATATATACTTCACCATCAACCACCAACAGCATCCTTCACTCCATCACTTGCACACAAAACCTGATAACCAACCAGCTCATAACACTGAACTAAACCGCGTCTAATCTCACTCTTTTAATCCCACGACAAGAATCCGTACTCTTTTCTCAGCATTAACCGCAACAGTACCACACATCAGCCTCGGTTCTCCCCCTGTTCCGAATTGGGAATACTCCGGAATCTCCAAGCGTGGCGGCATTCAGGCTGTTGTGTTATGGTGTCTGTGGTTTTTGTTTACGTGTCGTCTTGGGAATGCCTATGTGTGTGTGTGTGTGTGTAGTTACTCTGGTGAAAACTTAATGTACAGCGATTTTTTTTTTTTTTTCATCCTTGAGGTAGGTGGAGGAGCGGGCTAAATCAGACTCTATCACGGATCACTAATTTACAGACATCCTAAACAATCTCCATACCGGCACTAAGTAGCTGTTTGTCATGCTTGTGAAAAGTTGTCCCTAGTTTACCCGATTAAAATTTTTGGTAATTGAGTAGGCCGTAATTTGCGAGTATGACCGTGAAGGAAATTTACTGTTATATCATCTCGCAAATAATACTAAACCTGTTGCGCCTGAATGCATGGGTATTTTTGCGAGTGAATGCAAATAAGGTGATGTTGAGAGTTTGCAAGGCTGGAGTGATGGATGAAGGGATAGCTGTCTGCATATTGGTGGCTGTTGGTAGAGTTTTCCTCCTCTTGTGTTTTCTGGTTCCTTTTTGTGGTCCACCCTTTCTTTGATAATACAAGGGCCTATCTGGTTGTGTGTGTGTGTGCGTGTGTGTGTGTGTGTGTGTGTGTGTGTGTGTGTGTGTGTGTGTGTGTGTGTGTGTGTGTGTGTGTGCTTGCTTGCATGTGTGTTTACCCATACTTCCAAAGGGGCCTGAAACTTTACATTAATATTACGTGGTTCCATCGTTATGCACCATGGTATTAAATTATACCCCTGATTGCCCACCTGCACATGTACAGTCTGTCTCCAAATGTAACAGGCCAGTTGCCCCTCAAAATGAATGCAGACTGTACCTGACCTCTTGATCAGCATATGGTCATTTGTTTCGGTCTTCGGAATGCGAAAACTCGTCTCCAGAGTAATGGACCATTTTCCTCCAAGAGTGTAAAAGTAATCGAGGTTGATTGGTAAACTCGGGATTCTTGCCTTCGGTCGTATGTATATCTCTCTATATCTGTATCTGTCTGTCTGTCTATCTATCTATCTATCTATCTATCTATCTATCAGTCTATATGTCTATCTATCTATCTATCTATTAGATCAAAATGGCTTATATAGGTACATCATTAACGTAACTCGAGCGAACTCAGATTTGCTGGCACACCCTCGTAATGCTTAACGTAATCTCTTCTTGGTGGCAATTGGCTGTAACCAGTAAAAAAGGTTTCATCCTTATAGCCTTATTGGGTTATAGCTGGGTGCTGATAACTTGCTTAGTACGATAGGTTCTTCAGATGATCAGTAAAAAATAAAAATCATCCTAGTGAAGAGGTTAAAATCTTCCTTGATAATCTTGGAGACTACGTAACGACCTACTTCGAACTGGTATTCCCGAACGAACGCGTTTGTCCTTTCTACCTTATTCCAGGATCATTCAAGTGCTCCAAAGACTAGTAACAGCTTCCCCAATTATATGTACTGAGTGAGTTA
Source organism: Coenobita brevimanus (assembly GCF_032717465.1). Classification (NCBI taxonomy): domain Eukaryota; kingdom Metazoa; phylum Arthropoda; class Malacostraca; order Decapoda; family Coenobitidae; genus Coenobita; species Coenobita brevimanus. Next base: position 42,287,536 of record NC_137046.1, read on the forward strand.
ACTTGAAAGACGCACTCAGTCCCCTCCCACCCCCTCCAGCTCTGTGTGCCTGAACGAATGAATCTGTCCTTCATGACTTACTTGAAACTAGAGTTATTATACGGTCTTGCTGATAAGTAGCGAGGCTGGAGAGGAGAGGAGTGTGGGAGGGAGTGGCGGGAGGGGGGAGAGAGGGAGAGAAGAAAGGAGTGGATGATGGGGCGGGAGGGAAGTGAGGGAGGATGGGAGAGCCCCGTTACATTCCTTATTTGACGCCGACACTGGCACTTATTTCAGGTACATAGGTGTGGTGAGTGTATGGGAGTAGGCGTGAGAGTGGAGGGTGTGGGTAGGGATGGATGGGTGCAATTTTGGATGAGTCGAGTTGGACGGATGTTTATTTGGGCGTGAGGTGTCCCACTTATTGGATGGCGGGGTGGGTGCATGGATCAAGCTGTGTTGGTAGGAGGATGTGGGTGTGAATGGGTGGAGGTAGTGATATATGGATTTAGTATAATGTGAAGTATTGTGGGTGTGAGCTTGGAAGTAGAGAGGGGGGGGGGTTCATTTATAAGCAGGATGGGTGTATGGTGTGCCTGGATGTAAGGGTGTGGATGTTAGTAGGATGGTGGATACTACGGTAGGCATAAGAGTTTCCGGTGACAGGCATTGGATAAGAGAGGGGTGGATGGAGGGTGGGGCATGTGGATGTGGATGGGAGAATGTGGATAGGTTATTATCTGAATGTGGATATGACGTCCCGATTGAGGGCGGGTTGGTTGGCAGGGAGTGGAGATGTGTGGGAAGGTGGAGAAGTGTTGGTGAGGGAGGGTCTAAGAGGATGGAGAGGGTGTCATGGTGAGAGTAATGGTGTGAAGAGAGAGAGAGAGAGAGAGAGAGAGAGAGAGAGTATCCCCTCCCTCCCTGTGTGTGTGTGTTTGCGTGTGTGTGTGTTTGCGTGTGTGTGTTTGCGTGTGTGTGTGTGTGTGTGTGTGTGTGTGTGTGTGTGTGTGTGTGTATGTACAGGAAATCCTAACCTCTAGATCGTTTCAAGCATGTCTAGTACAATATTTCTTAACGCAGACAAGGCAATTTAGCCACCCTCTTATCCTTCATCTTGCCCCTAGTCTTTCGTTGCTCTGCTTGGTTATACAGAAATCCAGCTGTCAGCTCAATTATGGTACACTTACTAGTATAGTATTTCGGTTACTTTTGTCTAAATTGTCTCCGTCTTGCGATGCTAGTCATAACGAAACGAAATCATTAACATTATAGCTGCTCACCCGCTGCTTTGATAATTGATTGATTTTTTTGTTTTTGAAGTTTATGGTGATTATCATCTAAGCAAAACCTTCATTTGCTCTTGAGAGATTCTTTGTACGATTTTCAAGTTAAACTCATTGAATTTGGTGACGTCTTTTTGTGTACTGAGACTTTGCTACTACCAGGCGATTTATCTCAGCTTGGGACAGTAACCTGGTACTGAAGGGATTAATAAAGAATGTATCTAACCCCTCGAGTTCAAAAAGTTCGACCTCAGTTGTATCTTATGGAAATGGCAAAAATAAAACAAAAATGACGTCCCTATGGTGAAGGCGTCAACACAGTTCAGAAAAGTTACCAACATGGAGAATAGATAATGCTGTTTTTCTTCAGCCAGGAGTGATTATCGCCAACTTTCCCTTGTCAATGGTGTGTTGTTTGTAGGTCTAGAAAGTGTGTGGGAGGGGCTGAGTTAGGAATATGCATGACGGGAGTCTGGGGGTGAAGGGGGCGTGGGAAGGAGGCGATGAGGGGAGAAGAGGCAGGGAAAGGGAGGGAACGAAAAGAAAGGGAAGGGAAGAGAAGAGAAGGGAAAGGAGGGGAGAAGCAGTAAAGTTTAAATGGAGGAGAATGAGATGTGGAGGGAAGTGAAAGGGATGGAAGGGCAAGGGCAGAAACTGAAGGATCAGGATGATGAAGTAAGCGGAGACGAAGAGAAGGAATGAAATGGTAAGGGGAGGAAAGGGAAGGGAAGGGGAAGATATCTGCAAAACGGAATAGAGACAATACAGAAAAGTGATAAGCGGGAGGGAAAGGAAGAGAGAGAGAGAGAGAGAGAGAGAGAGAGAGAGAGAGAGAGAGAGAGAGAGAGAGAGAGAGAGATGTAATGTAGAGACAGGTAGGCAAAAGGAAGGGAAGAAAAAAGGAAAGGAAAGGAACAAGTAGCCTACATATCTGTATATACGATAGGTGCGGAGCCTTGAAGTCGGTAACATGGGACCTATTCAGGAATGAAGCATTCCGCGTTTGAAAAAAACATTATTGAACGGCTGACTGATAGAACTGTTCCTGTAGATGTACCCGCACCAAAAAATAGAGAAAACTGTGGAAAAGAAAGGGAATGTATGGCAGGGATGGAAAGGGCACAGAAGGGAAAAGGAAGAAAGCAAAGTATGGAATAGAGCAAGGAAAGAGAGAGAAAGCAGTACCTATGGCTTTCCAACAAGACGCTAGTGAGAGCTTTCAGTGCAAGGAGTGAAGAAACCATAACTTACCTCATTAAAAAAACATTCTTGTGTTATGCAAAACAGTTGAAAGCAAGACTTCAAAACGCGGTGGTTGTAAGCAGGAGGAAAGAGAGAGTGCAGGGGCGGCAGGAAGAGGAACCATAACACACCCAAGGAAGGAAGTTAATGTTTTGTTCCCAGCAAGCTTTTGAGAGGTCACACAGGGGCTGTTTTAGTCGGCACCTGTTTTGTTTACACTTTCCAAAGGTGTAACATTTTCATAGTCAGGGGAAAGGTGATTTTTCATTTTCAGTTCTATGCCGAACTTCTGAAGCTTTCGATTACATGTCAGGCCTTCTTACAGGGTAGTTTTTTCTCCCGACGAAGTATCTGCTTTCAAAATTGTTTAGGTCATAAGTAGGAGGAAAGAGAGAGTGCAGGGAGGAAGGAAGCACAACCATACACGCCCGAGAAAGGAAGTCCATGTTTTGTTCCCGGCACGCATGTGAGGGGCGGCACGGAACCTGTTGGGGTCGGCCTGTGTTTAGTTTACGCTTTCCTAATAGTAAAACAGTTTCACCATCAGAGAAAAGAAATTTGTTTTATTTATTTATTTATAGAGTTAAAACCGTGAAGACGGGAGTAAAGCTTATAATACGTGTAATTTATAAAGGAATGAATACTTAAGATCTGATGAAAGTATATGCTGCTGTAGATGATTAAAATATTGCCTAAAGTTATGGTAGTTCCCACAGTAATGTTAAGGTGTGAGGATGGAAAGACATTTGTATAAAAAATCAGATAAGAGCAGTAGAAAATGCACTAAGGAATGTGTATGTAATGCGTTGTTGGATAGGGTAAGAAATGTAGGGATGTGTTTGAGATGTCCAGTCAGAAAGTTTGTCAAAGAATATGAGAAAAAGAGGTAATAGCTACAGAGAAGTTGAATGTGATTAGAGTAGTGAAAAGGATATTGTGAGCGACTTTAAGGGTACGAGGTAGGAGGTGGTGTAACAGCCAGCAAGGTGGATGGCGAATGGAAGTGAATTTTTGAATGAGCAAAGTATGGAAGTTGAGACAAAAAAACTAACAAAAGATTGAAATTCATGGATGAAGTGCCATGTACCTCGTCTTTGCATTACATTTCCTGTTTTAAATTGGGAGTCGACAACATTTCTCTCTCCCGCAGGCATTATTAAGTGCAGTAGCTACAGTGTTTTGTGGCTTGTTTGGCCTGTGAGGCGGAGCCGAGAATATCCAAAGCCTGAATAAGAGTGAGCAGATGTGTGGCCCATTAGCCTATGCTAGGCACTGATCATTCTCCATCTTTTGAACGCTCCTGTCTCTGCTTCTGGATTCCTCACACCCAGTGTTTTAGTTGAAAACATGGTTTTTGATGATGATGATGATGATGATGATGATGATGATAGGCTATACATATTTCTTTTTACTCTACTATTGAAGATGAATGAGTCGTTGTGTGTATTGTTTACCCTTTCTTAACGGTGTGATAATCTCATCGTCAGGGAAAAAAAAAGAGCGGGGAGGGGAGCAGGGAAATTCTTTTTTATTTCTGAGTCGAATTCGTAAAGATGAAGGTAACATGAAAAGCTAGTGCCCGCTAGAGTTCGAGGGTCCTGTCGGAGGTGAATGAAAGTCAGCGTGTATTTTGTTTACTCTTCCTCAACGGCCTAAATAATTTCACAGCCAAGGAAAAAACTGCAACAGTGTTATTTTCTCATTTCTAACCGTGCATCTGAGCCGCGCTCCGACCGTGAAGTACGAGAGGGCTTTCTAAGCTTAATAAAAGCTATAGATATTTTGTCAACTTTTTCTCAGCTGTGTAGCAGTTTCACTGTAAGGATAAGTAGCAATAGTTAACCTGTAATGGTATCATTTACCTGTCCTAAAGTTTTCTAGATGACTGGCGATTTAGTGGCCAGACATTCCTATCGAAGTAAAGGCTGTGTTCCAAATCTCCAGGTAATGCTGGATATATTTAGATCATGCAGTGCCACCAACGATGTAGGCCGGTCACGTACCCTTAGAAGTTTTGGACCACGGTCCACGGGAGGTTAGTGTCAAACGCCCTTCACTGTACGCACGGTCATACGGACTGGCTCCTACTTTGTGTACGGTACCTATTTTTGAGACTTTTGCCCCCATATATATATATATATATATATATATATATATATATATATATATATATATCCAGTTATCACCCTAGTGCAGGTTCCTATAGGTTATACCCACAGGGACACTCTCTCTCTCTCTCTCTCTCTCTCTCATCTGTATATATATCTATATCTATATATATATATATATATATATATATATATATATATATATATATATATATATATATATATTTTACAGAGAGAGAGAGAGAGAGAGAGAGAAATAGGGTCCCTGTAGGTTTATAGGAACCTGCATTAGGGTGATAACTGGAGCATGGGGATGTTTAGAGGCCTTCCTTCCTGTTCTACTCATTTACTACTCTCACTTACTCTCTCTCGCTCTACGGAGGCCTCTTCCTGTCTGTCTGTCAGTCTTTCTATGTGTGAGTCTTTTTGTTTCCTTTGTGTCAGTCTGCCATTTCTGTCTCTGTCTGGTGTCTGTGTGTTTATCTGTTTGATTCCTGTGTTTTTCTGTCTCTGTCTGGTTCCTGTTTGTTTATCTGTTTGTTTCCTGTGTGCATCTGTGTTTGTCTGGTTCCTGTGTGTTTATCCGTTTGGTTCCTGTGTGCATCTGTGTCTGTTTGGTTCCTGTGTGTTTCTGTATGTTTGGTTCGTTTGAATTTGTTTGTCTGTCTGGCTCCTTTGTGTTTCTGGCTAACCTGTTCGTGTGTATTTGTTTGTCTATCTGGTTCATATGTGTTTTTGTATGTATCTGCGTCCTGTGTATTTCTGTATCTATGTAGTTCCTGTTTGTTTCTGTGTCACTTCGGCTCCTGTGTGTTTGTGTGTGTCTGGTTTTTGTGTGCTTGCCTTATCTAGTTCCTGTGTGTTTGTTTGTCTGTCCGGGTCCTGTGAGTTTCTATGTCCATCTCGATCCTCTGTGTTTCTGTGTCTGTCTGGTTCGTGTGTGTTTCTGTGTCTGTCTGGTTCGTGTGTGTTTCTGTGTCTGTCTGGTTCGTGTGTGTTTCTGTGTCTGTCTGGTTCGTGTGTGTTTCTGTGTCTGTCTGGTTCGTGTGTGTTTCTGTGTCTGTCTGGTTCGTGTGTGTTTCTGTGTCTGTCTGGTTCGTGTGTGTTTCTGTGTCTGTCTGGTTCGTGTGTGTTTCTGTGTCCCTGGTTCCAGTATGTTTGTTTGTCTGTCTTGTTCTTGTGTGTTTTTCTGCCTTGTTCCTGTGTGTTTGTCTGCCTTGTTCCTGTGTGTTTGTCTGCCTTGTTCCTGTGTGTTTGTCTGCCTTGTTCTTTTGTTTGTCTGCCTTGTTCCTGTGTGTTTGTCTGCCTTGTTCCTGTGTGTTTGTCTGCCTTGTTCCTGTGTGTTTGTCTGCCTTGTTCCTGCGTTTGTCTAGTTCTGGGTGTTTATTTGTGTGTTTGGGTTCGTGTGTGTTTGTTTGTCTCTATGTTTTTTGTGTTTCTGTATCTACCGGTTCATGTGTGTTGTCCTGTTTTTTTTTCCTTCCTGTTTGTTCCCTGTCTGTCTGTCTGTCTGTCTGTCTGTCTGTCTCTCTCTCTCTCTCTCTCTCTCTCTCTCTCTCTCTCTCTCCTCCTGCCTCCTGTTTGTTTTGTCCCTTTTTCTGATGATCCTCTCTCATCCTTTTTATTTCTCTCTTTATGCATGTCAGTGTGATTCTTACCTTTCGTTTTACTTGTTACTAGTGTTTTTCTGATTCTCTCTGTCTGTCTGTCTGTCTGTCTGTCTGTCTGTCTGTCTGTCTGTCTCTCTCTCTCTGTCTGTCTGTCTGTCTGTCTGTCTCTCTCTCTCTCTCTCTCTCTCTCTCTCTCTCTCTCTCTCTCTCTCTCTCTCTCTTATATCTGTCTGTTTCCTATCTTTTTGGCCGCCTATCCGCTCACGACACACTCAGTCATATTTCTCTTACAGTCTGCCTTTCTCATCTCTCACACACTGTCGCACCTGCCCCTCACCCCACACACCTGCCCCTCGCCCCACACACCTGCCGCTCACCCCACACAGCTGCCGCTCACCCCACACAGCTGCCGCTCACCCCACACAGCTGCCCCTCACCCCACACACCTGCCCCTCTCCCCACACACCTGCCCCTCTCCCCACACACCTCTACCTCACCCCACACACCTCTCCCTCACCACGCACACCTGTCTCTTACCTGCCACACCTTTCTCTCACTTCACACACCCGAGATACGCTTCCTCACCTCGTATACCTCTCACACCCCAACCCCCAGCTCTCTCTCACCCTCCGTCACACCTCGTTATCTCGGTATTAACGTCCTTTCCGAACCAGGAATTGTCGCACCCTCCTCAACGCTCCGTGGATTTTTTTTTCCCTCTTTCAATTTTTTCCTTCGCTTCACCGCCCCTCGTCTTTCTTGCTATTAATAGACCCGATCTTGGTGAGAGATTCAGTTGTTGTGATAGCGAAAGAAGTGAGGGGGGTGAGGGTGAAGGGGGGTGAGGGGTGGAGGTTAGGGAGGTGAGGGGGGAAGGGAGGAAGGGAGGGTGGGATTGTTCAATGGGCATGCAGGGTGGTCCGTATATTGTAGCCAAGAATATTGTGTGTTGCAGGAACGGCTTAGTCTGCTGGTGTGAGGAGAGCAGTCATTTTTGCAGCCTCATGAAGGTAGTAGTCAGTTGTGCAGGCAGCGTACGTAAAAAAACAGACTTAGATCAAACTTGAAAATGGTTACGGGAAGTAGGAAATTACGGAGGATAGAAAAAGGCAATGCTGACCGAACTGTTCGCGCAACACACGAGAATATGCCATCCAAGACAAAAGGGAGTGTGATATATGTACCTGCCTTTATGTCGAAGTTGCCCTGAAAATGTGATCATATAATAACTCTTGTGGTGATTAATGTCTCTTGTAATCATCATACACATATACTCTGTTAAAATACTGCCTTCTCACCAACTGGTTTACTGTACGTATCTCTGTCTCGAACATCGTCTGTCTTTCTGAAGAACCCAAGGGGGGGAAAAAAAGAATAGTGTGAGGGAGGTAAAAGGGAGGGACAAATGGATGGGGAGAGGCAGACAGGAAGAGGAAGATGGCAGAGAGAGAGAGAGAGAGAGAGAGAGAGAGAGAGAGAGAACTGATAACCATGAAACCGAGCCGCAAATACCGGAACATCACAGGTCACAAAAATGAACAAGTGATCTCATTACGGAAATATTCAGACCCCAGCACTTCCCACACCCTGGTTCCGTGGACGGTAAATCTCTCACCCAATGACCGAAATCAAATTCCCTTGACTCACGCTCGACCATTTAGACCTGTAATGGAGGATGACACAAAAATGGCTCTAGTGATTGGTGGAAGAATGACAGCCAACAATCCACCTCTACACTCCAGTTTACAGACCCAGAACGCATTAACTCTGTCGCTGCTTACGTATCAACACATCAGTGACTTTGTCTAGATGAGATGAATCTTACTAGTCAGAGTGTTTTATTTTTCCCCCGTGAACTCTTTCGATGCAAGGGATATCACTTAGAGATTTTATTTAGGCTAACAGCAGAAAATTTCGCTAAAGTAAGAAGAAATCTGATGGTCAGCAAAATGATGTCCTTTGTTTGTTTGTTACGATGATGATATTCTCTGGCTGTAATTACAGTAAAGCCTTAAGTGCTCCATTAGCTTTTTCTCTGTTACAGCTTCTCTGTATTATGTATTACTTGCTTCGGTAAAGTTTGTTATCGCTTTATAGTATCCTTTTTCATTTGGTGTTGTCTTGAACTCATTCGTAGCATGTAAGACCACCTTATGAATCACTCATCACCATCAATGTCTAATGAATTTTACCGTACAATAAACTTCTTCCATCCAGTTTCTGTAACTCTCATTCTACTGTTAATGGTGGTGGTGGGGGGGGGTCGATAAAGAAAAAATCTTTGAGTGCTAGTTAAACGAAACTGTCTGTGTCAGTCAGTCAATCTGTCTGTCTGTCTGTCTGTCTCTGTCTGTCTGTCTGTCTCTGTCTGTCTGTCTGTCTGTCTGTCTGTCTGTCTGTCTCTCTCTCTCTCTCTCTCTCTCTCTCTCTCTCTCTCTCTCTCTCAGCTCATACGCAGTCAGTTAAATGACGTCACAGTTGCGTCACGAATTCCGTCATAAATGAGTCTCTTCACTATCTCGACATTTAATCGGATCTTATCGGGTCGTGCTTTTTGCTCTGCCGGCTGCGTGACGCATCTGTGTTTTCCGCTTCAGTGGTTAGAGAGAGAGAGAGAGAGAGAGAGAGAGAGAGAGAGAGAGCAGAATCTATGAGGACGACTAAAAAGAAATGGGAAACGACTCGTCTGAAGGGTGGTAGACGACCATTGAGGAGGAGGGGGGGACAGGGAGTAAGGGTTATCGGTAAAGGGAAAAGGAGGCGACTAAAAGGAAAGGGGGAGCGACCATAGGGTTAGAATGAAGGAAATAAGGGCGAGACGATCAGTGAGAGGAAAGGGGACGATCAGTGAGATGGGGATGACTATAGAGAGGGAGGGGGACGACTTAGGAGGGGAAGGGGGACGACTTGGGAGGGGAAGGGAACGACTGGTTATTAAAGAGGAGGAGGAGGACTTGCTTGGTGTGGGGAAAGGGAACGACTAGTTGCTACAAAGAAGGGGATGGTGACTAGTTTGGGAAGAGGATCGACTAGGTAGATGAGGGGATTGAGTCAAGAAGGGGATGGGAATGACTGTATAGGTAGGGGGAGGGGAACTACTGGTCACTAAACTCTCACGGGACGACCAGGGTGGGGAAGGGGGCAACTAAGAATGGTAGGGGAGTGGCCAGGCAGGGAGAGGGGAACGACTACCTACAGAAGAGGGAGGAGAAGGACTAGGCAGGTGGGGATGAACGATCAGTTAGTACAGGGAAGGAAGACGACGCTTGGGATTGCCTAGTCTGACGTTCACAGCGTCAGCCAAGGAATTCCCAGCAGTCAAGGAGTAATTATTGACATGGATGAGAAAAAGAGGGAATGAGTCAGGAGCGAGTGGGTTAGTGAGTGAGTCAGTGAGTGAATGAGCTAGTCAGAACATTGTCGCTAGTGAATGAGTTGATGAATTATCGAGTGTAATTCAGTTTGGATAAATCAGTGTACGAGTAAGTAAGAGAAGTGTCATTGAGTTAGTGTGTGACATTTGTTAAGTACAAGTTTGTGAGTGAGTGAATGGTATAGCAAGCGGAATTTTGTGCGTTCGTGAGTGGATTAATAAATGCAGTTTCGTGAGTGAGAGTTGGCCAGCCTTCCACAACACTACGTGCGACTGTCCTACCTACCTCTTGTCTCTCTTTCACCTTGCTCAGTAAAAAAACCTCTTACCCGAACACTTCCAGTTAGGATACTTCGGAGGGCTTTCTTGCATAGGCTATTCTACTAGTGGCCATGTAGCGAAATTCCACTTCGTTTTGTCCCACCCTCCCTTTCCCCCGAGAGAGAGAGAGAGAGAGAGAGAGAGAGAGAGAGAGAGAGAGAGAGAGTGAAACAAGAATATGAGAAAAAAAGTATCAAGGAACTATTGACTGCAGTTGTACAGAATCTCCGTACGCAGTGACCTTGCCATGCTGCGTAAGTTTGATATATGCAGTTGTTGTTGTTGTTGGGTAACCCTGTCTCTATGGCCGAGCAGACCCAGTCAGTGTGATATGTGCAGTGTGGTATGTGTAGTGTGTGTGTAGCCTGGCTCAGTGAGTAGTATGTGCAGCGAGTGTAGTATGCATTGTGTGATCATATGAAGTGTGTTATATGTGCAGTGAGTGTGATATGTGAAGTGTGTGTAATGTGTGCTGTGAGTGATGCAAAGTGTGATGTGCCGTGAGTGTGGTAGCCTAGGTGCAATAGGCTAATTGGTATGAACAGCGAGTACGGTATGTCTAGTGTTGTATGTGCTGTATATGTATGGTATATGCAGTTAGGGTGATAAGTGAAGTGAGTGCGGTTTGTGCAGTGAGCGTGAGATGCGTAGTTTGATATGTGCAGTGAGGTACCGGTATGTGCATTGTGTTACGTGCAGTGTGTGTGATGTATGTAGTGTAATGTGTAATGTGGTATGTGCAGTACAGTATAGTATGTGGAGTGGCCTATATGTGCAGTGTGATCTGTGTATTGAATATAGTAAGTGCGATGAGTGTGGTAACTCTATGCAATGTGGTACGGTACCGGTATATGCGTGCAGTATGGTATGTGCAATGTTGTTTGTGCAATATTGTATATGCTATGTGGTATGTGCAGTGTGTAGTGTGATACATATATGTGTAGGGAAGTGTGTGCAGTGTGGTATTTGTAGGGAGGTATATGCAGTGTGGTATGTGTAGTGTGGTATGTGTTGAGAGGTATGTGCACATTGTGCAGTGTGGTATGTGAATTGTGGTTTGTACAGTGCAGTAAAAGAGGTGTGATTTGGGTAATGTGTGTGTTTTGTGCAGTGCGATATGTGCAGTTTGTGATAATTTCATTGCGTGATATTTGGCGTGTGATATGTGAGATACTGTACGTGCAGTAGCTATGTGTGAAGCGGAGTGCTGTATGTATAGTGCATAATGTGTTGTGCGGTGTGTGTGATATATGCAGTGTAATACGGTATGTGCAACGAGTGTGATATGTGCAGTGAGTTATCTGTGCTGCGTGGTATGTGCAGTGTGATGTTTGCAGTGTGATATGTGCAGTGCGATATGTGCAGTGTTATAAGCAGTGTGATACGTTCAGTGTGATTTGTACAGTGTAATATGTGCAGTGTGATGTGCGCAGTATGGTAATATGCACTGTGATATGTGCAGTGTGATAGACCGGTACTCAGTGTGGTATGTGCTTTGTGTTGTATGTGCAGTCTCTTCATAATACCGATCCCGTTGTGTAAGTGTGGTAGGCTGTGTGCAGTGAGTGTGGTATGTGCGGTCTGTTCCCTGTCGCGGTCATCTAGCGCCCCCCTTTTGTCCACACCCAGCCACCCTGCCCTAATCACTGGCCCCATTCACTCCAATTACCCCGCAGCTACATTGTCCATTACACTGGAGACCAAGATGCCGTGGGAGAGAGGAAAGTTTTGACCAGGTAACAGTAGCGGCAGCCCAGGTTAATCCCGTTCACAGCCGCAGCCTCCTTAAGATCAACAAAACTGGTGGTAGCGATAATATTATAAAAGGCGTTCTGGTGATGAAAGAATAAATGGAGGTTAATTTTAATGAAGAAGTGGGAAGCAGGAGGCATGGGTTGGTCACGTAACAGGAGCCCAGGTTAACCTCTTCGCTGCCACAGGCCTCTCCTGAGAAGAACAAAATCGTGTAATAGTAGTAAGAATAGAAGACATCCAAGTGCTGAAGAAATGACTTTTTTTTTATCCTCTCGTGATAAGAACAACTCTAGTATTCTATCCAGCTAACGCCAGACGATTTTATTTAGCTGAGAGTAAGTCACAGGATCCAGGAAATGTTAATACTGCCACCATTAACCCTCTCATGTTCGAGAGAGCTCTACTTTCGCATTCCAACTAACACCAGTCTATTTTCTTCGGCTGAAAGTGGGTAAAAAAAAAAGCCTGAGTGTTAATGTTTATTATTTCTAACCCTTCACCATCATAGGACTCTCCTGTGCTAAATAACTTTGTCTGGCATTGTGGGATAAATTATAAAAGCTGTGCTATGAGAGAGCTAATAGAATGAGTTGTGTCCTTGGCGTGGCTCACCTGTTGATAGCGTCAGCAGCACCTTGGGGTCACACCTGCCGCACTTTCGCCAGCAAAAACATGGCTTCGATTGATCACTTGTCGTGAACGGAAGAAATGATCACAATGAAACAAAGTACGATAGTACTTTTTTTTTTTTTCCTCCGTAATTCATCCCGCAGAGCAATCTACTGCATTTTTCAAGTCACAGTGAATGTGAGGATCAAGCAAAATCTGTCTAAGATTGGTTCATTGTTTCAGGTGATAGGGCGGAAATCAAGTGAATCCTAAATTATTAATAATATTAAGTTATAAACTATACCGGTTTGTTGTTGTTGGATTAGCAGCCCGTGCCTCATGGAGATGTAAAATAGTAGCCTACCAAGAGTGCTTCTGGGATGTTCTTATTGTTCCTTGTTCTTTAATTTTTGTTGAAGATGTCGGGGAAAGATTTTGACGAAGTGTGGTATTTAAAATTTTTAACAAAGCACTCAAAATTCGAACATTATTCTGGTGGAGTTGAAAGGCCACGTTGCATCTTTTCATGAGCGATTTATTTTGCATAGTATGTCCAGTCTTTTGTATTTCGTTCACAGGTTTATTTTTGTATCAGCATAGATTTGATTAAGATGACACAGTAGAACATCAATGTTCCCTGCGCAGAGATAAACTAGCAGGGAAATGTTTGTGAGGGTCCTAACACCGTGAGACGTAACATGTGCAAGGCAGCCTCCTAAGACCGCTAGACAGGGCCAGAGGGTTGTATTCTAAGTGGCTTTGGAAATTTCGCAACACCCCTTCCCTACCGATTTATTCAGCACCGTACACCTTATTACCCTCGTATATGTAATGCATTAAAGCGAAATAATAGCATGAAGGAGAATGTTAAGGTGTAATATGAAAAATAAATGGGAAAGGAAGAGATGCTGCGAAGCTTCCTATGTCAGTTAAAATACGTCCTTTAGTATACAAATATACACTAAGATCCGACCGAAAAGGAGCGAGGCGAACCTTGGGATATCCGGCTTGTGTCATACCACGTCTGGGTCAGAGGCCACGTCTGTTGAGATGATGTTTATAGTTTGTTAATAGGCAGTTACGGTGTCTGTTTGTGTAGTATTTCCCTTGTGTCTTATCTTACTTCACGACTTTTGGGCCCTTAATCTCTTCACAATGATGACAGTCTTATTCCTGCCATTGCTGGAAGGTTTTATTCATGTTAGGGAAGACCTCGTAGAAACATTTACCCCTTCAGTGCAGTAGCGTGTTACCTTATTTTGTTCTTAATTTTGCTGAGCGTAGGGAAATCTGTCGAAGCTTTTTGCAGCATGTAATTCGTTTTCTTTGGCAGGCTATTCTTTTTATCCCTTTTTTTTTTTTTTTTTTTAAGCAGATTAGTCATTTTACTTACCAGGTTATTACGTTTTGTGTGTCAGGTATTGCACATTACAGAAACACTCCTTAGCAGTCAAAAGATTAAAACCTCTCTTGATAGATAAGCCATTTGGGTGCTCTGTACCACCTGCCCAAGATATACGGTACTTATTGCTATTCCAGTCAACTTAGGACGAATTTATTCAGCTGAAAGAAAACTGTAATCTTGTAAAGAATAAATAACACTTCCTACCCTAGACATTATATTTTAGACGTGGGAGCATCTGGAACGGCCCGGTCAGTCAGTCACTGAAAAGATTTTCGCAAGAAAGGTACTTCACTCCCGCAAAATGCCATATTACGACTCTAGTGGTCCTGCATCCATCTCGGACTTTTGTACTTGTTTGGCTTGATGTTGTAAGTTACGTTTAGTGTGGAGAACAGAGTCACTGGCCTGTGTACCACTAATGACTAAGGTTTAGATGCGCATAAATTCGTGATTGTTACGAGCATTTTTTTTTTTCTCTCTAGGAAGGACAAGGAAAGAGGAGAGAACAGAATATTTCCATGTCTGTTTTTCGTCATGTATAAACAAATCTCAGTTACAACAGACAGTTGGTCAGGTGACGAGTCCCGTTTATGGTAATTATGCCTTCACATCACAGCTCCAGTACAGTAGGATGGGTGGAGAACTTTGAACTACGTTAGCTCAAGGGTGTTTGATATGTTGTTTGCTTTACGTCTGGGATTTTGCTCAGCTCTTTAGAAAAATCTTTGAGTTTATCCCATCAGCCCTAGGATGTCCTTCATATTCTGTTCTGGTAAACACCCAACGATTTTACTGAGTGTAGTACAGGCGTCTGGGGTTTACCAGTGATGTTATAGCTATTCCTATCAGTAGAGACCTTTCGGATTTATCCAAGGTATATAGCAAGTCTGTAATATCTATCTATCTATCTATCTACACACACACACACACACACACACACACACATATATATATATATATATATATATATATATATATATATATATATATATATATATATATATATATATATATATATATATCCGTATATATTAATATATAAATATAATCTTTTGTTTCGTGGCCATAATGATATGGGAACTTGAACATTCGTCCTTGGCCCAGAGAGCAGAACGTCTGGGGTAGACGGGGCAGGACGATGTAAGGTGGGGTACTGTTTCCCTGGCTTTCTTCCCTTAGGGCGTCGGGGAGGGGAAGTTTTCATTATCCTTCAACGGGGGGGGGGAGGGGGGAGGGGTGGTAGGGGACTTGGGGAGAGCTGGCTGAAGGGAAGGAGGGTAAAGAGAGGGCGCTAATCACAGGGGAGGCACTTCTGAAGGAGGGCTAATATGGGTGGGGTGGGGTGAAGAGAGGCTGGGGAGGAGGCTCTAGGGACTGAGGGTGGATAGGGGAGCTAATCACAGGGGAGGATCTTCGAAGGAGGGTTGTGGTTTTTTGGTTGCCGTGGTTGTGGTCGCGGGAGGCGTTTTGGTGGGGCAGTGGGAGGAGGAGGGGTGAAGCCCGTGCGGAAACCGACATAATTTGACAGAATGGTAGATATTGGAGAAGCACACGCGGTTTTGCGAAATAGGGGGAGGAATACGAACTTTGTTAATTACTGAAAACCAAAAAATTATGAAATAAAAACTCACCGCTGCTATATAACGGACTTTTTGGGACACAGGTTAAAATTATATGCTAACCCTGTCACCTTGGCAGTTTTCCCCTTATATGAACAAAATACCCTGTGAAAGTCGGCTTTATACGTAAGGGATTAATGAAGATCGTTTTTGACCATATCAATACGATAAGTATCCTGAGTGCTGGATAATATCTTCTGGTAAGAGCTAGAATAATGTATTGTAATTAGTTGTATCGCTTTGGCATCGAGAAATACTGGTATAATTTGACAGAGTGTGAAGAGAATGGAAAAAATAAATCGACAGAAAACACAAGAAAAAACATTTTTGACAAAATTACCGGCAGCGTGAAAAAGGAAGTTGAAAGGAATGATATATGATACAAAAAAAAAAAAAAAAATGCAGGCGAGGGAGTGATGAAAACAGGAAAGAGGAGTAACAAGAGAGTAATTTGACGGATCGTCTGGTGTTATTTTTAAAAAGTCTGATGGCTGGACCTGCCTTTTGACCTCCTTTCCTTCCTCTTGACTCACAAATGCAGTATAAATCTTTCTTTACACCTTCCTCACACTACCATTCCTTCCGCCTTCCTTTGTTTGTAGTTTCATTCACATTCCTTTAGCAGTTTTTCCTTGCACCCATCGCACACTATCTTTTCTTTCTCATTCGTGTTTCTGTGAGTTCTTTTATATTTCTCAGTATTTCCTTGCACCTTCCTTATATTATCTTTCCCACCACCTAACTCACACTGTCATTCTTACCCACCGTTTCTGCCTACCTTTCTTCCTCTTTCCTCATACTTCCCTTCCCTTCCACTTATCTGTCCATCCTTGTACACTCCATCGGTTCATCCTTCCACTGTTTTGTGTCTCTCTTTCTTTTCACTAGACTCGAATTGTTTTCTCAGTCTCTGTTGACTCATCTGTTTTATATGTTTTGCTCTCCTTTATCCCACTCCTCGTAGAATATTTACTGTACTTAACTGCCTCTGTTTAATCCCTGGTTTATATTCATACTCACGCTTTTTTCAGTAAGTTCTCATTCCCTTTTCCAAAACTTTTTTTTTTTTAATATTTCTGTTTATCTTATTCTTCGCAACGTTTACGTGACTAGGTGTCGACTGCCTTGATTCCCCAGATTTCCTAGAAATTTTGAGTTTACTCTTCAGTTCTTAGACAGCCCCCCCCCCCTACATGCCATACAACGCCTCGCCGTCATACCATTCCTGAATGTTAAATCTATAGCACATCGCAGTAAGGACTGTGAGTATTTGTACGCAAATGGTGATGCGTGAAACCTTGGTGGAGCCCTTCTCTTGGTGTGCAAGTGATCTGGTGGAACTCGAGAAAAGGCTTCCCATAGATCGTACACTTTCACTAGGCAGATATAAATTTTCATTATTTCGCAGCTTATATCCCGTAGCTTAATGGCAGAATAAGACTATATTATGGTTTTATGTCTTTTCCATAGCACCCTTTTTTTGACTGGCGCCATATTTTAGTGTTAATCTCTTGCTACAACTCAGGAATTAAAATGGGCGCAGTATACACTAGGTTATGTCCAGAGGAGGATGCACATAAAGTTACATGGATAGATAATAAACTCTGTTCCCACCAGTGTTACCGCAACTACCAGTAAATACTATCAGAGCTACTAATATCTGTATCTTTAGTAGCTACCAGCATTCCTACCAGTTATAAACATTCCTATCACATTTACCAGCATTTAAGCCATAACCACAGGTATTCAGAACACAACTGTCAGCGTAACAACTACCAACATCTGTGCTGCAGCCAGCAACATTTTCTTCACTGGTATCGCATTCATATCACAAAACCGAATAGTCCTTTTATAACTTCCAACTTCCCAATCACAACTACCAACATTTCTATGACAAGGAAAAGAAGAAAGGTAGGTGTTGGTATCCTTAATTACATTCCCACCACGACTACCAACATTCCAACCACAGCTACCTACATTCTGATCAGTTACAGTCAGTCATTCCACAACTACTAACATTCCTAGCGCAACAACCAGCATCAGATATACCTACATTCTACCGCAGCTGCTAACAATTCTGCCGCAACTGCCAACATTTCTACCACAACTAGCTTACCACCAGTCGTAGCACAGTGAGAGGGAGAAAGGCGGGTGGTGGTAAGTGAATTATGTGCTTCTGTGCTTCCTTATTTACATCCCACAGACAACAGATGCTGGAAAGATTGCCCAGCTGAATACCGACACGAGAACACACACACACACACACACACACACACACACACACACACACACACACACACACACACCTATCATAACCAGCCTCCGTTTTCTCTTTACGCTGCGTGATTTGAGGGGGCGCTTGGCTAATTAGGACAGCAGCTGACATTCAATCTCAAGCAGGTACTGTGTGATCTTGTCTCCCGCGGCTGTTCTTTGCCATGCTTTCACTTCCTACCTGGTTTGCCGGGTATCTGTATCAGTTTGTTTGTCTGTAAAAATCTGTGTTTTTTCCATATCTGTGTCTATCCCAGTTTTTTATTCATACATTACGATTTCTCACTGCGAATTAATATCCGTTGCTGGTGTTGGTACCGTTATGCATTTATCGATATATGCCTGTTAGTCCGTCTGTGTGTCTGTCTGTATGTATAAACCTATGTATGTATAATCATATGTATGTACTGTACAGTATGTATGTATGTATGTACAGTATCTCTTGACACGTTTTGTGAGGTGTAACCGTTACAGAAAGACTTGTAGGTATTTTTCTCTCCACTCAGTAACGGCACGTTACTTCCTCTGGCGACAGAGTTCATGTCCTCCACATCTGTATTCCATTAAGCTTATTATTGTCAATTAGAGATGTTTGATGTCCATAGTTCATAATTGCTGGAAAAGAAGTCTGCAAACTTCTCAGTTAATCACTTACCTCCACTCCCTCCTGTCAGTCCAAACCGCCTTCACTCACGTAATTCTCCACGTCATCCTTTCATCCTGTTCTTGGTTTTTCTCTCATTGTCACTACTGTTTATGAGGTATTCTATGAGCCTCTTCACACTGAGATTAGACTAGGATATAAGGCCGTGTTCAGGGTGGCATTGGAGGCTTCGTGTCACCTCTTCCCTAGCGATTTATATTGTATATAACGCCTTAACATTCACTTGTATATGCTGCTTATATAGTTTTGGGGTCGGTTTACTTTGCGTCGAAAATATAGCAATGGTTACAGAGGTGTAGTGTGCGAAATAAACCGCCAAGGAAAATGCAGTGCGAATTCTATGGCAGCTAGAATGCAGGCCATACTGTGGCACATGTAGGTTCAACACCCCAGTTCACTGGGCCACACTGCTGGGATAACTTTTCTTGGTGCCGCTTGCATCATGTCTCCTACTGAGAAACGGAATGTCCAGAATGTTGCCTAAAGAAACGTGATGTTCTCATACCAACTCTAACCCCAGTTGCCTATGCGATCGGAGAGGTTCCGTCAGAATATATTCCAGCATGTTCCAACCTCATTGTGAGACGAACCTTTCTCTGTCTTCCTATTTTATGTCTAAATTCAGGTAAATTGTTTGGAAGCAGTTAGTAGTTGACTGTGTTTTGTAAATAATCTCATGTTTCACCTATAGGGAGAAATACTAAATGTTGTACAGCGTTACCTAGAGTAAAGCATTAAAGGCACGGTTATACTACAGGGGTGACATGCTTCTCTATAAGTCTGTCAAAGTTATCTGCGTTATCTAAAGTGAAAGCTTCTACAAGCAGTACCGGTACACAGGTGAATATGTTACCAGTAATTAGTGGGCCAGGTGTGGTGGCGGTGGTGTGGCCTCTACCCCCACCCGTCTTTTCGGTTCTTCCCTCCTCCTTCTGTACTATAATACACTCCTTTCCATTATTCTTATTTTGGTAGCTGAGGCATACCCATAGACAGAAGCTGCCTCATATGGTTGAATCGGAAGTTACCCTTTATTTATGTTTTTATGTTTTTCTCTCTCTCCCTTCCTCCCTCCCTCCGTCTCCCGTTTTCTCTTTCTTCCCCCCCCTCTCTCCCTTGCTCCCCCCATCCCTTCCTCCCTCTCGTCTGCCTCATCTTGCATACAATCTCTCATTCATCTTCAGAGGTTTCCCGGACACTTTCTCTGCTCTTCCTCCCTATTTCTTGGTCATTCCTTTACCTCTTTGATTTTCTTAGCCTTTCTTTGGTCTCTCCTTCCTTTGGTTTAAGTGCACCTTCGCTTATTTTTCTTCTGATTTTCATATTTTCTTTTGCTCAGCATGTGTGTTAATGATTTTCACCTCCTCTCACTGCGCTTTCCAAATTTTGCCGATTTTTAAATGCCAGGACATCTGGAATGGCTCGTTGTCAGTCAGTCGCTCACCAAGCATTTTCAAACGCAAAGTGTCGCATGCTTCTCTGCCTTATATTTTGCCTAATATTTGTTTCTTTTCATAAACTGATTTTTTCCTGCATTCTGAAAAGTCTCTCTCGGGTTAACGCTATGGTCTGGCGATATCGGTAAAAAATAAGATAATCGTATTAGCTTATGTTGGGTGCTTCACTACGAGGTCTCCCCTTAACTGAATGAAATCGTCCGCGGCAACAAGACTATAAAGCGTCATCGTACTAAAGAGGCTACTGAAAAGAGTTTGTAATCCCTGCACTACGAGATATCTTCCCTAACCCCCCCCTCTCTCTCTCTTTCTCTCTCTCTCTCTCTCTCCACTTCCGCCCAAGATAAAGTAGCTTTCTTTCCTTTTTCCCTCTTCTTCACCTTCTTTTTATACACATTCTCTCTCTTGAACGTCTTCCCTCACACCTCCTTTCTCATTTAATCATCTCTGTTACTCTACTTAACTTTTCATCTTTTTTCTCCACTTCCTTTCTAATCCCGTCTTGTTTTTTCCTTTTCTCATATTCTTATATCGTTTCTTGTTTTCTCTTCCTCACAATTCCTTATTTTCCTTCCTGATTTCTTTCCTCCTCTCTCTCTTTTTGTTTCCTCATCCTCCTCACACCTATCCTTCTCTTCACCTCTTTACTTCTGTTCTCTGTATGTTCTTGATTCCTTCTCTGTTCATTTCTTCCTCTGCCCCGCTATTTTCTTCCTATTCATTTCTTCTTTTCTTCTCACCTCTTTCTCCTTCCCCTTACTGCCCTACCCAGCCTCAGCCCACGTAGCTAAGCAAGATGTCTGTGCATATTCATTACCGTGTACCCAAGCCAAACCACTCGTGTCGTGCAAGGGTAAACATCACTTGGAAAAAGAATTGCCTCACGGATAAATGGGCACTGAAGTCTGTCCTCCATATTCATCGGTTTGGGTTGTAAGAAAATTCCCTGTATTTTTTTTTTTAATACTCTTAGAGGCTATATTAGAGAAGCCATACCGGACATCTTTTGAAATATCCATCCTCTTTGAGTGCAGTTGAATTCCGCATTGCCTATTGTAATCTGCTTCTGCTATACATTTCTTAAGGGGGGGGGGTTATCCATGTACAGTTGGTGTTGAAAGTTATCTCTGCAACACTTTGTAGATCTGTCTCTGCAATACTAACGCCCTGTTGCCTGACGCTTCATCCTGTAGGAACTAATGTCAGCAGTTTAGTGTTCAGGCTTTACTATTCCAACTCAGTAACAGCTTCTCCTCTCATGTTAAACAGTCCTTCCTCTTATAGGCCTGCTCTTCCACCTTGATCACAGTCTCTCCCCCCACACACCCACCTCACTTTCACAGACTGAAACACGCTGCATGTCAGGATCTCACATGCTGTTCCTTCCTTATATTGGAAAGCGTCCTCGTCCTCGTCATTATCGTTACATCATCATCATCATCATATCATCGTCATCGTCATGGACATCATCAGCGGCAATATCGGCATCCTCTCGGAACGATGGAACACTTCCTATGGTGATTGATATCGGTTGATAGTAGCAAGATTAAAATAAACAAGGCGTCGTCATTTTTGAAGTGGGGGAACAAAAGAGCCAGTACATCCGCTGTCCTCCTTCGTCACCCTATCTACGTGCCTGGCATTCTTCGTACCTTTCGTCGTCGTGTCTGTTATGCGTCTTCTGTCTGTTTCTTAGCCTTTAATTTTATCCATTCATTTCCGCAGCTTATTATCCAGGTGTTCTTGATTCTTTTTACTACCTCGCTACAATAGGTCTGCCCTAAGCTTTATAATACTTTTTGGCGGCAGAAAGAATATATTTAAAATGACGTCATTGTACGGAAGTTTAGTCTCGCGGTACTCGTAGTACACACACACACACACACACACACACACACACACACACACACACACACACACACACACACACACACACACACACACACACACACACACACACACACATTCTCCCTCCCTTCCCCTTCTTTCCCTCCCCTCCCCATTCCTTTCTCTCTCTCTCTCTCTCTCTCTCATTATTATGCCACACACACCCTCACTTACTGTAGCTGAACAATAACCCAACCTCTTTTCCT
The DNA here is from genome assembly GCF_032717465.1 of Coenobita brevimanus. Classification (NCBI taxonomy): domain Eukaryota; kingdom Metazoa; phylum Arthropoda; class Malacostraca; order Decapoda; family Coenobitidae; genus Coenobita; species Coenobita brevimanus. Next base: position 42,309,331 of record NC_137046.1, read on the forward strand.
CCTCTCCTCCTACTTCCCGCTCCTGATCAGAGGCAGCATTCGTGTTCACGGGAACTATGCATAAAAGATCTTAACTAATTCTGACAATAAACAGAACTCCATAGCAGTTAAAAATAATCACTGATCCTTTTAATTCCTTGTTAAATATCTCCGGTTATAATAATCACCGTTATTTGGCTGCAGATTGATTAGTAACCGTATAACTTGAGGTAACGGTAAATAATTATAAAAACACAATATTAAACGTAATGTGGAGATTTTAAATTGTGGAGCCAGATATTATTCATAGTTACTGATACAGAGACAACAGTAGGTGGTTAGTCGAGCAGTGTAGTTCATTTCTCCAATCCCCAGACCTTAATGTTCGTGTATTCTTGCTGCTTCCAGAAGATTTTATTCAACCGAGGAATGGTCTCGTGATGAAGGGGTTAATTAAGAAGCTGGATGAAAGCCTCTGAAAGTAGCAAGAATAAAATAAAGGTGTAACTTGGCTGAATTGGTCAAGCAAAATTTTAACCCTGTCAGTATGATAACGTCCTGCCCAGTTTTTGTCTTTACATCTAGAGACTCTTTCATTCAGCCCAGCAGCGACTTTTCAAACTGAATGGATTAGGTGTAGCCTCCTTTATCTTCTTCATTACTAAAGATTTTTTCCCCTAAGTTGAATAAAGCGTTTGGCAGCATCAGCAATATAATAAATGTGGCATCCCAGGTCTGAAGGGGTTATTGGCTGTTTAGCACCTTCACTTCCAAAGGTCTTCCCAGCTGAACAAAATCGTCAGGCAGTAACAAGAACAATAATGTAATAAAACTGAAGGCTTTAGTCCAGTAGTTTGATGGACAGCTTGATGGACCTCATGATGGGTGAGTGTAGGTGAATGGCAGGGGTGGCTTGTGAGTCAGTGTGAGAACTTGGGTTTGGGTGAGTGGTTTGTGTGTGGGTGTTGGCGGATGGGCGAGAGTGGGTGAGTAGGTCTGTGGGTGAATCTGGTAGGTGGGTGGGTGTGGGTGGCAAGGTTTGTGGTGAGTTTGGGTTGCTGGGTGGGTGAGTTGGTGGTTTGATGTGAATGAGTGAGTGTGGGTAAAAAGGCTTGTGAGTGGGTGTAGGTGGGTGGACAAGTGGAATGGTGTGGGTGGATGGTAAATAGGTGAGTGTGGATGGATGGGTGAATGTGGTTGAGATGTTTGGGTGAAGCTTTGTTGTGGAGTGAGGGCGAGTTGTGAGTGGATGAGCGCGCGCGCGTGCGCCTGCGTGTGTGCGTGCGTGCGTGCGCCTGCGTGTGTGCGTGCGTGTGTGTGTGTGTGTGTGTGTGTGTGTGTGTGTGTGTGTGTGTGTGTGTGTGTGTGTGTGTGTGTGTCATCCTTCTCACGACTGACTTCCCACGGTGGTTATTGTGTAGGTATGTCCACTGTCACACACACACACACACACACACACACACACACACACACACACACACACACACACACACACACACACACACACACACACACACACACACACACACACACACATTTTCTGTAACACAGTCACATAAACATACTCACGCAAACAAACACATTCTCTCTCTCTCTCTCTCTCTCTCTCTCTCTAAGGTATCTGTTTTTCCCCTCCGCTGTCATTTCACTTCCTCCCTCAGCCTACCACACCTGGGAACATTTTAAACAAGAGTCTTCACCAGTTTCCAGTATAAACAAGACAGGATTTATTTTGTTTGGTATTTTTCACTTTTAATCTGATTTGGATGTGAATTGTACGGTTGGTATTTTAAGTGAAGAAAATCGATTAACCAAGCAACGTTTTACACAACATAGGCTCATTTTATGAATACGGCACCAGACCTTCACCCGTGGCCTGGGATGTGATAGGGGTCAGGGATGGACGGGTTTTGCCACAGCTGGTATACCGTGTTGAGACTGGACAACCTTGTGTGTGTGTGTGTGTGTGTGTGTGTGTGTGTGTGTGTGTGTGTGTGTGTGTGTGAGTGTGTGTGTGTTTGTGTGTGTGAGTGTGTGTGTGGTGAGGGGAAGAGGAAATAATAGTGCCGTAAGAGTAAACCTGTCACCACTTTGAAAAATAAATAATGGAAGTGGTAAGAGGAACGGCAGGTATAAATTACGGTAGGTTAAACAAAATAAGAATTGAATAAGTATCGTAAATGAGAAGACTGATTGGAGACTGAAAGTATATTCAAGGACCTATGCAACATTATATTGTTACAAAGGGGTATAAGAGTAACCATGGATCATGAATTTTGTTATATCGTTGTAAATAATAATAATAATAATAATAATAATAATAATAATGATAATAATAATAATAATAATAATAATAATAATAATAATGATAATAATAATAATAATAATAATAATAATAATAATAATATTATTATTATCATTTATGATGATGATAATGGTTGGGAACTCCGGTCGTTCTTGAGTATGGGCCAAACTGTCACCGTCATGCAGATAATCTTCACTGTACACCTACGAAGGGACGGAGGTCATGGTATTCAACAACAACAGCATGACAATAATAACAAAGTAACAACCATAAAACAATACCCACTACCACAGCCAACAACAGCGACATTATTGACAACGATAGTGCTAATAATAAAAGAATATTCACAAATAGCGACGATGACAGCATTAAAAATGAAAATATCAGTGTGCCAGACGAAATTCAACTCAAAGACAGAAGTTTTAACAGAGAAGAGTTAGGAAGCGAGAGCAGTCGTTACGATACACTTGAAAACAGTGAAATGATCAGGGAACGTAAAAAAAAAAAATGATATGGAGAGAGAGAGAGAGAGAGAGAGAGAGAGAGAGAGAGAGAGAGAGAGAGAGAGAGAGAGAGAGACGAAAAATGAAAACTGAGTGGCGTTCAAGAAGTGAAGGAAAAAACCATTAGCTTAAGTGACAAGGAGAGTGACTGTAAGAAAATGGGAGAGGCGTGAGTTAAGGGTCGAAAAGTGAAATAGAATGTGTGAATGAGATTGAGAGAGATAGTCAGTCACGTGCGCGAAAATAGTGGCAGTGGGCGTGAGACAGGAGAGTGAAAAACAGAAAGTGATTTTTAACACCAGTTGAGAGTGGCAAGTGCCATGAAATAGTGAAATCCAAAAAAAAGACCCGTAAAACAACATAAAAAAGGAATAAGAGAAAAAAGCACACACACACACACACACACACACACACACACACACACACACACACACACACACACACACACACACACACACACACACACACACACACACACATTTCGCTACAAAAAATCCCCAAACCATTTCATTACCACCAACATCGTCTTCACCAAATCGCCGTGTCTCCGAAATTCGCATATCAAGTTTTCGCTCGTGTTTATCCGTGTCTTTTTTTTTTTTTTTTTTTTTTTTTGTGGTCAAGTTTCCCACAGAATTTGATTGGCATTTAAGCATTTTTGCTGAGAATGGCTTTTGGTGGCTTTGTGAATAACTTGTAACTGTGATTACTAAGTTTCTCTCCTCCCCTCGTGGTTCCTGGTTGTTGATTTGGGAAAGGTATTTGGAGAACAGGTGGCAGATGGCCAGACAGGGTAATGGAGTGGCAGACCAGAGAGGGAGTGAGAGGAAGAAGCAGACAGGGAGTAAAGCGAACAGTAAGGGTAACACTGAGAATCCATCGATGGAGTGAGAGGAAGAGGTAGATACAGAACTAGACGGACAATTAGGGTTAAGGAATGACCACTCATAGATGGACTGAGAGACAGAGGCGACAGTGAATAATGTAGACAAGTACAGGGTAACAGAGTGGCATCCCAGAGATGAAATGAGAGGGACAGATAGACAGGGAACAACATACAGTACAGTAGGCTACACAACAAAGGTAACAATGAACTGGGATATCAGAAAAGTGGGAGAATGGACAAACAGGGTTTATGATGAAGATGAAATTTGCATACACACCGGGCTGGGAATAAATATGATTACACCTAATGGAAGAATGAAACCAACACATTGATATTCTGGTAATTTAAAATAGCCATAGAAATTTAAGGTATTGGGAAGTAAGACGCTAAGAACTAATACGCCTGGTAGAAGAAAACTGGAGAAGGATTTGGTCTGCTGTTGATTTTTCAGGCTAATCATTATGGTCGACTAAACATGATTTATATTGTCAATTTATTTTTATTATTATAATTATTATTGTTGTTGTTGTTATAATAATAATAATAATAATAATAATAATAATTATTATTTTATTATTATTATTATTATTATTATTATTTATCTACGTCGTTCATATTCTGCACGAGGTTTTCGTTTCACACACACACACACACACACACACACACACACACACACACACACACACACACACACACACACACATTAACCTCCAGATTACGGTCACAAAATCGGATAGAGACCTTCACCAAAGATGCCTGAAGCTGATAAGTTCCACTATTCCTTTAACTCTTAACCCCTCCTGACCTCCTGACCTGACCTCGGCTGCAGTCACAAACTTATTATCATCCCCTTGTCATACTGAAGATTTGTTTTTGGAGGAAGTACAAGGAAAGAAGAGTGCAGTGTTTTCCCTTGTCTCTTGTTATTCATGTAAACACAAAGGCTGGTAACTGACACGCAATGGCTCGTAGCGGTAAGTACATTTGTGAATTTCCCCCCTGACCTGACTCCGTTGCCCTGAGATGACCTGGGGTGCGTGAGACGAGGAGGGACGGTGTGAGATTAGATGGGGTGAGACAGGGAATGGTGAGGTCATACGGTGTCCATGTTAAATATGTTCGTGTCGTGAGAGTTGGGCTCGGTTTTTTGGTACCTGCCGTATGGAGGCACAAATTTCAATGATGGTGATAACGGTAGTGATTGTGATGGTGATGGTGATGAAAATGGTGATGGTGATGATGTTGGTGATGGTGAAAATGATGATGATGATCGTCGTGGTCGTCTCTATGTCCCTCTGTCTTCCTGTATGTATGTACAGTATAAGTCTGTCCTTATGTCAGTCTGTCCGCAGTCTGTCCGTCCGTATGTCTGTCTTTGTCTGTCTGTTTCGGTTACATCATAACCCTTTTCAGAATCCCCCCTACAGGATGTGGCCGTGACACAAGAATCTCCAGGCTGCTCTGTTCGCACACATCTCTTGCTTTCTTTACCACACTGTCTTAGTAAGACTGACTCTCTCACTTGTAAACAGTTCAACTCTAGTGATGATGATGATGATGATGTTCAAGGAATCTGAATTGGCTTGAGTGAGGCCATGGTTCGTAGTTACCCAGTCAAGCCCCATACTACACAGCTCAGATCTTGGCCAGATTGGTTACGTGAAGATCGTGATCCAACATTTAAGTGCATGTGAGAAAGCTACTGCCAGGAATTAAATAAATAAATAAATAAAGCGCAATACTTGGGATGTTATGCTTAGTAGGACTTCTTTTTCTTTCGGTATGGGATGAGTCGTAACATATTTCACTTAATTTTACTGTCGGTAAAATATGTGGTATCATCAGCAATCAGTACCTGGTAGCTGTAGTCTTAATTGGAAATGTAGTTATCTGTAACTAACAAAGGCAGTTGGATGCAGGAAAAAATAATTTGACTAGGTTAATGAGGATTTTTTAATAGTCATCCATCACCCACTTTTAAGGTTTTTAGTGGCTCGGTGATACAGTAATCGACTCACAGTTGGGTATGCCGTGTGCGTAGAGTTTGAAACCAAAGCCATGGTGGGCATAAAAGTACTTTATGTGATTATTTTATGTTCATACCACATATAAATATATACAGACTGAAACACAAAACACATCTGATACAGCACTTCGATTTTCATATGCATTATTCTCACTAGATACCCCTACTCCATACTTACATGACTAAACATGGGGAGGCGTTAATTCTGGATATTACCATCCCTCCGAGGAGAAGATTTGGTTCTGCAGTGGACTGCAGATGGATTGTAAAAGTTGCATACAAGCTGCCTGCTGTCAGTGTTAATGTCACTCTGCCTTATCCAGATACCTTTGAATCCTGAGTTTTTGTACTGCCTCATTCATTTAAATACTGAAAAATTAGAAACCTTAAGTAGCTGGGGCATGAGCAGCAACCTTCACCTACTTCTCAGTAATCTAGGTTAGTGTCACTGCCTTGTCCAAACACCGAAGGAACTTAAATGCCTGTCACAATGGGGTACTCAGCTTAACTCCCCCCCCCCCTCCCCATGCCCTCGCCCCTCCTTCCTATCTCCCCCGCCTCATTGCCACCTGAGGCACGTCCCAGACCACCTCCTGTGTACTGTCCGTGTCCGTGGCTGTGGTTGACGTGGCAGGCGCAGTGGGTCGGATGCTAATTGGGGTCGGTGTGGTGGCCGCCCCTGTGAGACCGTGACACCTCCCTCGGCCATTGTGTGTCAGATGTTCAAGAACCCACACCGCTGCACTTGACACTTTCTCCCACCTCAGGAATGTGCCTGTGTGTGTGTCTCGAACGTCAGCTGTATATGTGTGTCTTGGTTGTCTGGAATGTCTGAGGTTTTAGGTGTACAATATGTGTGTTTTTGGTGCTCAGGTATGTGTGTTGTGATGGACACGTATGTATTGTAGTGCTCAGGTATATGTATGTTTTGGTACACAGGTCTTGAATTGGGTAGAGGAGGAGGTTCTGCTACACTGACTACACTAATCTAGAGTATATAGGAAACAATGATCACGAATTAAGCCATCCAAAACAGCTAGATCACTCCTGTTGATTATTTTGCCCTACGACAACACAACAGACATCTTATTGTACAAAACCGGAGTCCAAATTAACACATTAACTTATAACTGTTCCCTCGTACCTAAGATATGATTTTGCTCAAAGAACAAGATGCATGGTTTGGTTCTGCGTTCATTCCTTTGTCCTTGCTACATAAACATACCGTAATTGAGAGTATTAATCGTTTGTGAATTCTCTCGTAATTAAGATTTGTTTTAGCAGGAAGAACAAGAGACATGGGAAATACTACACCACACTACACTTTCCTTTCCTTGTTCCTCCTTTAGAGGATATAGCTATGACAGGGAATTGATCGTAACTCTTTCTGTGAATCAACGTCTAGTTCAGTGATTCAGAAGGCAGGCTCCTCACCCTTCCAGAGTAACCTGCATAATGGGATAAAAAACGCAGCTGGCAAATAAGGCATAACTCCTCACCGCGACCACACTGAATCCACGGCTATCATTGTTTGGCCAGGTTCTTGTAAGGCTGAGGGGAGTGTTTGAGCAAGCTTCATGGGTGCAAAAGTTAGGAGTTGGGGCAGGAGTTAGTGTGTTTTGATTGAAATATTACCCTTTTTTTAAATGTAGACACAGGATTAAGTTGACACATTATTTTAAGGTTTCACTTGTATTTTTCAACTTTCTTTCACATACACTAGCGTCTCTTAACCTTTTCCAACTTCAGCACTCCCTGTAGTAAGGTCTCACAGTCCAGCATCCCCTTACATCTAGATACTGGGACTACTACAGTTGCTGCACTACTACAGGGATAAAGTAAAGTGAAGTGAAGTTTGTTCTTGTTAGTTTATTTTATACAGTACATCCTCCAAAAATAAAACATCAAAGATGCCAATACTAAGCAAAAGCACTAAGAACAAAACAATAATGCAGCATTATCCAGCACTCCCTAAAATCGATTTCCGCACCCCAGGTTAAGAAACGCTGATAGACCATGTGAACGTAGTGTAGGTGGGGTTTTACGGTGAACAGAGGTGAGCAGAATTTGCTTCATATAACTGGTGTTTTGTATTCGGTATGTAGTTACAAGATTTACTTACCTCAGTGTGTAAGAATCATTATCATCTGTTCCTTCGTTATATGTGATGATGATGCATTTGGAACAAGCGGTGGAGTTAAGGGAAAATGATGTAAATTAAGCTTTCATTTTCAGTTGGGTAAAAGACGTGTTTTGTCTTTGAATTTTGAGATTTATTCACAACTGTTCTCATCGCCAATGTTAGGATTTGCAATGGGATATTGCGGTAAATTGAGGTGATGGAAAGTGATATATGTTGCCTTCTTTGCCTGTGTCGTAATACGCCATGCTTGTTATAGCAATGCGAACTTTTCACTTTCTTGTAGTTGGAGAAGACTTTGAAGTGAACCTTTACAGCACTCCAACCATTAATCCAAGATCACCACTTTTCATGTCGCTTCACCCCCAACCACAGTTTCAGTTCATGTCATTTCTTTGTCATTCACGCCCATTTCTTTACCTTCAAACACTTGCATTTTTGGAGAATGTGTTGAAATAATTCTTAGCTACATTCAGACTACTAATCCTACAGTACCCAATTTCGCATGGTGTACTTTCCGGTCTCAGCTTCACCGGCCAGCCCATCCCACTCATTCCTTTGCTCACCACACGCCCTTCTTGAACCCCTTTTGATAGTTTCATGGTGCGACGCAGGTTACGTGGTCGGCGAATGCTCTTATTTGGTGTGCACAGACACATGATGAGAGCCCTGCCCTGTTTTGATATATATGTATTGGGCTGTTGCGTTTGTTTTATCTGAATGTAATGAAGTTGAGTGTTATGGGAAAATCAAACTGAGAGGAGTTGGTATAAATATTGCTTCGTCTTTGGCATATACTGTAAACATAAGATTGACTTGCCCTGTTGTTTTAAGATATTTTTGTTTTACTTCTTTTGCGTATGTGAAGGTATTGCCGTTGGGTCTTACGGTAAATAGAGATGAAGAGAATTTTGCCCCTGGGGGAAAGTAGCGGCATTGTTCTGTTTGCCGAATTAAAAATCGTAATGAAAATATGATGGTGTGTATGAGAGAGCGGTTAAGGTGAGATGGGAAGGGAAAGTTGGTGAGAAAGGAAGGAAATATCTACGGTTCAGAGAGAGAAAAGTGCCATAAAGCAAACATTCCTGGCTGTACCTAACCAAACCTAACTTATTTTCACCTAACTAAACCTAACCAAATCTTATGCATGATCAAGTTTGTATATTAGTTTATTACTAATTTAGGTTTGCACTCAGTCATCACTACCACGACGTTTATCCTTTTGGCCACCACCTTCCGAGTTACTCACTTTAGGACAGATCTCTCGGCGTGAAATGGTAAGCGACTGTCCCTGTTAACTCCTTCACAAACAAGCGGTCCACCTAAAGTTTAATAAATTTGTCTGATAGTAACACGAATAAAGTAAAGTGTCGTCGTACTGGAAAAAAAAAATGTTAATGGAGACCCGACGCCAGAATATGGAGGGCGTAACTTCTGTCCAATGACTAACTATCTTTGTATCTATTGCCAGACGCCTCAGTCCCATAAGGGGTGGCCACAGACAAAACACCTCCATGTCGCCCTGTCCCCCACAATCTCTGCCTGATGGAGTTGCAGTGAATAGGGGAAGGTGTGACCCATTTTCGTTGGGCATTTTGTTGATAGGTAGCCAAGCTTTGTGTTTTCTATTTTCATGTGTCCGAATTCTGCTCACCTCATTCAGAATAGAGATAGACTGGATGCAGATTGTTGGTGATGGAGAAACACCTTTCCTGAAACCATGAATGCAGTGAAACGTATTTTTTGCAGCTTAGGAAAGGCTGCCGTTCACACTGGAGGCTTTAAGGGTCATTCTGACCTATAGATGCAGTCTCAGCTGGTCAGAACATCTCAAGCTCAAAATTTTGCAACAGATAATCAAAAATTTTAGTCCATAAAAAGTTTAATATGAGCGAGTCTGTTAATTCATACGTCATCTTAGAGGAATAAGGTCATTTTCATATGATCACACTTTCATGTGAAAAGATCAAATAATTCTCAGATAATCAGAGTTTAATCTTAGATGTTCAGATAATTTCCAAATAATCAAAATTTTCAGTCTCAGAAGGTCAGTTAATTTCTGAATAAGTAAAGTTTAATCTGGATGAAGCCTTTCCTGGTATTGATTTCGTGGTGGTGGCAAACACTTGGCTTAGATCATCAGGGGGTCAGGTCACAGGAAGCGCCATCAGCCCTCTGACATGAACTGTAAACACATCTACATACCCCTCTCTCTCACTGCTCACCTCTCTCACACCCTCTACTGATTTCTGAATTATACTCGATTTGGCCATTTCCTCCCCTCCGGGAATGTCTGTTATATTGTGTTAGGTGGGTAGGGTTTGGTAGGGCTGGGTAGGATAGGGTCGGGTAGGTATGTTACCGATTATTTATCAGTAACACATATCTTCGTACAGTACAGCGATCATCCTGGGAAGAGGAAACGCAGCGTGCTGTGCTGAAATAGCTTACAGGACGGAAATATACCCGGTCTACCCCTTGCCCACCAAAGACAAGCAAAGCCCTCTAACAGAACTGGATCTTCTTACAAGCGGATCTCTCTAATAGACGTGAATTCATCACCTTCTGATGCAAATGGACTCCTGTAATAGAGGATCCCTCTAATTATGGATCCCTCTCCTTCTAATACAAATGGATCCGTCTGTAATACAAATCTAACTCCTCTGATAGAAGTGGATCCCTCGCTTCCAAGCAAATCCCCCTCTAGTACAAACAGATCCGGCAAGAAGGGGAGCGACCTGAACTGTATTATTGTCCGGCGCCTGGTGCTGGGCTGGCAGTCCTTGCACTTTGACCCCTGCTTTCCGGACCTGACCTGCCCACCACTGACCCCCGATTTCCGTGTACATTAGAGAGGTTTAGGGCATCGTCGTGCTGAGTTTGGAATCAGACCTATTTAGCAGAAATTGTGTGATAGTGTAAGTTGGAGTAAAAGATGGAATAACAACTAACCATTTCACAGGCAAGGTTCTGTTCTGGACATTCCGTGTCTCAATTGCCAGACATGATGCAGGTGACAGTGAGAAACGGACAGCCCAAAACATGACGCAAAGAAACGGGGTGTTCTTATGCCAACTTTAGCCATGACCTGCACGATTGGACAGTGTGTGCCAGAATATACTGTATGTGGTTCCATCCTCACTGTTGCTAGGCCCTTAGGGAAGTCACCTAAAGGCTCAAAAGACGTGCATGATTAAAAGGACTACACAATTTAACCCTTCATAATCAGAGAGGAAGTAAGTAAAAAACAGTTAGTACTGCAAATATAATAACACAACATTAGGGCGGAGTGTCGGTATATACTTGATACTGAGTTATTATTTGGCAAACTGTTAATCAGATCAGGAAATAGCTACGGTACTTTTTTTTTTTTAATCCATTAGAGTTAAATCAGGCTCCCGTCATGCTTAGCCTTTTACCTGCCTGAAGTTTACCTGGACAACAAAGTGGTCTGGCGGTGAACCTAATAAATCCTGTTAAAAAAAGTGTGTGATGTGCGTGGGAAAGTGTTAATTAATCGGAGGCAGTGTAAGGTGAGTTACCACTAATGAGCTGACTGCTTTAACCTCTTCATCCCGGTGATGTAGTTTTGCTTTTCAGTTATTCTACTTTCAGACGATTTGTACTTGACTTGGAAAAGCTCTTTAATGGGGAACGGGTTAAATTAGGCTGTGTTTAACCCTTCATTTCGAAATACCTCGTAAACTGAAAGCAGTGTAAAGAAAAATGGAAAAAAGTCGTTGAGTGGAAGAGGTTAAGCCAGTGCAGGTACATTCAGGCTAATTTAATCTAGATTGCCTCTCGTCGCTGTTATTGGTGAATGAAACAGACATCATTGTAATTCAGGGCCGAGTTGCAGTGGAGGAACTCAAGATATATCGATAATTAAATGGGCAGAAACAGGACACACTCGTAATTCGTGTGGAAATAAAGGATCATCTAGTTGCCCCAGCCTTTTAATGGTGACTGAAACAACTATATGTGTAGTACAGAATCGTCTTGTTGTGATGGAACGAAAGAAACACTGAAAATTAGGTAGGGTTGGTAAGGTGAGGGAACTCTAATCACGGAAGGGTGATAACTCTCCGTCTAATATAACCAAGCAGACGTTAGTGAACCTTGGCGAATTAAATCTCTCTCTCTCTCTCTCTCTCTCTCTCTCTCTCTCTCTCACACACACACACACACACACACACACACACACACACACACACACACACACACACACACACACACACACACACACACTCAAGGTGGTGAAACATTCTAACGGGTCGGAACTCAAGCGCCGGTGGTCGTGGGATTCCGCATCTCAATCTCAAGGGTTTTTTGTCCCCTGTTCCCTGGACAAACAAGAGGATGGTGTAGACAGTGCACCGCTAATTCTCCTCGGCAGCTATTCATAAAGGGTCTTTGCCATTTTCAACGACAAGCATTTCTCCAAAGCAATTAAGTATTAGAAGGAATAATTTTGCTTGGTCGTATTTTTCTCATTGATATTCACTGCTAAATATTTGTTCATAGACGTTGATATATACAATTTTAACATTTCACATTGTTACCCAGTGCTGAATATTTCACCGGTGCAATTAGTTATCAAGAATCATTGTTTTGACGTATTATTCATTTGGATATTCGCTGTCGTTTAATTGTAATGTGTATGGTGGCCGCAGAAGGGAAGACAAGTGCGTAGACAAGCAGCCATGTATACGACCTAGCATCAGGGTGGTTTATGAATACGGCCCCTAGGCTTGTGGTATCGCTTATCATTAAGACAATATATACCTTTGTCATGTTTGTGATTGGCGTTTTTTTTTTTTTTTTTTTTTTTTGCCTTGTCCTCCTGTTGTCCTTCATTAACCAGTCGTCCTCGTTAAGTTTTCTTTGGTGTTTTTGTGTCCTTCAGTCTTCCTTTGTTTCATTCTGGGGTGTTTTGTTCTTTTGAGTTTGTGTGGTGCCTCCCATCCTTCAGTGTTCAGGACTGCGGCAGCTTGGTCTCAGGTCCCTGTACCTCAAATGGGATAATAGAGGAGTGCGTGATATGTTTTATTAACTGATTTTTTTTCTACTACGATAACCTAGCCTAGGGCCCCTACCCCTCACAAAGGATAATACACGTCTAGATGATTAGCGTTGCCTTTCTTCACAGACCCTTAGGTAAAGTACCGGTATAGCCTTGAAAATTTGGCACCAAAGTACCCCCTTTTCGCACCAGCACGCTCCTATTTCCACAGCACAGAAACATTTTTATTTCACCATCTGACTTGAATCTCATCTGCATTATCCTATTTGAAAGACGCGGAAGCATTCCTATTCGCACCAGTACACTTTAATCAATTTTGAACTCTTATTTTCACGACGCTGAAGCACTCTGATTTGCACCGGCACGACACTGAAGCACTTCCTAATGGCACCAACAGTCTCCTATTTGCACTCTCCTCCTTCACGCGACAGCCAAAGTGCTCACTGTGAGAGAAAGCAAAAACCAATACTATTACTCACTGTGCCTTGACAAAAACTTAACTTTCGCTTGTCCCCTCGAGAGAACAGGACCTAGAGAGCCCTTGAACTTCACCCTTTCTCTTGATGGGTCAGGCTGGGAAGGATTTTTAACTCCTTTTTAACATTGGCATCTCACGACAATTTTTATGCATCTTAGTGCAGTCGTTTAATAGTGATGGTGTTATAAACGATCGCCGTTAGAATTCTGACCCTGCCGTACGACGATATTCTGTATCCTTGTGGAGTACCGTACTTTTTTAGTGAGGGGATTTTCCTGTAGCGATGTGGTTCATAAGCAGTGTGATTTAACACGTTCAGTGCGATTTTTAAAAAGTTTATTTTTGGTACTCGACAGTTTTATTTGGCATATATATATATATATATATATATATATATATATATATATATATATATATATATATATATATATATACAGATAGATAGATAGATAGATAGATATAGATATATATATAGATAGATAGATAGATGGATAGATAGATAGATAGATATAGTTATAGATTTATATTTACACACACACACACACACACACACACACACACACACACACACACACACACACACACACACACACACACACACACACACACACCTTGTCCGTGGTGTGGTCTGCCTCGGGTAGACGTTCAAAATAACCCACAAAAGCTACCGAGAATAGCCCAGGTAACCCGACCAGACTAGTCTACGTAAAAAGATAAAAATAGCCCACATGGTGAATAAAAAATAACGCAGATAACCAGTCACCAGTAGTTGACATGAACCGCAATTAAAAAAAAAAAATAAATAAATAAGTGAACCGCTGTGTTAACGTGTCAGTGTGGACAGTAAAGTGGAAAGAGTGAATGCTGGCTTCAGGAAAGTAATTTTGTTGGTCTGCCTATGTGTTATTTTTTTTTTCTCTCTCTCTCTCTCCTTCCATAATCCTGTTTTATTGTTTATTTTACCTTATTTTCGTAACAGAGCTGCCACAGTGACTGAGCCAGTTTGTATCTTTCCTCGCTCTTTCTTTTTCTTTCTCTCCTGCTGAAAGTTTTTGCTGGTTAGAATAGCATTTACTCGTGAGCGCAAGGAAAATGTCTCGATGTTAACCAGAGTTTCTGAATATTAACTTCTTCAGGCAGAGGACGGAGTTCGTATTATCTTTACCATCTAATATTTTGTTCAGATTAGGAGAGGCTTTCCGACCTGGAGGGGACAGCTACAGCCTTCATTAACACCTCCACAATGACGAAGTTCTCTATATAATCATTGTGTGGTAGTAAAATAACAGTGTATTATATGTTTTAATACTGAGTTATTAGCTGCCTTTGTCGATCTTTGTTTCCATAAATCTGGACGAGAGAAGAAATATATAATTATGAATGATGAGTCAAAATTATTAATCAAAGTGAGTTACAGGATGTTGGTACAGTTCGTGACAAATCCTGAGTGAACAGAAATTGGCGCTGACCACTGGGAAAGGAGTGCTGAATGGATAGTGAAGGGTGATGAGTGAAGACAGTACCTGCTGAACGGTGAAGTGCTGAGTCAAGTGATGCAAGTGTTGAGTAAAGCGCGAAAATTGGTGGTGAGTGAACACAAACAGACGTTGAACAAAATAAGTGTCAGGTGCCAACGAAAAAAAAAAATGTAGCTGATTAAAAAAAAAAAAAAAAAAGGCAGCGAGTGAAGAGAAATAGATCCTGAGAAAAATGAGTGGCAGTTGTTGTGTAAAGTGAAATATGCTAAGTATAGCGACTGATAGAAGCTTAGTGAAGAAAATTGATGATGAGCAAAAGCAGACAAAATAGATAGTGAATGAAGTGAGAGACTTTTGGCACTGAATAAAAGTAAGAACGTGAGCTGAATAAAGTGGAAGAATAAGTACTGAGTTAAAATGCATGCTGCGTCAAGTAAGAGATACTGAGAGAAAAGATTCAGACGCTAAATCAAGTGAGAGAGTTAGGTAAAGAATAAGAGAAAAATGCATGTTGAGCAGTAGCAACAGTAGTAGTAGAGCAACCTCGATCCGTGTGGCCAAACGGCCCAGTCAACCGCAGGCAAGTATTTTCCCCTACGGGGCTGTTCCGTGCAGTGAGCCGATGTATCCCTGCGGCAGACAGCGTCTCGTCACAGCGAGGCTTGGGAATGAGTTCCTGAATGAACGTCACATTTGCACCCTCCACGTGTTTAACAAGGGCACCATAGTAGGCTTCACATACTGTAGCTCCTTATTTGGTTATATGGGTATCATTCAGCGTTATAAATTGTTTCGTGGGTTACAGGAAACAAACAGACAAAAAAAGCTGAGTTAAGTGCGAGTCAGGTCCCCCTCTCAGACTCTCCAATTGACCTCGAGACCCTACGAGTTGACCCCGGGTAAGGCGACCCACCTGGGGAACCGAAAAAGAGAGAGATAGAGAGAGCCAATCATATATCTGTGTTTGCCGTTCCCATCCTTACAGGCCTTTGTGGTAAATCGCTGTTTTCAAATCACACAGAACTGAACAAACACTGGGGAGAGGCGGGGTGCATTGCGGGAGAGAAAGCAAGGAGGAATCGCCTGTTCAGTGTTCCCACGATCCCCGACGTTGTGGCCGCTGTGTGGGTTGGTTTCCTCTTGCCCAAATCCGGTAGCAATTGTTATCACTTGCAAGGATCTTGGGGTGAAAAGAGCGGAAGGTTTGTTTAGCGGTGTGATCCTGACTCCTCCCCTTCCCCTTCCTTCCCCCACCTCTTTCCCCCTCCCCCAAACGTCTGTTTCCCCCCCCACCACACACCCACCACCATATCGTACTCTCTCCCTCTGCCACACCCACTCTCACATCTCCTCCACACTTCCTGTCTCTTAGCTGCTTACGTCTTCCTCTTACCCACATCGCCTCAATACACGCACATGCACACGCATACATGCACACACACGCGCACGCACGCACAAACACAAACACACACATACACACAAATGCACACACACATACACCAGTAAACTCCATCCTTTTAAAACGCACACACACACACACACACACACACACACACACACACACACACACACACACACACACACACACACACACACACACACACACACACACACACACACACACACACACACACACACACACACACACACACACACATACACCATACTCGTTAGCCACACATATCGTCCATCACTTCAACACATCACTCCCCACACACCCATGCACCATATCACCCCCCACACTCACACCCACACACTCTGTCCTTCACCTATATGTCAATCGTGGCGCTCATACAGTACTGTGGGTCATATTTTAGACGTCCATTGTTCGTCTCTCTCCTTGTCTTTAGGTATTTTTTGTTTTTTATGCTGTGACTTTTCCTTCTATCCATCTCCAAGCGTATGCATTTTATGTCTGTTGTTCGACACTACATCCTGTGAGGGAGGACCTTTATAAACGGATATTCAAACATTTCTTGTTCCTACTCATGAACGAGTTATTTCTCTGTTCCTACTGAGTCACTGTACATGTACGCCAAGCTGTTAATGCATAATGTAGTACTGTGCTATTTCTTTGCCTTTAGTCCATCGACATTATGACCTTTTTTAGATATGGGAGCAGCTCTTGGAGCGGCCCGGTCAGTCAGTCACATAGTGAGTATTTTCACCCGCAAAATACTTTACTAGCTTCGTTTTAGTGAATCCCCATATCCTTCTGCATCTGGACTCGTTTGTATTCTGATCTCTGTGTTTAGTGTCTCACATCGTTTTGCGGTAGTTGTTACTTAGGCATGTGCGTATTTTCATGTGTTTCCATATGTATATCCCCATAACTTGTCTTATTAGATGCTTGGCCAAAATTCTATCCCACTTCCCTTTTCACTTCCCTTTCTTCTGGTCCCCGCTTTCCTTTCTTTCCCTTCCTCTGTTTCACCACTCCCTCTTCCCGGTCTTGCTACTTGACTGTACCCTAACTGCTGTGCGAAACTCCACTTCATGCTGTGGCCCTTCCATGCAGTGCAGGGATTACCAATGTCTGTAAACTGCGTCCTGTATAATTCTGCGATTCAAGCCAAAGACTAATTTGAGGCGACCAGTTCTGAGGTACTTGTTGTTTAGTATGGGAGCAGGTAAGAAACTAAGACGGGAAAGTTTCGGATATTGAACAACGGAAGTAAATCTGATACCGAATGGGCAGAGGCAACTAGTGACTGAAGCATGAGAGATTACGAACTGAAAAGCATTAAATATTTAGACATATGAAATGGGAGTACAGGAATACATAAGGGAGGAGTAAATAGAAAATTGAAAAGCGAAAGTACTTGCACTTGGAAGTAACTCGTAACTGAAGCATGAGTATGGAAGAATGACGAGTTGAAGGAACTGGGAAACTGGAATGCAAATCTAGGAAAATAAAATGACAGAGATAATCTAGATGGGAAATTGAGACACATAAGGAACAGGAAACGGAAACAACTCGAGCTTAGAGCGTTCATACATATAAGTAACTAGGAAGTGAAGAGAGAACTGATATGCCGAATTGACGAGGAAATTCAGGCAAAGGAAACTGAAAAACAGAAACTGAATATGAGACGGGGAGGCTGAAAGCGACTGGGCTAAGGTCCATGCTTGAGGGTACCAAACTCTGAGAATGCTGTATTTATCGAGCTTTGATGCAGTGTATCCCAAGTAAAAGCAAAAATTTCACTGAGAAGACTTTTGCTTTGTCTTTCTATCGAAACATCCATCCATCGAAGCATCCATCCTTCCATCTTTCTGTCTTTGTCTGTCAGTAAACATCAGTATTTGTTATCGGAAAAATGTATGTCTAACTGTCGGTATACCTGTTTCTCTGTCTCTGTTTCAGTCATTCCGTCCATCAGTTCATCCATCTATCTCTTACCGTTCTCTTCCTTCCCTTCTTCATTTTTTGCCTTCTCTTTTAAGCTTCTTTGCCATATTTTTTTCTTTTGTCCCTTACATTTCCCTCTTCTCTTTTCCTGTCTCTCCCCATCAGGTTACTTCCTACTTTCTATCACGGCAACCCCAGCAGCCTCTCTCTCTTCTCTCTCTCCTCTCTCTTCCCACGCCGATGCCCACTCTGTTTAAGGGCACGGTTATGTTCAGGTATTTAAAACCCTTTGGGGGTGAGGAATGAGAAAGTGGCGTTATCATTTTTTGCTGTGGTTTGTTTGCCTAGGTCACGTATCGCACGGAAGGTGATGGAGAGAAAGAGAGAGGTGTAGAGGTGACGGATGCCGTTGATAGAAAGGTGTGTTGGTGACGGATATTTGTGAGACAAAGAATTGTGTCAGTGATGAATGTTGGTGAAGGAAAGGTGTGTGGGGGTGATGGGTGACAGTGAAAGAAATGTATGTTGGCGAAGGAAAAGTGTGTTGGTGATAGATGGTGATGAGGCAAAAAAAGGTGTGTTGGTGATGGATGTTGGCTAGGCAAAGAAATGTATGATGGTAATGGATGTTGGTGAAGTAAAGGTATGTTGGTGATAGATGTTCGTGAAGGATAGGTGTGTTGGTGATTGATGGTGACGGAGAGAGATGTAGTGATGATGGATGATGGTGAGACAAAGAAAAGGATGTTTGTGGGCGATGTTGGCCGAGGAAAACTGTATTGCTGATTGATGTTGAAGGAAAGGTATATTGGCGATGGATGTTTGAGAGAAAGAAAGATATCTCAGTGATTGCAAGTGGTGAGGGAAAAGGGTGTGTGTGTTGGTGATGAAGGAAAGGTGTGTTGGTGAAAGATATCAGAAAAAGAAAGTCGTGTTGGGAATTGAGGATGATGAATTATTATTATTATTTTTTTTAGTGATAGAAGATGGCAAAGAACGTGTATGAATGTGTGAAAAGAAATTGGTGAAAAAGGCCCTGTGTTGGTGACGGACGGTGGAGAAGATGGTGTGTTGGTTAAGGATGCTGGTGAGAAAAAGGTGTGTTAGTGGCTGACACAGGTGAGAAAATTAAAAGGAAAAAAAAATGAAGCTATACTAGTGGTAGAATTTAATGAAAAATGAAGCTTCAGAACCTGGGAGAACAGGTGTAATGATGATGGAGGATGGAGAAAGAGGGTGTGTTGATGAGAGGGGTTAGCGAAGGAAGACGTTTTGTTGGGGATAAGAGTTGATGTAGTGCTGAAAGATGCATTAGTGAGAGAAAATGCATTGATGAGAGAATATGCGTTGATAAAAGAGGTGTTGTGAAAGATGATGTTGATGAAAGATGATGTCAGTGAAAGATGATGTCGATGAAAGTTGATGTGTTGATGACAAAGATGTCAATGAAGGAAGATATGTTGATGAAAAAATATGTCGATGAAAGTATGGGCCAATAGAATATGATGTGTTGATGGAAGATGATAGTGAAAATAGTTGTATTGGAGGAAGGAGATCGATTGATGAAAGATGATGATGATGAATGCATAATTATGTTGGTGAAAGAAGTACTGACGAAAACAGAAGTATTGGGGAAAGCACTTGTGTCGATGAAAGCAGCTGGGGAAAGAAGAAGCGTCGGTGAAAGCAGTTAGTGAAAGAACAGGTGTCAGGTGTCAGTGAAATCAGATAGCGAAGGAAGTGTCAGACAGAGGTTGATCTTTTAATGACCTCGACGTGTCATTAATGCCTGCCGGATACTGGGCGAATGATCATATATTTAATTAGTGAGCAATTAACCCCATGTAACCCGACCTGGGAATGGAGGGGGGGGAGGGGGATGGAGTGGAGGGAGAGGGGGACGGAGTGGAGCAGAGGGAGAGGGGGAGGAGGGGAGAGTGGAGGGAGAGGGAGGGGGGTTAGAATGGAGAGAGTGGAGGAGGGGTGAAGTGAAAGGAGGGGGGAGGGGTAAAAAGTAGGGAGGGAATGGGGGATGGTCGGTGGAAGGGGTATGGGTGGTAGGGTTGAGGGGAGAGGATAGAGTGAGGGAAGTGAGGGAGGGAAAGGAGGGGTGTAGCACTTCACCCCTTCTTAGCAACAAGAAAACACTTCCATCATTATTCCATTAACCACATTATTTCGGTGATGTGTTTTCTATTTTATTCATGCAATTTCCAGACAGTTTCACTCAACTTACGAAGGACCTTTAGCAGTGAAGGGGTTACTGAAGGCAGTCACCTGACACCTCATTTACCCAAAGTCTCTTAAGCTGAATAAAAATCGTCTGGTAGTAAAAAGAATGTAGACCTACTAAAGAAAAATGTCCTCGGATTGAAGGGACTAAGACAACCAATGAGATACGGTAATGTACTTCTTTTTTCTTGTGTTTTCCGTGGCTAACTTCAGGACATTTTATTCACTTAATAGGTTGTTCGGGCTAGAGAAGTTGTCAACAGGCACCAGTCGCCGTGTTAATACCAGTGAATCTTTCATGTTATGGTATTGTCACCGCCACATGATTATGCTCACCTTGGGAGAGCCCACGTACTGAAGGGATGAACTCATTCACTGTGAGGGGTCGCTCCAAAGATAAATAAATCATCTTGCCGTAGAAAGAAGAAAAAGATGTCATTGTACGGAAGTGGTTAATGAATTAGGCTAGGTGATAATTTTTTTACGAGATAGTTCCTTCAAGCTGAGTCGTTCAGCTGTACGAGATAGTCCCTTCAAGCTGAGGTTCAACTGTACGAGATAGTCCTTTCAACCTGAATCGTTCAACTGCACAAGATAGTCCCTTCAAGCTGAATCGTTCAACTGTACGAGATAGTCCCTTCAAGCTGAATCGTTCAACTGTAGTAAGAACAAGATTAAAACTCGTCATCGTACTGAATGAGTTAATAGCAAGAAATCTTTTAATCGGTAATTATGCTATTAGTCCCATGCCTTCCTTCCAGATGAGTGATTATGATGCAATTAAGGCCAGACTCCCATGACCCCAAGGTAACCGCGTGGAGGCTGAATTCATGACAGGCTGTGATGTCAGACAGGATAGTCAGAACGTTGCGTGGGTTGTTGTTGTTCTGTTTTTGTAGCCCCATGATCATCTGGACGTGAGCCCAGTGGACTGCAGGTTGACGTTGCCTTACTTCAGCAGTTGTCTCCTCTTCTCTGGGCATAGAGAGGGAGCTGAAGGAGATTTATATATCGGTGCCATTACAGGATTGCGTCCCTTACTAGCAACTCTGCTGAGCCTGTTCTTATCCAGCTAACGCCAGACGATTTTATTCAGCTTAGATTGTCTTATTAGCCTGATAAGAGTTGAAAGTGTCACCAGTAACCCTCTCATAGTCGAAATAACTCCTGCAATCTACACCAGTTTACTCCAGACTGCTTTATTCAGCAAGCAGCTGGCCACTGCTTCCATAAAAATCTGGATTAAGTAGCCAAGACCATGGCCTCTACGCTCCTGATGGGGGAAATAATGGTGTGAACGATGATGAAGATTGTGATATTTGAGAAAAATCGTACTCTATTACTTATTTACATCATTATACTTTCCATCAGTGTCATCACGTCTGTCATATAGTATCTTTATCGCACTTGACCATACCTCTCTGTCATCACCATTCCCCACCACACCTCAAACACACCGACCACATCTCCATCTCCGTAATACGCCTACACCGCACCTCTTTTTTGTTCATCACACCCACATCATTTCCATTCCCTCTTCCATATTGCCACTATACCGTCAACACACTTAACAGCATCATAATCACTACATACTGTCTTTCCTCTAACACACCTACCACATCCTCCTTCCTCCGCTACACCAGCGCTTAACTGCACCTCTTTCCTGTCCATCACATCTTCGTTTTTTCTTACCTACATTCACTGTGCCGTTAACACACGTACATCATACCATCATCAACCATTTTACACAACACTAATATGCCTATCATATCTTTGTTTTTTCATTACACCTGCACACACCTCTTTTGTATCCACAACACCTGTTACACCCCACTTTTTCCTCCCTACCGCTTCTGTACCTGTACACCTACACGACATAATCACCACTTTGTCCTACCATTATTGGTATTGGAGAGGGACGCCTTCCCATGGTGGCGTCGGCATAACCAGACGGCTCTGCTGCCTGGTTATACAAATGTCTCTCCTGCCCCACTATCCTCTTCAGGAAGGATGTTGAACTGCAAGAGAAGGTAACTTCAGCCTGCAGTCCGCCGAGTTCACGTTCAGATGAGATGAACCTTGGATTACAATAAACAGCAACTACAACAATTCTACCACTGTCACACCTGCACGGACATTACCATTCCATATCACACCTTTACTATCTGCCCCACACCTTCACCTTACCTGCACTAACATCACCCTTTCCCATCTCTGTCATCACTATTTCCCGTTACACGTTCAGTCTCCGCACCACACATTCACCACACCTCAACTGATATCAACCATTCCCAGCTTATCACTACCCTGGTTTAACTGACATCACCACCACACATATGCCACAAAATGTTGAACAGTCGTTTGAAGAACTTATGTTCGTCAAGAAAGGTACATTATATATTTCGATATAGCAAGATCAAACTGCTGCAGTGTCCTGAAACGGCTTACAAATCATTGCAAGACTAAGCCAAATCTTGTCATCAGACAGATGGACTATCATCACACATTCTCTTGACTTTTCCAATCCCAGCAATTTCCAACTCATACCAAAATTGCGTATATGCTGTAGATATTCAGTAACCAGTCATATAACCTAACCAAACTCCTGCCATTCATTCGTTCATTCATATTCATAACTTTACTCACGTGTGTACACTGCAGCCGGTCTCATAACCGCTCCAGGCTGCCGGTGCTCTGACAGTCACTGAGTGGCAGGTGTTGAAAGACTGATCACACCATACCATTGCAAGTCAGGCTATTCCACTTACCTGTAAGTAAATGAGAATAATAAACAAAGTGCTGTTAATGTGTTGCATGCATTGTTATTATTACTACTAGTACTTATTATTATTATTATTATTATTATTATTATTATTATTAGATGTGTGAGGAACTACGCTGCCCAGTTCAATGGGCATACTGTTTGAGCGTTTCGTTTCTCTTTAATTATGGATCGTACCTTATTCTGTCTTCTAGGTGAGAATTAGGTTTGGCATGATTTATTATGATTATGATTATTATTATTATTATTATTGTTATTATTAATCATAACCATTCACCCTGATCATTTTTGCACATATCATCGTAACTGTACCAGAAGTTTTTAAGAGAAGAGGTCGCGTCCAACAGAGCAATGCATCACTCGACTCCGGGCCAGCATGAGACAGCGAAATACCCGCAGTCGGTTCCCACATGACTGAAGGCCCGTGAAGTGGTTGCTGTTTATTTGGCACTTCATTACCTGGCCTCGGACGCGACACTTCCTTGACACTTCCTTAATGACATGGAGAAAGGAGGAAGGAAAGTTGAACGGACGAAAGGAGTAGAGAGGATGAAATAGAGTTGAAACTGGATGGAAGAAAGTTGAAGTGAAGAAAAGTTGAAAGGACGAAGGAAAGTTGGTGATGAAAAGCTGAAAGGATGAAGGAGAGTTAAAATGAATGGAAGTAAAAGTGATGGAAAGTTGAAAGGAAGTAAATTTAAAGTGAAGGAAAGTTGAAAGGACGAAGGAAAGTTTGAAGGACGAAGGAAAGTTTAAAGGACGAAAGAGAGTTGGCAGGACAAGGGAAAGTTGAAAAGACGGAGGGAAGTTGACGATGCAGAAAAAAAGGTGAAAAAAGAAGGAATGGTGAAAGGACGAATGATATGACAGAAATATGTTGAAAGATGATTACGTTTGGAGAAAAAACGAAAGAAGACACAAGAAGAGGAACAAAAGAAATCCAAGAAGATGTTGAAAGAGTATGTGAGAAAAGGACAATAGAGGGTCGAGAGGACTTAATGTTGAAACACAAAATAAAGAAAGAAAAAAAGGGTAGAAACTGAGAGGAGACGAAGCAAGTTGAGGGGACAGGGAGGCAGAATTAAGGAAAGACGAGAAAGATGAGAATAAACAACAATAAATTAATGAACAGGAGAGAGAGAGAGAGAGAGAGAGAGAGAGAGAGAGAGAGAGAGAGAGAGAGAGAGAGAGAGAGAGAGAGAGAGAGAGAGAGAGTTAAAAGGTGTGTGCTGAGAGTAAGAGAAGACGAGTTTTGGGAAAATCAACCAAAACTGCCAAAGAAAAATAAGGAAAGGAAAAAACAACCCCTTCTCGACGCTGACGTATTACATTATTTTGTTCTTGCTGCATCTACTCTATTTCATTCACCATAGGAAGGACTTCTGTATCAAAAGATTTATGTAATACACCTCTAGTTCGAAAGAGCCACCCATAAACTTAATATACCGGAATAATTGTCCGGAGATAGCTCGAATAACACACACACACACACACACACACACACACACACACACACACACACACACACACACACACACACACACACACACACACACACACACACATTACGTTGTCGTCGTTGGGATGTTATCAAGGGGGAAAATTTGATTAAAGAAAGAGGAAAGCCACAATAAGAAAAGTTTATAAAATCAAAGTAAAATATAAGAAACAGGAAAAGGACGAGAAAAAGTTAAAAGGGAAAGACAGTAACTGGCAAAGATCTCGCTCCTCAATGCCAAGTGAGGGGGAGCATTGGCCACAGAAAGGAGTGTTTTCGTCTGGTTTCGCCCAAAATTTTATTCAATGTAGATAATTCGTACGCAATGACCACCTTCAGCTCGAGGATGTCATAATATAGCTCTTGCTGTTACCTTAAGATTTGTTATAATTGGGAGAGCATCCTGGTAGCGGTTCATGAAGGCCGCATCTAAACTCTTCACCCCGACAATTCTCCCCTGAACCGAATAAAATCGTGTGAAGGTAAAAAGAATAACAATTGTGGCCATTTATGCTGAAGGAGTTGAAGTAGAAGATATCCTTAAAACCCAGTCATTGCGGCGGTTGAACTAAACTGATATACTCTTGCTACCGACAGACAATTTTATACAGAGATCATTCCTGTGCAGCTGGACTTAGAATTTATCGTCGATGATCAGAGTTCTGTCACCCAGTTTTTTGCACTAAGATATTAAGGTTAGCAGTGTTCGAAATTGTAGGGTGAATTTTATGGCTGTCATTGTCATCATCATTGTCATCATCCATCATCCGCCTCTCTGCCATCCGTCTGTCATCAATCCACCGTTGTTAGTGGTGTGATAGGTCTTGAAGCCAGGATCATTCTCACTATCCCCTCGCTCCATTTAGACGCTCACATGGCCTTTCAGTTCATCACGCCCTTTCCACACCGCACCCTGTCCCGTTATCGTGCCCCCCCCCTCTCTCTCTCTCTCTCTCTCTTTATCAGTTCACACGGTTCATCGGTATGCACTGCCTCACCTCCCTCTTCCTCTCTCACATTAACTCTCACTGTCCTCTCCCCATGCCCACTCTCACTCACTGTTTCTTTCTCCGTCCCTCTGTCCACCACATTCACTTTCACGTTTTCATTTTCTTCCCTGTTCCCTCTTCCGTCTTTCTAGTGGAACCTCTTTCCCTTTTTCTTCCCCTCTTCTACAAGACCCACGGACATGTCATAAAAACACCCGTACTAATACCATCACCCTAGTTCTGAATGAGAGAGCCAAAGCATGTACTTAATATTTACTCAGAGCATTAGTACCCAAGCGATGACATGGAAAGGCGTGTGTTGCACTTTTGTGCCTCAGGGAGCGGCCCGCCGTGGTCTTTGCCTGGAGTTGGAATCATTAAAACACACACACACACACACACACACACACACACACACACACACACACACACACACACACACACACACACACACACACACACACACACACACACACGAAGTGGGTGGTTACTGTCCCCCTTGAGCAAGGGGACGTGTGTGCGTGTGTGAAGGTCACAGCCTTGCCCTTAGATCGGACTATATGAGCTCTCAGCTCCCTTCCGGGAGGGTAAAAGCTGACGATCACGACCATCAAGTGATCCTGACCGACCTGGTGAATTACACACACACACCTCATTCTGACAAATTCTCTCTCTCTCTCTCTCTCTCTCTCTCTCTCTCTCTCTCTCTCTCTCTCTCTCTCTCTCTCTCTCTCTCACATACATACTGGCTACTTCTCCCACTCAGTCTTTACACTTCTCTCCTCCATCCCTTTTCACCTGTCTCTCACTAACTTACCGTCTTCCGTTTCTTTCTCCTCTCTTACCCTTACTCTCGTTTCTTCCCATCTCTCACCTTTACTCCCTCTTCCCTTCCCTTCTTTCATCCTTACTCTCTTTCCTTTCCCTCTTCCCTTCCCTTCTTTCATCCTTACTCTCTTTCCTTTCCTTCTTTCACCCTTACTTTCTCTTTCCCTCCTTTCTCTCACCCTTACTCACATTCCTTCTCCTCTCTCACCTTTACTCTCACTTTCCTTCCCCTCTTACACCTGTAATTTCTCACTCCTTCCCGTCTTTTACCCACACTCACTATCTTTCCCATATCTTACATTTACTCTCGTTTTCATTCTCCTCTCCATTTCTCTCTCACTTTCCGCTCTCACACTTCCTCTCCCTCTCGGTCAGTTCCCACAGTTCATCAGTATGCACCGCTTCGCCCCCCTCAGGCTGGGAACAGGTTAGACCCAGCACTTTTTTTTTTCTTTCCCCTGAAGGAGTGATGACTTTTCTGGCCTGTCTGTCAAGGGGGTGTGAGGTGGGGGAAATTTTTAAATCTGGTGTGTCTAAATCGCAATGGATAAAAAATTGACGAATGGAATGGAAGTGGGATGAATTACTGATTCGAAATTGGATGCAAGAAGACAAATTTGTGCTCAAGGGAAGTGGGAGGAGGAGGAGGAGGAGGAAGGGAATTATGTTGGTGGTTTATCCATCTCGAAACTGGACGAGAAGGTGAATTTGATGCTCTTCTCTTTTTTTTTATAGGAGTTCACATTGAAATTGACTTCAAAATAATGACTTTGGTTGTTAGATGATGAAAACGGAAGAAAAATTATATCGCGAAATCTGCATCGAATGGAGGAGTATCTTGACGAACTGAAGCTCGATAAGTATTGAAGGGTGCTGTCAGAGTTTCCCTTTAGTCGTGAAGCTACGCGAAGCCGTTTTATTTTTATTTCGGGACACAGTTCAACATCATCATCATCATCATCGTCATCGTTACCCTTACCACCATTATCACCACTATCGTCATCGTTGTCATCACTTTCTCCCATACGCATACGATGGGCTCAAGCTTTTTAGTACTACTGAAGTACAACATAAGGTAATATGGTAGTGTGCAAGATATACTGATGACCTGTTCCGGCAGCGTTCAGCAAAGATTAATTAAAGTACAAAACAAGATAAAAAGTGGAATTACTCGTGTAGCCTACCCAGTAATCAGAAGCCATGCGAATTTCGAAATGATGTGTTAATCATTTGTGTGTGCGGGATTTCCGTCGTCTGAATAAAAACGTACGACGATAACGGCTCGCCAGTTGTTGTTGTTGTTTAACCCGGTTTGTGGTTCTATCGTTGAAACTGTTAAATCCATCATATATGTCTTAGGAGTTTCTTTAACGTCACCAGAATAAGACAGAAAACACGTCCTTCAGAAATACTTGTAGTTCTTTGCATGGAAGCCCAAATGCGAATATCTGAATAGCTTTTGTTAAAGATTACTAGGGGTGACCAAAGCTAATAAATAAGGTACTTTTGTGCAATACTGTTAAGTTATGCCCAGCTCGGTATCGTTGACTCTGGAAATTTTTAGTTAGTTTTAAAACTTTTTCTTTTAAATATTTCCGGAAAATCCCCAGGAGTTTCCAGATTGTGTGTCTGCCAATTTATCAGAGATCTTGACGTAACACGGATGAAAAAATGCGTAGCCTGGAGTCTACAAACAAAGGCGGAGATGGTGGAGAACTTTGCATGCCATAGGACGATGGCGAGCCCGACACCCACTTAAGATGAGGGCCCTTCACGTCCACATGTGTGAGGACCAGTGGCAGGTTTGGTATTGGAGAGAGAGAGAGAGAGAGAGAGAGAGAGAGAGAGAGAGAGAGAGAGAGAGAGAGAGAGAGAGATGTGTGTGAGGCTGCAGGTTGTCATTATGGATATAAATCATGAGTAACAGCCCAGGGGATATATCAGCGTAAGTAGAGTCAGACAGAAGACATGAATCATAAGCGGATGGGGGTGTGGCCATGTGATGATTGATTTCTGTTTTCCTCTGTCTGGTCTGCGGATCTTGTTCACTACATGTTGAGGATTGGTTGTTGTTGTTGTTGATGATGATGATGATACTGTTGGTGATGAGAGGTAAACAGAGAAAGGTCTGATCCAGGACATTACGATTGCCTAACAGATTTGTTGACTTCAGAATGCAAAGAAAATCATTGAAATTATTTAAACAGAACAGAGCGAAACTCACCCGGTAATAATCCACTCAACGTTTCAGCTGTTAGAATTGCTAGTTTTTACATCATTTCCAACAGCAGTCTTTTATATATCCACCCATACACAAGCTCAACAAAATCCGTCAAGTTACAGCTATAAAGTTAGTCAGGTTACCCACGTTTCTGATACATAGACTCACCAACATCTTCTTTAAACACTGCATCGTCATCTGTGTCATCCATCACTCCGAACTTCATCACCATCGTAACTGCCTTCCCTTACATAATCACTGTCCCCCCCCCTTCTCACATACACACCTTATTCGTCACTGTCACTGTTTATCATTGTCACAACACACATCCTCCTCACCATACATGGATCCCTACCAAATACACACATCCATATAGCCCTTACCACACCCACAGTACCTCACCACATTCATGCCACGCTCACCACACACTTATTCCTCCACATCACACTTACTACCCCTACCATTCATTACGTGCTGTGATTAGTAGTTTTTTTTTTCACCCGACGGAACTAGACCTTGCATACAACTTGAAAATAGACTCGCGTTTGCATTGAATTAGATGAGCCATAATTATCAGGTAAGAATGAGTCTCCTTTGTTACTAGTCAGATCGACCCTACAGTCTGATTATACTCAGACTTCCCCACACAGCATTGCCATACCCACTGCCAACACCCCACCCCCACCACCCGCAACCACACCCATTGCCAACATCTCGCCCCACACTACCCACTACCAAACCCACTACCAGCACCCTTTCCCCACCGCTCAACAGTACATCTACTAGTCCCGTTCTACCCCTACCACCCACTACTCCCATCCCCCACCACCCACTACCACACCCCACGACTCTCAAACTAGTTAATCAGTTAATCACGCCCTCACTCCCCCCAGGGAGATATAGATGTGCTGTTGGTCACGAAGGCTTTATGCAGACCTCATATGGAGCGCCCTAAGACCCATATGGGAGGGGGGGACGTGAAGTGTGTCGCACCGTTATGGCGTGATGGAATTATGGAGTGTGAGGAAGATGTCGTGGTGGGTCTTCCTTTGTATACTATTATTACCCCACCATCGCCATCTGCAGTAGTACTTGGTGTTGGAAAAGCCTCTGTGTGGGAGGAGACGGGAGGTTTGATGGTGTAATGTGAGTTTATCTGATGAGGTTTGATGATGTGTACTGTAACGTGTGTGGTGTGGTAGTGAGCGAGGTGTAACAGTGTGATATGAAGTGAGGCGGTGTAAGATGTGACCGTGTGTGTGTGTGGGTGTGGGTGTGGGTGTGTTTTGCAAGCGTGTGATGCAACTTTTTTGGTGGCGTGGTGTGGTAGTGTGTTGGTGTGGTTATACTGTCCGTGTGGTATGGCTGTGTAAGGAGAGTTTGAAGTGTAGTGTGTATATACTGCCCATTGTCTCAACATTCTCACCATTTAGATCGTCATTGACCATTCCATTATAGGCTAAATACCGCACTCACTTTTCACTATGCTTTAGGCGTTAATTGAAAATTGTGTACATGGAAGGCTATTGGTGCGTGCGATTCCTCCTCCTCCTCCTGCTCCTCCTCCTTCTTCCTCTTCTTTCTCCTCCTCCTCCTGCTCCTCCTCCTCCTGCCCCTTCTCCTCCTCCTCCTCCCCCCTCCTTTTCCTCCTCCTCCTTCCCCCTGGTTTTCTTCCTCCACCAATTCCTCTCCTTTTCCTCTTCCGCTCCTTTTCCTCCTCTTCCTATTCCCCTCCCTTTCCTCCTCATCCTTTTCGTCTCCTTTTCCTCTTCTTCATCTTCCCCTCCTTCTCTTCCTCCTCCTCCTTCTCCCTATAGTCATCTTAATCGTCTTCATCATCTTGAAAGGATTCTGAAACAGGCAAAATAAAACTCGATGACAGGAGACTTGCCCGAGTACCAGTGAAGTGGGCCATTATTCAGTCACTCGTCATTTTTAGTATTTCCATTTTCACTGAGTACGTCTTCTGTTCTTATCAGGTATTTCTGCATCTTCTCATTCTCAAGTATTTTGCCTTATTTTCTTTCGAATACATGTTTTACTGTTACTTAGTCTATTCTGCACGGTCTTTCTGCTTTTTATCGCCCACCTACCAAGGCGATAATGTAATCGCCTGCATCTGTGTTTGTCTGTGTGTCTAGTTGTTACCAAAATATCAAAAAATCAAGTGAGCAAATGTTATCCAAACTTGTGGGCAGTATCCCGGGATATCTGGCTTGTCGGGTAATAATTTTGGCGAAGCTGCGATGATATGCCTCCGATTGTCAGAGGATTACTGATCTAGTACGAGAGTGAAACGCAGCGGGCGAAATCTTAAGACTTTTCGCCCGATTTTGCTGTCACCTGCCAAGCTTCTGTGTGTGTGTGTGTGTGTGTGTGTGTGTGTGTGTGTGTGTGTGTGTGTGTGTGTGTGTGTGTGTGTGTGTGTGTGTGTGTGTGTGTGTGTGTGTGTGTGTGTGCATGTGTGTGTGTGTGTGTATGTGTGTGTGTGTTTGTGTGTGTGTGTGTGTTTTGGACTGTTTAGATTTTGGCGAAGCTACGATTATATTCCTCTGATTGCCAGAGGATTACTACCGGGTAATCAAGTTTTTCAGGGATGGAGGGCGATATGGATGCGTGGGCAGATCCTTTGGTTTTTGTTTTTACGTGCATTTTCTGCTCTTTCGCAACTTGTCCTCGATTTTTGCAGGACTAAATAAGTAACTAGATGAAACTAGTCAAGAAAAGGAACAAGTAAAAAATTAACTCCTTCAGTTGGATGACGTATATTTCACTCATTTCAGGCTGTTTCCGGACAATTCATTCAGCTTCGGAATGATATCTGGGAGTGATGGGATTAAAGCAGGCGAATTCCAGCCTCTACAGTTCGAAAAGTTTATCTTTAGGTGAATGTAAATCGTCTGTAAGTGGTAAGAATTAAGTGCGAAATGAACGTGACCACCTTGAAGGAGTTAGCAGTTTGGATTCTTAGTGGCTCCTAAGCCTGGAACACATACTGCCCTCTATCTCCGGGTGGAACATACTGAGTCAGTATTTGGAGAAAGCAAAGGAATGAGAAAAAATGGACGAGAGAGAGAGAGCGAGAGAAAGAACGTTTTACACACACACACACACACACACACACACCTATATATATATATATATATATATATATATATATATATATATATATATATATATATATATATATATATATATATACCGTATATAATATAATACACGATCGAGAAACTCCAGCAGCCCTTTATGGTCCCAAGAGAACATTCTGGCCTCAGGATTAGTATTACCGTAGTGTTTACACCTTAGTCATAGAAGTTAGAGAAAATAACAGTATGATAGAGATATATATTTATAAGGAGAGTTGAAGTGGGACATGTAGATAGAGAAGAAGGAGAAATAGAAAGCCAGGAAAAGGAAAGCAGGTCGAAGATTACCAGATGGGCTTCTTGGTCCAGACCTCCGCTATGTTGGGTCCACAATGGGGGGTTGTTGACCAGTGTGAGGGCACGGGGCACGGAGGGGGGGATTAGGGCATGGGGACGGGGGGTGGAGATGGACTCAGGAGGTGAGAGGCAGGGAAACTTAGGGAATGGGGACTGTTGCGGGAAGGGATACTTAGAGAGTGGGATACAAGTAGGGTTGTGGGAATTAGAGGAAGGGGAAGTTGGAGGAAAGGGTACACAGAAGGAATGATGGGGTAGGGGAACTTAGAGGAATGGAAGTCAGGAGAGATGAGCACTTACAAGGAAAAATTAGAGGTGAGGGACTTAGAGGAAGGGGAAGATGAGGGTGAGGGACGTAGGGGTAAAGGGGAAATAGGAGGAAGGGACCTTAGGGGAAGGGAGAAATGTGGAACGGGGACTTAGAAGGGAAGGGGAGGGGGACTAAGGGGAAGGGAGAGATGGAGGAAGGGAACTTTGGAGAAAAGCGGGATGGGGAGAGGAGCTTAAATTAAGGGAAGTTAAGAGGAAGGGAGAGCTGGGGGAGGGGGGGTAATTAACATGGGGGAGACAGAAGGGAGAGGGAGTAACGGGAAAAGAGAGAGAGGCTTAGGGGTCGGGGGAGATGGGGTTTGGGGTATTTAGGAGGGATAGGGTGGGGTTGTGGGGATAAGGGAGGTGGGGCATTTAGGGAACTTTTCTCAAGCCAGGTAGGGAGGAGGGAGAGGTCAGGGGACTTATCTCCATCTCGAGCAAAATTCTTCTCGCCTTAGGTCCCTCATGCCTCGGATTTCTTTTGTTGGTCAAAGTCAAACAATAATCAGCATACAGGCAGCGGGGGGGGGGGGGAGGTTTAGGAAGTAGTCTGGTGTCTGGTCTGATCTGGTCTGGTCTGGGTCATCTACCATTTTTTTCTCTCTCTCTCATTTTAGCCTACCTGCTTCTCTTGATGGACCCATGTAGAGGTTGTTGACTATGCGCCGAGCTGAAAATGGCGCAGTTTGTTAGTGCCATTATTGTTCTTTTTTTTCACTATCGATAAAATAGCCTCGTCATGGGTTCTCTGTATTAAGCAAAACCCTATTACAGGGTAGATCAGGTCTGGATTCTGTTTTTGCTTGTTCATGTACGCCATTGTACGCTAACTCCAAAAACAGTCGGTGCACAGCGGATGTTAAATATTATGACACAGGGACTGAAGAATACCGGGAAATGCGGTTCTGTTCTTGTATGCGTAGGTAGCCCAGGTTGTAGCTGATTGTCATATCACTTACGGTACTGCCTGTAGCCTGTACCGTATAACATGTAAGGGAAAGTCGTACATGAAGTAGTACATACAGCCATTAACGGATGGTTAATTCCGCATAGTTGAATAATTACTGGTAGCATCGAACCCACAGTGCACCGATACTTTTTGGAGCTGGTGTGCATTTTCGCATTAATAAATGGATGGCAATGGATTTTTATAGTTACGTGACACATTTTTGTAGCTGGTTATCCCAATGAAGGTAAACGATTTTCTCCTTAATTTACCATCATTGGCATGGGAAGAAATCTGTTGGTTATGTATTAAAATCAAAGAACTTAAATCAGTTACTGGGCGTTTTTTATGGTTCGTAAATAGAGACTAAGCTTAATTATCTACATCAGTACTTAGAAATACCCGAGATTCAGTGCCATACTGTGTACCACAGGTTGCCAAGAAAATAAAATTTCCAGTGTGATACAGATACAGTGTAACAGTTAGTTGTAAACAAAGGTAGAATTAATAACTAAAAAGCGAGTCGTAGAGTTTATGGCGGCTGCAAGATGCGTGAGCTAATACAAGATGCTGTTGTGGTAGTACTGCAGTAGTTTAACAGGTATTGGCAGGTGCAATTTGGATTTCTTAACCAACAGATGGTAAATGAACAGAAGTACTGTTTAGATTAAGCAACTGATAGTAAATTGATATTCATGGATATCATAACTTCGTCGGGGTTCCATCAAGAAAGAGAATCCTAGGTGATAGATGTTATTATTATGTTGTTAGTTAATGCCTCTCTTTTTTCAGTATCAAAGTATGTTGTCAGTTAATGCCCCTCTGTTCTCATTGTCTACTATAGTTATAGATGACATATTCATTTGATAGATTATTTCGATCTTATAGCGGAACTTAAAGCAGATCATTTGGGCAGTTTGCCTTAAAACAAAGTTAATCACAGAAATAGCAATAATTTGTCTGCATGTCCAGTTATAGATTTGCATTGAAGAGGTGAACACTGTCTGACCACACAATGCCAACACCGGGGTCATAAGACTTGCCATGGATATCGAAAATTGTTGAAAAAGTATAATTCCCTTTTTTTTTTTTTTTATTATTTTTATTTTATCGTATCAGCAAAATGAGATCAGAATTTCCCTTCATGCATAATATACCTTCACAAGTACCGTATCCTTTAATATGCGTCATAGGGTGTAAACAGAACCTGAACTCAAAACTTTTATGTATGCAGATAATTAAGAGATTTAATACTTTATAAACGATGATTAGCAGGTATTTGCTTAAGGTTGTACATATGTTTAGTATATTTATTTTGTAGTTTGACTGTTTATTTTGATATCAAGATGAACAATAAATATATTTTTCTGAAACGCAAGCTCCCTCCCTTTCAGTGGCAAGTGAGGTCCCCGTTGACAATATGGGATCGAATAATCTCCAGTTGCCTTTTAGGCACTTGAACTGTGGATGCAAATGACCTTCAGCATAACTTGTATTTTAGACCACCACATCAACCGACCAGTAGAAAACCAGAGGCATTCCATAGCTTCCGTTATCCATTCCGGGTTCTCGTTGTGGCGGGTGACAGGTTAGAAAGTGGCAGCACCAACACATCTGCCCACAAATAAGGCACACTGCATACCTACAGATGTGGCTGACTCAATTAGTTCCTCTCCTTGTGTGTGTCTGTGGGGAAGACTTTGTTAGAGAGGATTGTCAGCGAGTTGGAGAAGTGTCAGGGTCGGGGTGTTCTTGAGTTTTGCTAAAGAGTCATTGCGGCGGAAAGTTTGCCATGGTTCTAGAGAGCACAGCTTCCTTTATGAGTCTGAGCCATGGAATAGGTCATATACTCGGGCCGGCCGTTCTACAATGACGCGGTGCTGTGTAAAGTTTGCCATGGATTCGGAGAGGAAGAGTATTTTGTTAATGAATTTGCGATAAATTCATTGTAACACACTTTTACCAGAGTCTGTAAGTTTTGGCAACGAACTGAAGAAGCAAAAAGATAACTTCGATGATGTCTTTGTATGTGATAATGCTTTTGGTACAACACAGTTTTATGTGGCTTCGGAGGGACCCTTGGAACTAGAAGGGATAAGTGGTGAATATTTCCGACCATTTAACGAGATGCTCCGTAAGCTAATTAGAAACTTCTGGTGATGATGATGATGATGATGATGATGATCGTAATAATAATAATAATAATAATAATAATAATAATAATAATAATAATAGTAGTAATGATACTAGTAATAATAATAATATTAATGATAAAAAACAATAATATTAATGGCATTTAATGGTATTCAAAGGGTTAATCTCTGGTATGGAGCCGATTTGGTGTGGCGGAAGCAGCTCGAGTGAGAGAGAGTGCATGCGGGTGTGTGTGTGTGTGTGTGTGTGTGTGTGTGTGTGTGTGTGTGTGTGTGTGTGTGTGTGTGTGTGTACATTCGCTAAGGGGTCAGGGACGCAAATAGGTTAATCGAGATGCGAGAATACAGCTTTGTCGTATATCATACAGCTTAGATGGTATGACACAGAGCTTAGACGTTGTGATAAAAGAGTTAGTACAGAAGAAAGCTTGTATGGTGTACCTACAGAAGAAAGCTTGTATGATGCACCTGTGTTGTAGAAAGCTTAATCTGTGTGATAGAAAACCTTGATCAGTGTTTCTTCTCAGTGGAAAAGTATTAATGTCTGAAAGCTTGCAGAAGCTTGTCCTGTCTGAAGAAAATTGAACAGAAGAGAGCCAAAAATCAAGAGTCATAATTTTGAGAGGTTTAGATGTACTGCATTTAGAAGACTGGAGGTCATAGCTGAGGGAAAGACAAACTGAGGAGTGCACTGTTGACAGAAGGAAAGAAGAAAAAAGTCTTAAGCCCCTCCAGCTTATCTCTCCATGGACTTAAGAATTAGTGTCTTGAATCCGAAGCAGACGATACTGAAGACACAAAAGAAGTGAGGGAGGCGACTGGATTTCTGTTGCCGATACTGCGTGAAGGACAGACTGGCAAAGCTGGCAGGAGTCGTGGTAGGAAAAAGCTTAATCAGTGCAGTAAGCTTTAACGGTGTGACAGGGAGTCTGTTGTCAGGCCTCGGGAGTGATTGAAGGCTTGCACAACACTCCGAGGATAGAGTACACACCGAGGGAGAGAGAGAGAAAGCTGATAGATAGCGCCAACTGTTTACCTTCGACGGGCGGACCTGATGGCATGTAGAGCTGAGAGAGAGAGAGAGAGAGAGAGAGAGAGAGAGAGAGAGAGAGAGAGAGAGAGAGAGAGATGTGACAGACTGTATGAGTGAGGAACTGGGTTGCGGGATGAAGCTGAGGTCATGTGATGTCTTAGTCTGTCTGTCTCTTAATATCTGTTAATTTGTCATTTTGGCTGTCTATAAATTTTTATATTTGTCTGTTAATTTGTATGTTTTAATCTGTTAGATTAGTTATTTATGTCTAATAATCTATATGGT
This sequence comes from Coenobita brevimanus, assembly GCF_032717465.1. Taxonomy (NCBI): domain Eukaryota; kingdom Metazoa; phylum Arthropoda; class Malacostraca; order Decapoda; family Coenobitidae; genus Coenobita; species Coenobita brevimanus. The sequence continues at coordinate 42,346,223 of NC_137046.1, forward strand.
GGTCTGTTAATGTGATTTAATTTGTCTTTCAATGTCTGCTTGTCTTAAATGTGGTAATATATGTCTCTTAATGTCTACTTCTTGTAATATACTATTCTGTCTGTTTATATCCGTGACTAATAAGCTGCTGTTACTGTTATTTTATCTCACAGAATATCATAGGAAATACGCCTTCACACTGAAGTGGTTATTCCCTCTCTGTTGCCCAACCCCCAACCCCACACTCCATATAGGGGGACAGCAGGTAAAACGCCTTAAATTCTGTAGCAGTTCATAATTACCTCCGCGCCACCCCGCACCGCCTGTCCCTCATGAACTCCTTCACCTCATTGTTTTTACTTCGTTCTCGGTCTTTCTATCCTAACTCTCTCATCAGATTAAACTTTATACGGGCTTACATTTTACATTTTTACATTTTATTTTCATGCATTCATTGTGTTCATAGTACCGTGATGAATCCCTAATATTGCGTAAATTTGGTACGGTACTCAGAACGGAATGTCTCAGCTTTGTGTCCCAAGCGAACCATGCAGAGGAATTCTGGTACATAATTGTTGGGGTTGGAATTCATTTTTCTTAAGCAGTACCAACGAACAAATCAACAGAGGGACAATAGACATAATTGAGAGAGAGAGAACGGTGAAAAAAGGACGACACCCATACCATCATCACCATCATCATCGTTAATAGCATCCTGTTTCCAATATCGTAAATGAATTGAGCAGGATTCAGAGACAAAAGCAGGGTAACATAAAAGTAAGAGGACCTATCACCAGAATGCCCAGTGAAATGGGCCACACAGCCATTCACCCTTCCCGCCTCCATAATATACTTCATATTCCTCTGTTAATTTTTCCCAATACCCTTCAGTATTTTTATAGCGATACAAATTACGTCGTATTAAACAGATAAGACTAACATACAGGACAACAGTAAGGTAGTTATGCAAAATGAAATATTGTGGATGAAATGTTACCAGTACAAAGTTTCCTGTTGCCAACAAGATCCTTATGCAGCTCTAGGGCCTGTATTCCTGTTGTCTAAGGAAGCTTCCTAGCACCTCTTCCTTAGCGATTTATTGAACTTATTTCACGTTAATATTCTCTTGTATGCCATTTCACTTTCTAATATTAAAGTAATGTAAGAGATTCGTAGACGAGAATAGTAACTAACCAACTAACCAGTTTAAGAAATTAATAGTAAAGAAAAAAAAAAACAGTAAGTCTACCACATTGACAGGATTACGACCGTAGTATAAATCACATCCCGACACACCTCACGTACCACCACTTTACAACACGAGGGACCACAAAATCCAAGAGCCTTAACGTAACAGAATCATTTACACGTCAGACCCGCACTTTAAGTCATGGTGGTGCGGCGATAGTGCTTGTAATCCTGCTTAGCGGCGTGAGATGGATGAAGCAGTAAGGGAACTTGCTGGCGGAGGAGAGTGGTGGTGGTAGACGCGTCATTGTCATGGTTTACTCCTTCAGTGTCGTAACGTATGAGTTTATTTTATTTTGCTGCCTCCGGATAATTACTTACAATCATCACCACCCTAACATTACTTCTTACTTAAGGATGGGGTTAGGTAAGCTCTAGAAAACAAGAAAAGCCAGGAAAGAAGGATAACCATCAACCAGCTTGCTCAGTGAAATGGGCCCACCTCGATTCACACACCACACCGTTCAGGCCCGCGGGATCCTTGATTCACTTCACAAACCTAACCAATCAAGCTCATATTTTTTGGTATCCTTCTTTACAGATGTGTTTCACATTAATTGCCAAGAAGTTAGCCCGGCGAATGTCGTTGTGTGTTTCTATGTATACATGATTCTTCCAACCAACGCTATCCCGTCTCAGTTCCCTAGCCTCATCAGTCTCTGTATCTTCCTTATTTACACACACATTTACCATATCCATCCACCTTCTTCGCCCACCACGCCTCCTCCCACACTTATTCACCCACACACCCAGTTTACATCCATTCTCTTCGTATGACCATACCGTCTAAGAAAACGGCCTTCAAGGCTGTTTTCAGTGAATTTTACAAACATATATTATGTAGCGGTAACTTAAGGAAGTTCCTTCGTGCTGATGGAAATAATGAAGGGCATATTTCGCTCTTCAGCATCGGAAGCATCTCCTGAGCTGAACACAATGGTTCGGCGGTACCAGAAATAAACTAAAACATACGTCATGAAGTGAAAGGATTAAGGAAAGGTGAGGTGTTTTGGTCAGATGGAATGGAATGGCTTGAAAACTTGCATACATAAATACAAAACTAGCTAGATAAATGGAGGTAGATAGACAGACACTGTTAGGGTGACAATGACAGCTTTTTGGGTGAACTCTGGGACTGCGCATCAAAAGTATTTAGAGAGTAACAGGTGATGTTATGGTGACAGTGAAAAACTGAAAACTTGGATGAAATGCGGGACTGTGCGTCGGTAGTGCATATGTATACTCTCCGGTTTTTATTTGGTCTGAAATTGCCATCTCTCAGTATTGAACAACGAACTGTAAGAAAAGATTGCATAACACTACGGTACCAGTATGGTGCTAGTCACGAAGGAGTGCTGTGGAAAAGATGTAGAGCCGTAGGATCTTCTTGTTCCATTGAGCTGCGGGAAATACGTTGCAAAAGGACGATAATCCCCTTCAAGTTGAGGTGGACGAATTACAGTTAGGTAACCACACCTGGATAGATGGTGGTAATGACATCCCTTCCCCACGGGTAATCCATGGTCCTGTTATCTGAGCAGTCCATGGATGCAGTGAAGTCACGTTAAAACACACACACACACACACACACACACAAAGAGAGAGAGAGAGAGAGAGAGAGAGAGAGAGAGAGAGAGAGAGAGAGAGAGAGAGTTTGCCTGTCTTTCTGGCACTGTGTGTAATTCGTATAATTTTATGTTTTTCGTGGTGTGTTGAAGCCAGCCGTGGCAAGCATATAAAAGTTGGGACTGAGAATATGTCGTTTCGTATTCGTATTCCAATATGATTGTACTCTGTCAATTATACCGTTGAAAAATTAAACAGATACACCTAAGCATACCCAGTAAACTTTGACTTGCATGCATTGCTCTCACTACAGACATCTCTTCCCGATTCGTATTCGGCCATCACGAGGAAGGGTACATTCTGACTATTACTCCCTCCGAGAACGTCCGGTCCTGTAGTGAGCCATATACGGTCTGATTGAGATACAAAGGAAAGTAAAAAGCTGACTTTAAACCTATGTGATCTGTATTATTATAAGTCCATATTGCGACCACTGCAGGACCCGACCCTATCCTCGGAGGAGGAGTGATAGGAAGTATTAACCCTTCCTCATGCTGACCAAGCAGGAATTGGAAAGGGGTTTCTATGGGAAGAGTGATTCACATGCAAGTGGAAGTGCTGTAATGGCAATGTTTGTGTGTGTTAGTCAATATATGCCTTCGGTAGAACTGAAAGGATGCAAACAAATTGAAGCATATAAATGGACGTACTGCTATCACCCACATTAACGTCTACCACGTTATGGGTTTGAATCCTAGACTTGGGGTATACACATTACTAGGGAAGTACGCCACCACAAAGCCACCGGAGCTCTTATGATAATAATAATAATAATAATAATAATATATACCACAATCTTAAGAGCCGTTTTTGATGAGTGATTCTATTTGCTGACAGGTGAATGGAAATGTTGTAATGATGTGGAGTGGTCTGCCTTCCCAATACTGCAACACAGCGGCCACCAGAATGCCAGCCGATTGGTGTGGCTGTTTGACCGGCTGAAGCGTAGACAAGTAAGGTGAGTTGACGTACTATACAAATGAATGGCAGGATTTGAGTCTGGTTATTTTAGTGATTTGTGAGTGTACGGGGAAATTCAGAATACACAATTTGGCCTTAAGTTATATGGCTGGTTAGTGAGTACGTGGTTAAATTAAGATTGATACAGCTATGGTAAAATCAGAACTAACGTGAATGGGCAGATAGCAAAGGTGTGGTTTATTGGGATTGACAAGAGGGTCAGTGGCTGCTGGAAATTTTAACCAGATTGGAAAACTGTTTGATATCCGGATAAGAAGTTGTTACCCTCTTCATTTTTTTTTTTTTAATTCGTACAACCACAAAACAATTTTTTTCGAAAATAGTTTGGAAGGGTTACAATGTATTAATCTCCAGAGTATGACTGACCTTTTCTAAAATTAAATAAAATCATCTGGAGATAGCAAGAATATACTAAAGTAATTTGTTATTGTAGTGAAGATATAGCGGAGGCAGGATGAGGAGGTATTGAGGGTGGGGTTGGTGTGGTTAGGGTTGATGATGGTTGAGGAAAGTGAAAAATGTGGGTGTCATTAAGTGGGTGGGTGATCCAACACTGATGAAACTAATATGTCACACTGCTTTTTCACTGAAATGGTATATTGTTTTGTTGCTGAAAACCACATGGGTTTGCTACAGAAATGCTAGTTTTATTTGTTACTGAATTACCAGTTTTCCTTGTCACCGAAACCCTAATGTTCATTTTTACTCAAGATTCACTTTGCTTATACCGCATCGCTTTGTTACTGAAAACCTACTTTTCGCTGTTATTGAAATGCCACATTGCGTTGTCACTAAGTGCCACTTTACATCACCAAAATGCTACTTTACTGTGACACTGAAATGCTACCATGCCGCTCCAGAAATACCGCTTTACTTTGCAGCTAAAATGGTACTGTCCTTTGTTGCCGAAATACAGTTTTGCTTTGTTACTCAAGTTACTCAGTTGCTATATACCGTAGTTACTGAAATGATGCTTTGTTTTGTCAGAGGATATCCTTCTTTGCCAATACTGTAATGCTGCTTTGCTGTTACTGAATAACTTCACTGGGATGACATCTTATCGTGGGTTACACTTGCTGTCACCAAACGATACTTTTCTTAGAAGTGGAGAGAGTTTTCGAGCTGGAGGAGGTTAGACATTGCTTTCATTAACCTCTTCACTAATATGGTGCTCTCTTACGCAGAATAACAACCTCTGGTCGCAGGAAGAATGGATTAATAATGACGACATCGGGAAAATAGGGTTAATAGAAACATGAAAGGAGACTGGTTATTAAGGACTATTTTCCTGTGTCACCATCGCCACCCACCCTCTCATCACCACCACCTCCCACCCTCTCATCACCACCACCTCCCACCCTCTCATCACCACCCCGAGTCATCAGTGAATAGAATATATTGACCCTCGGAACACAGGCATAATCACACACACACACACACATTAGCGTTCTCGCACCTGTAGTTCTCTCTCTCTCTCTCTCTCTCACACACACACACACACACACACACAGTGTGTGTGTGTGTGTGTGTGTATTTTAGTGTCCGTGAGTGCGTTCGTACCTGTGCGCGAACATGTAAGGAACAGGAATGTAATATTCTGACGGGTGTTGGATGTTAAGATCATGACCAGGATGAGGGAAACATTGAAACAAAAAACTGTAGTTCACGCACCAACATAATACAGCAGACCACATCACAACACCTTTACACCCCCATCACACCCTCACTTTACCACCATCACATCACTCCACCGCACCCTCACACCAGCACCACAAACTACACCACTACCACCACACCCTCACACCTCCACCACCACGCCCTCACACCTCCACCACCACGCCCTCACACCTCCACCACCACCACGCCCTCACACCACCACCGCACCCTCATACCACCACCACACCCTCACACCATCACCGTGCACCACACTACACCCCCACACCACCACCACACCTTCACACTTCCACCACATCAAATCACTACACCCTCTTATCAACACACCTCACACCACCACACAGCCACATCATCACGTTTTCACATCACCGCCACCACCAGCACCACCACCACCACCACCACCGCCGCCGCCGTCGCCGCCGCCGCCGCCGCCGCCGCCGCCGCCGCCGCCGCCGCCACCACCACCACTACCACCACCACCACCACATCACACCGCTTCCCACGCTAGCACTTTATAGCATCACATCACCACTCCCTTACATCACACCACATCACATTACTTCACATCATCACACATCACTCACCCCGTCACACAACATAGCACATTGACATACCATCTCCACACCTTACACAGCACCACCACTACGTCACACCACACTCCCATACCACCATCACCCTATACCATACTACAAAACCACTCCACGTTACCACATAACTATGCTAAGCCATCCCTAAAATCTTACACCACACTATACCACGTCACACAGTACCACACTACTAAACCCAAATGCAGTACCACACCACACCACACCATAACACCACCACACTACATCATCACTCCCTAATACATCACCACCACCACCACACCACACCATACCATGCCACTGAACACCAATACCACACCACACCATCACCATTCCTTATCGCTATTCACGCTACTACACCGGCATTTGAATACGCCCGCAGCTTCCCACATTAGATGCACTGGGACGGAGAAGTCAGCTGGAATTAGTTATGTATTATAAGGAAGTGGCAGGTGTCCCGTTAATCTGAATTTCCTCTGCTAAATTAAAACGGTGTGCAGAGAGAGAGAGAGAGAGAGAGATTAGATAGGACTTAATACAATCTCAGTTTTCCATTATTTATAGACGTTTTAAGGTACTGAATGAACAACGCCAATGATCGTTGTCTGTCTGAATGAAAGGGGAGCCAAACAGAACTAAAGAAGCGACACAAGACAGCTGATAGCCTGAGAAAGAAGGGCAGCAGTATTAGCGCTGTCAGCTGTCGTGTAGCTTAAGTTGATCAAGCTGTCACATTGCATGTGTGTGGCTGATTCAGATTCAGTTGATCCCTTCAGCAAGATAACATATATCGTTCATATTAACTTATTACGAGATTATTTTATTTAGTATACTGGGAGGATCTCTAACTGGAGGAGTTATTGAAGCCTATAATCTAGCTTGTGTCATGTTACGTCTCCTCAAAATCAAAATAAAATAAGTTTGGATATAGCTTGATTAGTTACGTATTATCAGGAAGTGGCGAGTTTCCCTTTCATCTAATTATCCACTAAATTAACACGTTTTGCCGAGAGAGACCGGGTTAAATATATTCATGGAGACATTTGGTGGACTTAGGAGGCTTCCGCACTTTGTCCACTGTAACATAGTCTAAAATTGTTCTCTCCTCATCTTGAGTACTGAGCTCTAACCTGCGATTAACTCTAGAACACAGCGTTGCTCAGGAAGATGTGCTGTGGAATGACTGTAGAGCCATGGCATTGTGTCATAGAACTACGGAAAATTAGCTGCAAAAGGACTTATTCTCTCTCTCTCTCTCTCTCTCTCTCACACACACACACACACACACACACACACACACACACACACACACACACACACACACACACACACACACACACACACACACACACACACACACACACACACACACACACACACACACACACACATCAACACAAAAACCCGACAGACAAAAAACATAAACACACACCACTCGTATTCGGCCCAAAACTAGCTTTCAGTCAGTTGCAACAATATATGTCGAGTTTCCTACGTTTGACGAAAGTGGACCTGGATCATATAGCTGTTTATGGTACAGGTAAATGAATAAAAAAAAAAAGTTCATAATAAAGCTGTTTAATGAGTGACGTGATAGCAGCATTAATTACGGTTATTGTAATAGGACGTACAACACAGTATACTGGAGCTCATCGTGTATTACTTTGAAATGTAAAGCAGAGCGGGAGTCTCGATCTTTCATTATACTTTTTGTTGACTGTACCCTAGCCCAGAAGATGAAGGTGACCTTCCAATAGAGGAGACTAGCACACACCTTTATGGCCGCAGGAAGTGTGTTTATAGAGTCTCCAGCTGACTCGGAGCCACGCTGAGATGACGCCGACACCCAACGCTTCAGTTATGGGCTACAGTATATGGAGGCGGGGAAATGCTGATATAAACGCGGATAAAACTGAGGACAAATAAATAGGAATCGGTAGTTACTTCTTTTCAGTAATGCTGTAGATAGAAAAAAAATAAGCTTCAGCAGGAGAATATTGACGCAAAAAAGACAAGAACAGTAATAGACGGAGAGGGATCTTAAGAAGGTTAGGCAGCCTGAGGGAAGAGAGATGCTGAACCTCGCTGAGCTGGTATTTAATAAAAGTTACCACTGTTTTTTCGTCATTCGACGAAAATTCATTAAAAATTATTCTTGGGAGGGAAATTAAACTTTTAGTTTGTTTTTAAAAGTAAAAAAAAAAAAAAAAATCATCCGTAAATCCTTAAATCAATTGCGATTGAAGAGTTGAGAAGAAGGGTGGGACTTGAATGTGCGAGAATTGGTGTTGTGATGAGGAGAGGTAGACTGAGATGATTTGGGGGTGTTGAGAGGATGAATGATGATAATTGGGCGCGGAAAGTGAGAAGTGTCGTGATCCACCCACTGGTTTTCTGTTAATAGTTGGAATGGTAAAGAAACAGAGACAGTGGCGGGTGAAATGTAACCTTATTTGCGAAGCAGTTGGAAATGAGACAAAGAGAAGAGAAGTAACCTGGAGACGGAGATAACCAGGGAAACAGGTACAGATGCACACAACTACATGTGGGTAGATAAAACAAACGTGAGGAGAACAGAATATTAGAAGCAAAAATATACACACAACCAGGCCTACATAAACAGAAAAGGACATGAAAAAGCTAGAGAGGTAGAAACAGAAATGCACTGACAAATACAGTACCTATTCACAGGCAGAAGTATGCACAGAGTCAAAAGTGAGATTACCAGAAAACAAGGTACTAACTACCAGCATATACAGTACATAGATGAAAACAGACATGAGAGACCCAGGGAAACAGAGGCAGAAATATGCAAGAAAATTTACAGACGCAGACATCGGAAACTAGATAAAGAAACAGGCAGGTAGAGATAGGTCTACATAGATATAGGTAGAAGTAGACCAAGACTGAAGGCTATGTTCCTCCCTTAGCGGGCTCCTCGCAGTGCCTGGTTTATAAACCATATGGGCGGCCCTGCTTCTTCCTAGGCGTAGGTTGCCATACTCAGTTTTTGTCGACAGAATTGGAGCGGAGACAGACAAGAAAAAAAATAAGTTGAGGAGAGTAAGTATGCAAAAAATACTGAAGCTAAGGTGTATTTTTTAGATAAAAAGGTAGACAAACAGCGAGACTAATGATCACTAGAGAGAGAGAGAGAGAGAGAGAGAGAGAGAGAGAGAGAGAGAGAATGTTATCCTAGCCCACAAAAAAAAAAAAAATCGTTGTGGCCACTTTATAATTTTTTTCTATTATTCTACTCCACTTTATGTGATGGCGATCCATTACCCACTGAGAAAATACTGGATCTCCATTGTAACCTTATTTTATGTAGTGCTGAATAAAAAAAAAAAAAAAGATCCTTCATAAATGAGTTTAAAATACATAAGTTTGCTTAAACAACACGTAATTTATGATCCATTCCAGGTGATCCGGCCTTTTTGTTTTACTAATAGGAAGATTTGCTTCAGTTATAGATAGTACTCAGTGGGGGTGAATGCTGTGCCTCGAAAACAGGCTGCTGTACTCATGTTCACAGTTACGCGGCGAGCAGAGACGTAGGAGGCTGCTGGGTGGGGGGCGCGGTAAAAGGGGTGAACTGTTGGGCATTTGTGTGTGTGTGTGTGTGTGTGTGTGTGTGTGTGTGTGTGTGTGTGTGTGTGTGTGTGTGTGTGTGTGTGTGTGTGTGTGTGTGTGTGTGTGTGTGTGTGTGTGTGTGTGTGTGTGTGTGTGTGTGTGCGTGCGCGCGCGCGCTTCCGTGCGTGCACGCGTGCGTGCCTGCATGCGTGTCTGCGTGTACACTTGGCTGTGCGTGCCTGCTTGTACACTTGGCCATTGCAATCTCGCATCTCTTATTGCTACAGACACCAGCCTTCCAGGCACACACACCACAAAGCCAGCCAGGAGACAGGGCGTGTGTGCTGGGCAATCCCCAGGCCCTGTTCTCTCCCCTTACTCTTTTTTTAATCAGCCCAGACTCCACTGACCGGGCTAATGTATGGCCCTGCCTGCACTATAGGTGCAGGGAATCTGTAAACGAACAAAAAGACTTCCAGCCATCACCACTAACATCACTGTCAAGTACAGCCAACCATTACCATCACCATCACCATCACTGCCTACGCGCAATGAGCCTTGCGGTGTTTCTTGCTCGATAAACTGCATATTTTCCCATCACCGTCAGCGTCCTTCCTACCCATTTGCATAGTTCCCTGCCATATGAAGATCTGTTTTTGTATTATATTTTTTCTGCTATGACATTATTTTAGGCAGCGTAGGAGAGTCCAGTAACAGAGAATACTAAAGTCTGTATCTAATACCTTCAATTCAAAAACTCTGTCTTAAAGTGTGTGAAATCGTCTGGAGGTAGCAAGAACAGTATATATATGCATCATCATATAGAAGGGGTTAAGGTGTCGCAATAGGATAGGACTTTACACAATCAATTTTCCTCTCAAATGGTCAGGATTCATTAGTCGGCCCCGTTAATTTTCTTTTGTAACGTCATCAACACCAGGATTTTATTTATTTTTTTCAGCTGAAAGATAATTTTATGCAAGTTAGGGGAGATCTCTTGTACTGAGGAGGTTGTTGGAGAATACGGTATATATGTAACTCCTGAGTTTGAAAAATTTCTGGAGAGCTGAATAAAATCGTCTGGCGGTAGGAAGACTAAACTATACAAGCCATCCGCGTAATATGAAACTGAACATGTGCTGACTACTTCTTTCGTTCTTACCATGGCTGTATTCGACAACTGCTTCCCATAATTCCCCTGCTTATCACTTAATCATATTAGGGTCCACATCATTGCCACCCTGAGGTTATTAACATTTTTTATTTGTTTTGTCAGCTTTTTGTGTTTAGCCTGACCTTCTGACTGTATTTTATTCTTACTGTAACTTTATTTCTTGTGGTAGATGGAGGCACTCATTCGATATAGTTTTGCTTTTTAGGTGACTGCATGGACTGACAAATCAAATGGTTTCTGTATCCGAGGAAAACTACTTACCCTGCTACGATGACAAGTAACCATATAACCAATTGAGGCTTGGTGGTATAATGGGTCAGGACATTCCAACCGGATGGGAACCACAATAATTTAAATCTGAGGGATGGTTGAGGGTAATTGCTCACATAATGTCACTCAGAGGCAAGAGGGACTGGTCACCCTTGCCTTAAATGACCGGCCTTGCGGTCCTGATGAGGTAAAAAATGATTAGACGATGGCTGAAATATTTGAAGCGTAACTTAATCCTACCACGGCATTTTCCTATTAATCCCTCTACATTCACTATTCAAATTTAGATCGCACATCGTCAGTTCCACCCTCGAATTATCAGCATTCTTCTTTGTTGTCGTCAGTTTTCTGTTAATAATCCTTACTGAGTATTTCATTTCTATGATTGTTTTTGCCATGTCCCGAGGCTTATTTAAATGTGAAGCCAGTGGACTTAAGGCTGAAGTTTCCCACCTCCTGCAGTCCACTATCCGCCTTTTGGGGGATGGGAAGGGAGCTGTGGGACGTTTGTATAAACGGGAAGCTGCCCCGAAATATCGGTGTCACCACGTGAAGGCGTCCCTCTTCAGCACCACCACCTGTGATTCCCAACATATTTACTGTATCTCATCAGTGTTCCTCACTTGCATTGTCAGCATTCCATTTCAGATCTTTATGACGTACTTCATGCTTGTCATGGCTGTGTTTCGCATTTACAACTTCCTGCAGATCCAGTATAGATCCATTAACCTCGGTAGAACCACACATCATTAACTCCACTTGCGAATCATAAACATTCCTAGCCCTTATAACCAACTTTCTATCTCTTACCAGACATACGTATCACTGGCCGTGCTGCAAGTAACCCACCATTGTAACTTTCTGTAACACACTAGTGTTGCCTGGTTACAACACCTACATCATAAATTTCACTCAAATCTTCAACGTTTTTCACTCTTGTTGTCAGCTTTGTATATTATTATGCCGGTTATGCTTATTTCCACACTTGCTGTAGTTAACTTTCTCTAATTTTTTCCTTGCCATAACACAGCTTTACTTGAATCGTCAGCATACTTCACTCCTTTCGCCAGCTTTATGTCATATCACATTCATTTTTATCCTTGAGGTGCTTACACCATCAAGTTTCTTTAGTTTCCTCACACTGTTATCAACACACGGAGGCCCTTATGACTCACTCATTTGGTTAAAATCGTCTGGCGTTATCTGATATAAAATACTAGAGTTGTTCCGAGGGTTGATGGTGGCAGTATGATCTCTCAGACCCCTATGAATCTTTCAGATGAATAAAATCGTTCTGTGTTTGCAGGTACAGAGTATCAGAATTGTCCCGATCAAGAAAAGGTTATTGATCCTTTTAGAAACCCACATCAGTTTTACTTCCACAGTCAGCATTCATCATTCGATTCACCTACTTTCATTTTTCGTATTAAGCTTACATAATTATTGACGTCCATGCTGTAACTTACTATAAATGCCACTACACCTCCGTCACATCATTAGGATCCCACAATGTAAATTATACTCAGGAACCGCCGGCATTCTTAGCAATGTATTCCTTCTTTTTGTTTGTACCCGCTGCATTTTCTTCCATTATTTATCCTGCAGCTGTAGCTCCTTATAGGCTGCATGATTCCTTTGCAGCTTTACTGCTGTAGGCTAAGACGGTGACGTCTTTCACATTTTGATCCCATTCCTCCTCCCTGCCTTGATTGTTTAGTTTCAGAACGACCTCTTGTATCGTAAAGGAGTCGCCAGTAACCCCTTCAGCACAAGAGGTCTGTGCTGCGTTGAATAATCTGAAGGTATGCAATAATAATAATAATGATAATAATAATAATAATAATAATAATAATAATAATAATAATAATCATAATAATAATCATGTGTGTGTGGATGAAAGGATGCGAAGATGTATATTGGATGCAAGAGTTTATAGAGGTTGGGGGAGTGGACTTTCTGACCACTACTTGGTGGTGGCCAGAGTTAAAGTTCAGGTAAGATGGAGGAATAGAAGAAGGGAAAGACGAGAGGAAGGAGTAGTTGCAAGGAGAGTGGAAAGGTTACAAGAGGATGAGAAAAAGGCAGAGTATAAGAGAGAAGTGGAGGAACGATTGGGCAAATATGAGTTGGAGCAGATGGGGGACGTGGAAGGTGTGTGTAGAATATTTACAGAAGAAATATGTGCAGCATGTGATTTGGTGTGTGGAAGGAAGAGAAGACGGAGAGGGGTGCAAGGAACAGCGTGGTGGACTGAAGAGGTGAAACGGGCTGTGGCACAAAAGAAGAAAGCATACAATGAATGGATGAGAAATAGGGGCGTGGAAGAAGTTGAGAGGCGGAAGAGAGAGTTATATGTAGAAAGAAAGAGAGAGGTGAAAAGATTAGTAAGAGAGAGTAAGAAGAGAGTGGATGAGGAATTTGGAAGGAATTTGAGTGTAAAGTGGAGGGACTGTAAGTAAATGTTCTGGAAAGAGGTGAAAAGAGTAAGACAGGGTGGAAGTGAAGTTAGCAGGGGAGTGAAAGATAAAAATGGTAGATTACTAGTGGAGAAGGGAGAAAAAGTGAGCAGATGGAGAGAACACTTTAAGGAATTGTTGAACGTGGAGGATGGAAGTAATGCGAGTATAAGTGGCTGGGGAATGGCTGGAAGAAGGAGGGAGGTGAGAAGACAGGAAGAAATCAGTAGGATAGAAGTTGTGGAAGCAATGAAGAAAGTTAAATCAGGGAAAGCCCCAAGAATTGATGGAGTGTGGTGAAATGCTGAAGCATGGGGGAGAGATAGTAGTAGAATGGATGTGGAAGATGTGCAGATTGGCCTGGGAGGAAGGTAGAGTCCCGGAGGATTGGAAGTCAGGTATAATTATTCCTTGTACAAAGGAAAAGGGGAAAAAGAAGTGTGTGGTAATCATAGGGGCATTTGTCTTCTTAGTATAATAGGAAAAGTATATGGTAGGATACTTATTGACAGAGTTAGAGAAAGAACAGAGAAATTAGTTGGAGAAGAACAGGGAGGCTTTAGGAGGGGAAGAGGTTGTGTAGATCAGATATTCATTCTCAGATCTTTAGTGGAAAAGTTTCTAGAGAAGGGAAAGAAGTTGTATGCGGCTTTCATGGATTTGGAGAAAGCATATGACAGGGTGGATAGACTAGGATTGTGGAAAGTGTTAAGAATATATGGAATAGATGGGAAGTTGTTGAATGCTGTGAAGAGTATGTACGATGGTGCGAAGGCTGCAGTGCGTGTGGATGGTGAACTAAGTGAATTTTTCTCTTTGAAAGTTGGGTTGAAACAGGGATGTGTCATGTCTCCATGGTTGTTCAATCTGTGCATGGATGGGGTAATAAAAGAGGTACAAGGTAGGGTAGTGGATGTTGGAGTGGCCCTGGTGAGAGAGGATAGTGTTTGGAAACTCCCTGTACTGTTGTTTGCAGATGATACCGTGTTGTTGAGTGAAGACGAAGGGGAGCTGCAAGGCTTGGTGGATGAGTTTGAGAGAGTGTGTAAGAAACGGAATCTAAAGGTGAATGTAGGGAAGAATAAAGTGATGGTCTTTGAGAGAGGTGAAGTCAGTGAATGTACAGCGAGGTTGGATGGTGAGGAATTGGAAAATGTGAGTACGTTTAAGTACTTGGGTAGTGTGATGAGTAAGGATGGAGGTTTGGAGGGTAAAGTGCTTGAAAGGGTACAGCAGGTAGAAAGGTTGCTGGTTCTTTGAAAGCAGTGATCAGAAACAGGAAGTGAGCATGGAAGTGAAAAAGTTACTACATGACAGTATTGTGATACCAACTCTAACGTACGGAAGTGAAGCTTGGACGTTGTTGGAAGGACACAAGTCAAGAGTGAGAGCCGTGGAAATGAGTTATTTAAGAGGAGCCTGTGGAGTCACATGGAGAGACAGGCTGACGAATGAGGATATAAAGGAGCGTTGTGGTGTTGATGTGGATGTGATAGGAAGCGTTATGAGGAACACACTGAGGTGGTTTGGCCATGTGGAGAGGATGGAGGGTCAAAGACTGACGAAGAGAGTGTATGTGAGTGAGGTGGAGGGGGAAAGAGGGAGGGGGAGGCCGAGGATGAGATGGAGAGATGGGGTGGAGAGGTATATGAGAGAGGGGGGTGTGAGTTGGGAGCAGGGGAGTGAAATGGCAGGGGACAGGGCGACTTGGAGGCGATTTGTTTGTGGCCACCCCAAACGGGATTGAGGCGTCTGGCAATAGATAGATAGATAGATAATAATAATGGGACGTCGCCGCGCTAAAATGGTTCATCTGTCTCATTAGGACCAAAATAGCAGTTACGCAAAGACCGTGACCGTAAACTTCCTTCATCCAAATCATCAATTTTTGTCTCGGCTATTTCTGGTCTTGCCGTAGCTTTATCCCAGAGCTGCAACTCCATATCCTCCCAAACTGCGCTGTTATCAGCTTTCTGCCTCTTAACACATACTTCCATTCGTGCCGTTGTAGAAAGAAAATGATTATGAAATTTCACGTCCTGGAAGAGTCTAGTTTTGTAGAGGTTAGAAAGAATGAGGGTAGCATCTTTTAATTTTACAGTGTCGGGAATTATACGGATTGTTCCTGCATACCGAAAAAGTTGTAAATTGTTAAAGATGCAACAGTTTCGGCACAACATTGAGCCACTTCCGGTATGAATCGTGTAGAAATACTTAACATGCACTTGCACGAGACGAAACACTTACTGCATACACGCACAAGACGGAACACACACAGTTTACACGCCCATGTTCCATATCTCTTCATACCTCCAGCAGGACCACGTTTGGCCGAAACTGTTGGAACTTCAGTTAACGCAATTTAAGTTTGTGGATAAAATTTCTTACACTGAAGATACCGTTGGCTTTTTCACTGATGGGAGTTTATTTTCGGCTGAATAAATTCTTGTGGCGGTACCGGTAGCTAAAATAAAATTACCAAGTGTGGCTCAACCACTTAAAAGGTTAAAAGTTTGGGTAGCGGTGGGAGCAAAACAGATTACACCAAAAGAAGAAAACCCCACTGAATTTCGCAGTTTTATGTAAATGTAAAGAACTGAGGAAATTTATTTATTCAATGTCAGAAGGCCAGACGGAGGAGAGAACGGAACACCTGCAGCGGTAAACAGTGAGTCAACACCTACTTGATTAATCTAACAGGGTAAATTGACCTTATTAGTCCCGACAAGTGAGGTGAGGTGAGATAAATCCTTGCACAGTTACTCGCAGTCCATTCATTGTATTCTTGATTGGGGGATCAGATGCTGCTTTGGTTAGCATATCAAGCCTGCAACTGGAAGAACGAGTGTTTATTTCCATGGCCGGTCAGACTCGTGGACAAGGCCTGTTTCTCCGTTGTACAATACCTATTCACCGAATAGTACAATTTGGGACATATGTAAGTTCTGTTGCTGAGTGTCGTATTCAAGGGGAAGATTAAGATTTAGCCAGAAGTAAGTTGTCTGCCTTCCTGACCCTCGTGCAATCGATAGACATTAATTTAAGCCATGTTTATGCACATGGTCCAGAGAGGCGTGCATGGTTTTGCTTGTAGGGTAGAGCCGAGGTTTTGAAGATTTAAATTGCATGTAAATGGCTATGTAGCTAATTTCACAGGTCAAGTTAATATACCTGACCATTTTTATATTAATTTGTTTATCGTTTTTCTTACATTTTGAGCCTACGTCACGTGTGATTAGGTTGGAATTAGGGCTGAGATGATGATGACTACGACGATGACGACGACGACGATCAAAAATTGTCGTACGATGACATTTTGGGTGTTTATTGTTACTGCCATGAGCTTTGTTGAGAAAGTCGTTGTGGAGGATATAATCTAATTTGGTATAATAACTATTAATCGGCCACGTGGCGAGGAGCGAAAAAACTTGGCTTAGTTACTCATACCCATCTCGGAGTAATAAAGCTTTCTTGTTTGAACCTATTCTTGTTACCACCCAACAGATTTATTCAGCATAGGAAGACATAGTACTGAGGGTGTTACAGAAATTATCTCCATTAATCTCTTCATTGCGGTGAGGGACGCCATTACTTGGTGACCCTGATGAGACCGGGCATCAGAGCTGCCCGGTTAAACAAACGTCCCTCAATCTCTTTCCGAAGGGAGGAGGATGGACTGCAGGTAGGGCAACTTTAGCCTGCAGTCCGCCGGGTTCACATCCGTATGAACCTAGGGCTGTTGCTGCTGCTGCTTTAGCTAATTGTTACCACCGTCAGATTATTTTATCGTTAATCCGTAATAATGTAGGGGTTTAGTGACGGCCATACTTAACCCCTTCAGTTCAGTACGTCTCTTCCAAGCCGAGTACTGTCGTCTGGGGATGGCAAGAGGGACAGAACCCCCTGGAGATCCTTTTGTCGAAGCCACTTGCCATAGGCTGTGATACCAGGCAATAGATGGACAGATGGATTAGTAGACAAATAAAACGTATCGTAGTGTTGGAAGTTTTAAAATTAATGATACTGCTTGAAGGAAACAGATGTCCTTTGCCCCATCAGCTAGAGACGCTTTTCCTAAGATGGATGAAGTAGTTTGGAGAAAGCAAGGAAAGACGTCATTGTACTGCAAGGCTTAAATGTAACGGGGCGCTTGGGGGTAAAATTACAGAAGAAAAAAGATTAACTGCTCAGGGAAAAAGATTAATTCGCTGCCTGGGATGGCTAGGAAAGCCCTCCAAATATCTGGCCGACACCACCGCTACGGCAAATAAGCAAGCAGGCAGGGCAGGCAGGCAAACAGAGGGAGAAACTAGCTTACATGGTTTCTCTTATTCGGGTGATTCTGCAGGCTGGAGGAATTGGAGGTGATACTTCTTCTTGGTGTGTAGATGTCGTGATGGAGTGAGAGTGGTGGAGGAACGGGAGAGGAAGAGGGGAGAGATGGAAAGGCGGTAGAGGAGAGAGAGAGAGAGAGAGAAAGAGAGAGAGAGAGAGAGAGAGAGAGTAGAGAGAGATAAGGGAGAGAGGGATGGATGGAAGAGGAGAGGAAGAATGGAGATAGGACAGGGTGTGGACGGAGCAGTAGTGGTGGAGAGACGATAGGTTTTGAGATGAAGTTATGGGGGAAGGATAGGTGAGGGAGGGAGGTGAGAAAGACGAGAGCAAGATGGAGAAAGGATAGCGTTAGGGTAAGAATAAATGGAGAAAAATGAGATGACGTGGAGAGATTTCCGGAGGTGAGAGGAGGAGAGACGGAAGGAGGACTAGAGAGGGTTGAGACATGGGAGGATCTGGGGAGACGAGGAAAGGTATTGAGTAGAGAGCGGCAGTTAGATATACAGTATAAGCTTAGAGTGATGATACCTCTAATACGGAAAAGTGAACTCGAGATAAGAACAGATTACTGAAGGATTAAAAGAGCACTCATTATAGGGCAAACCTCCGTCATGCTGTGCAGTTAATACTTCTTTTTCTTTTGGAAGTTTTCAGTGCACAGTGTATCCTTGTTCTTTGACTTTTTTTGGGGGGGGAGGCAAGAGGAAAATTATCATGGCTCTCCCGTCAGTTATTGTGTAATCCTGTGGCCAGATACACAGATGAAACCTAACCTCCTTGAGTCTTCCAGCCTTCGGTAATGGAGGTCAAGAGAAGGAAAGCTCACACGGGAAGAAAGGAGTAAGGACCGTGATAATAGGAAAGGAATGTGTGTGTGTGTGTGTGTGTGTGTGTGTGTGTGTGTGTGTGTGTGTGTGTGTTTTACATTAGCGACACCTCAGGAGCAAAGTGTATTAGGAAGCCGGCCAGTCACCGAGCTCAACAAGGGAGGGAGGGGGAGAGAGAGAGAGAGAGAGAGATTAATTTCTTCATCTTCATTACGCCCTTTTTATTATAATCATCGATCAAACACACGGCTTTATTCAGCTTTGAAAATTCCCTTCATAGTTGTTGTTCATGTGATGAACCCCAGTCTGTCAGGCCAAGCTGACCCACCAACCACAGGCAAGCAACCGCCCCTGCAGGGCCGTCCTGCGCAGGGAACCAATGTTCCCTTTGACAGCGAGGCAAGTGAAGTGGCTCATGAAACCTTTATGTGACCCCCTCCATTCCGAATATTCTTTCAGTGTTGAAAAAATTGTCTGGAGATAACAATAATAAAAAGACGTCATCATAGTGCAGGGGTTAGGACGATTGAATTGTGCCATTGGGAAGGGAGGGAGGAAGGTGAAGGTGGAGTGAGAAAAGGTGATAGTACGATGGTAAATGGTTTTTGTATATAAGAGAATCGTCATTGTCGTCGTCATTACAGTGCAGTCAGCACGATCATTATCATCATAATAATCATAAGATCGTCATTCCCAGTGAATAATGTGGGGTGTAAAAGAACACCATTTTAAAACAATCACATTCTAATGACCCTGAACCAAATAATTTAACTTGTTTTCAAAGGCAAAGAAATGCACCTGCAGTGATCCTTGTGTTGATATTGCAGTGATGTATTACGAGGAACGCTACGTAAAGTGTTGACTGATGCGGAAGAAAATGCTATATATCAGAAGCACATTTTATGAAAGATATTTATGCTGACCCATTCAGAACGATGACGCCTTTTTCTGTCTAGGCGATTTTTATTCACCTTAGGGAAAGACATTTGGTAGTGAAAGATTTACTGGAGATAATTTCTAACGAATTTAACTGAATATGGCAGATCTCTCCAGAGCACATTACCATCGTCTGTGGATACCAAGAATAAACAAGTACAAAAGTGCTGGTTAGATGTGGGACCATCAGTGCCGTAGTGTGGGGCTTCGCTAAAGTCTACGGAGGGAAGAATTTTGCATTGGAAATAACTTAGAGAATGACTGCTCGGACACGGCTGCATGGAGATGCTCCCTCGTACAGAACTTACGCGTCATAGAAGTGCAAGGATAAACTGGAATTCACTGATCCTTTGTAGAAGACCACTGAATTTATCTGCCTTGTCATTACGATTACCGTACCTTTTATTCCTAGTGATAGACAGCTTTAATTCTTTAGGGACGTCTGGCAGTGAAGGGTAGGTAATTATCTCCTTGAGTCCCTTCACAACGCGATGACTCTCCTGAATCTGAAATACACATGATTTACCTGATCAAGTCCTCGCTGTTCCATATAAATTACGTGGTCATAATAATGTCACCTCCTTTACCGCAGAAATTGGAGTGTCCGTATAATCGAACACACCCATAGATCACTCTGTGTCATGGAATTCTAGGTGTCTTTGGATTCGAATACTTTTGTAACCCCCAGCACATAAAAATATCAACACCTGGAATCAGAGAAATCCAGGTGTCTGTTGAATCGAGCACATTATCAGGTCTTAATAATATCATCACACAGAGTCAAGGAAATCGAGGTGTCTGTGGAATCCAATACTTTATTTATTTTTATTTTTTTCACATTTATAAAGTCTGGATTCCTCTGGCCTCTGATCTCTTCTCTCCAGTTTTCCTTTCACACGAGGAGGCGAGAGGCATAAAAACCCAAGACCTGGATAACACGGACGGGGTAATGGAGTTAATACCGCAAAACAGAGCCGTGTAAGTGAGAGAGAGAGAGAGAGAGAGAGAGATCTGAAGTTTGAAGCTAGTAAACTCGATAAAAAAAAATGGAAGACGTGAGTGGAAATTGTTTGTGATTTTTTTTTTTTATTATTGATTACAGTTTTTTGGGTTGCATGTTTTTTGAGCGGTCCAGGAGATGAATTGACCTACGTGCTCAATAAAGAGGTTACGGAGAAATACGAGACACCTGGATATGTAGGTCAGTCATCATCTTCGTTACGCGGCCTCCAACTGTTCTAGACCTGATTGCTGGGATCCAGATAATATTAACCTTGTAAGAAAAATACATCCGTGTGCCCATGAAAAGAGCCGTACTATCTTCCTTAAAAACAGAAGTGGAGATAGAAGCGTGTGTCCGATACGTATGTTCAAGGCGACCAAAATTCAGAATTAGTCACAACAAAACATACAGTGTTAGACTGAAATGGACAGACATGTGGTGGACACAAGATAGGCCGACGATCATAGGTAGGTATTATAAACGATAGAAATGAAGATGATATAGTTTGAATGAAATATAGGTATATACGGATGTATATATAGATGAATTTTTAATGGATCAGGGACTACCAAATAACTAATCACCAGCGGAAAATCAACCTTACATGACACAGGTGTCGAGAGCGATGAAGCGAAAGCAAAGATACATCTTCACAAGCGTTTCAGTTTTATGCCGGAGCCGTGACAAGGCTGAAATAATATCATCAATAGTTTTTTCCTCACGATTGATTCCACGGCCGGATGACTGGCTGGGTGAATTGAACTTTCGCCCACACAAAGTGGTTGATGTGGATAATGACTGTTTTTATAATTTCACCTTTGATATGTTGATATGTTTTTAGGTTTATTTTGTTACGGTCTTAGGCTGTATGTTATGATTATACTGCTTGGTGATTGATAAGCGTAATAAATTTGCATACAATGGTTGGTGTTGTGGATTCCGGTAGAGTGTTTTGTTAACGTTTTTCTGATGGTATTTTTTTTTAAATAGCTTTAGGCAGGTTTTAATACGTTTATCAATAACAGACTCTCTCTTTTGCCTTTCCCTTTCTTTGTTTTTCATATCTTTTATACAGCAGACAATGGATGATGATAGCAAGAGGAAGAGAAAGAAAGAAAAACAACAGAAGGTGGGGAAGCAGAAAGGAAGAAGATATATTGTAGAGGTGAAAGAAGAGAGATAAAAGTAGGTATTTAAGAGGCGTGACGCAATAAGAGGAAATAGGAGGGTGAAGGAGGTAAAGAGGTGTGATAGCGGGTTGGTGAAAAAAGTGATGACATAGTTCAAAGGTAATGCTGAGTTTGAGAGGTGAGGGCTGGAGATGTGAATGCGAGGTGGAAGGTCAAGTGGGAAGTGTTAGAGGGGTAAGAGAGTGAGAAGTGAAACGACTAGACTTGGTGGAAAGCTGAGAGGTACGATTGGAGGTAATGATGATGTAAGGAGATAATGGGGACGTTGGAGAGAGGAGAAGGGTAGTGAAGATGTAAGTGAGAGGTGAATTGTGAAGAGACGAGCGTTAGAGAGGTAAATGAGTAAGAGATGAAAAGACGTTGAAAGTGAGAGGCAATCAGTTAGGGATGGTGGAGGGATGGGAAGGGTGGTGGAAATGCGAGGGAGAGGTGGAAGGTCGAGAGAGAAGTGTTAGAGAGATAAGTGAGACGTAAAAAGACTAGAGCATTTACAGAAGTGAGATGTAAGGGGTGAAGTGTGGTGCAGAAGCGAGTTGTATTGGTGAGGAGGGAGTTGGAGAGAGACTAGAGTTGTTTGGAGAGGTGAGGGGAAAGAAATGAAAACTGACGGAGATGTGAGAGGTGAGAACTGGAGAGATGAAGACTACAGTCGTTGAAGTGAAAGATAAAATGTGGAGAGATGATAGTTAAAGATGTGAAGAAACCTGTGTTGTTTGAGGGGAGAGGGTGAGAGTTGGAGAGGGGAGAGGTGAGAGATGAAGAAACTATAGTTGTTGAGAGGGAAAGGGTGATGGAGCGATGAATTATGCAGGAAAGGTCAAGAAAGTGTTGGAGGGGTGAGGAGGTGAGAGGTGAATAGGTTGGAGATGCAAGTGAATCGGGAAATACGAAATATAGTGAAAGACGGAAAAGAGGAAAAGGACATGGGGGTTAAGAGGGTGTCATAAGATGAAGAGAGAGAGAGAGAGAGAGAGAGAATTATGTATGGTTTGGTCCCGTATTTTTGTGGACGAGTCTCTGTTATTTTTTCCTTTCATATTACTCTATAGATCCAAAGTGATTTTTTGTTATATTTCAAGTACCGATACAATTTACATAATGCAATATAATATCAGTGTTTATCTAACACGAATAAGCAGATAAGAAAGAGGTACTAGGGAGCCTTCCAAGCTCACAAGAACTCTTCCCAAAGCATGATGGTATGATCAGGTAGATAATTGATAACCGCGCGCGCGCGCACACACACACACACACACACACACACACACACACACACACACACACACACACACACACACACACACACACACACACACACACACACACACACACACACACACACACACACACACACACACACACACACACACACACACCTCACGTCACTCAGAGATCATGAGTTCACTCTTGGCAAACCCTTTTCTTATTAAAATCCACAAAAATCGGACACGTTATTCTGAACCTTACAGAACCTCGTCACAGCGTTCAGGAGAGGTTTGATGAGTCCCCTGCCATAAGTGTTTCGCCAAATGACCCCCTCTGGTGATCATAACGGGTGGAGTGTTGCGAGAGGAAACACTGTGGAGAGGAATGCAAGCCAAGACATGCCAAGCCAGTGTTGAAGGGCTGATGTGTTGGAGATGAGAGGGACTTGAATATTCAGAGCCGAGTGTGTGTGTGTGTGTGTGTGTGTGTGTGTGTGTGTGTGTGTGTGTGTGTGTGGAGTACCGGTATGAAAAAAAGCTCATCATACTTGCTGTGTGTTTGTGTATGTGTGTGTGTGTGTGTGTGTGTGTGTGTGTGAGAGAGAGAGAGAGAGAGAGAGAGAGAGAATGCAAAACATCGGTTATATTCAGCTTAGCACTCTTGCGGTAGGTGTGTGTCCAAGGGCGTTTATCGCCAGACATCATTTGGCTTTGGAGGGCTGTCAAGGAAAGTGTCAGTATTCTGTTTTGTTATTACAGTTTTTGTATATGCGTAGCTAAAATTGACTTAGCTTACATACAGCTGGTAACATACAAGACAATTATAACGCGCCATTATCAGAAACGAACTGGTAAGGAACAGACACTGGTGAGTCCAGAACCCGCAGGCATACCACCCCATGAATATTCCGAACAGTGTGCATGCATCTGTGCGTGTGCGCGTACCCATTCGCGTGTGTGGACGGTATGGAAAACAACAGTCAACACAGCTCGGGTATGTGTGTCAAGTAGCGAGAACGGTGCTGCTGCTGCTGCTGCTACTTGTCGGCTGCTGCTGTTCTTCCTGCTGCTGTCAGGAGGTCCGGCTCGGTGAGTGTGTGTATGTGGCAGTTTCTCCCATTGTTGTCAGTGCAGAGATGGAGGCCAGTAATGCTGTAAAGTGAGGCAGCGTGGAGGGAACAATGGTGGCAATTAATGTCGTGTATAAATTGGGTGGGAGGAAAAACACGAGTGACAGATTAATCTGTTGAGGACGGAAAGCCACTCGTAAGCTAAATAAAATCGCCAAACGGCAGTATGAATACATTGTCAGGATTTCTGTTCTCGTCAGAGTTGATGGAGAATGTTCGGTTATCCCCAATACGGCGAGAGGCCATCCATGAGGTGAATAAAATCGCCTGGCCTTAGTCAAAATAAAAAGCTTAGTGATTAAGACGTCCTTCAATTACTTCCCCATCCACGGAACGGAGAATGGTCGGCTGCTGGAGGCCCGGTTGCGCCTGTGGTTCACCGGGTTCATGTTTTAGATGAACCTAAAGCCACAGCAGCAGCAGCAGCAACAACAATAACAATAACAGCATCAAAAACACCAGTAGTTCCCATTACTCCCGTTCACGGTCATGACAAGCATTTTATTCCAAGAGTTTGCAAAAAGCATATGAGCCTGAGAGTGTTAGTAACCATCGTGCAACCGACTGGCATACATTGTCCTCAAGCTTTTCTTCTCATACTAAACAGCAGCGCACGACATCGTATGAACAGATTCACAAACTTACTGTTAATTTCCCTGCCGTAAGTAAGATCGATTTTGGACAAGGAAAGAAGGACGCTGAATCTTCTCATCTCGTCTCGTTTGTCTGTCTGTCTGTCTGTCTGTCTGTCTCTGTCTCTCTGTCTGTCTGTCTGTCTGTCTGTCTGTCTCTCTCTCTGTCTCTCTCTCTGTCTCTCTCTCTGTCTCTCTGTCTCTCTCTCTCTCTCTCTCTCTCTCTCTCTCCGATTCTTTTTATCAGTTAACGGAGCAGTTAGTGTAAGCATTTCTGAAGAAAAAAAAATACAAATCTATTTTCATTAGTCATTTCTAAGATGTTAATTGTTTTACGCATCATTAGATAAGACAGTTACCCATTAGTACACGAGGTCCTTCTTGGGTTATAGAAAGTCGCATGGCTGTTGCAAGGATAAGTGAGAAACATCGTCATCACAGGGAATAGGTTAGTGGAGTTTGTTTATATTTCTTTTATTCCTTCCAATTCTTCATGCACCATAATCCCGCTTCCTACCCCGACCTTCTTCCACTCTCACCCACACTCACACCCCATCCTTTCTCGCACCCCATGACTCCACACCCTTTACCTCTACCTCCACCGTCAGCTGCATTCGCTAGTACCTCTACCCACAGCCACATCCACACCATTCCCCACAATCACACCACCCCGACCAGCAGCCTCATCCACACCCCGACCAACAATCGCACTCACACCCCGACAAGCAATCATATCCACCCCTCAATCATCTCCACACCCTCACGCACACCCCCACACCCTTACTCCCGACTCCATCCTCATCTACAGTACACTTATACTCAGAACTACACTCACGCTTGCACCCACGTTCACACCCACACACCATCACCCACACCCACAACTACACCCCACACACGTCACCACCCATACCCACACCGACACCCCACTGACGCCTACAGCCACACCCACAGCCACACCCACAGCCACACCCACACTTTAGAATCACGGCCACCAGGCAGAATGGGCTCTAGAATCACGGCCGTACAAACACTCGATGGTGGGGGACGGAGGGTGGGAGACCGAAGTGTAAAGACCTGTGATGGAATGTTTAGGTGTGGTCTGGTGTGGTCTGTCACATACTGGTATCATTCTGTCTGGGTCTCTATCTGTCTTCCTGTCGCTGTCTTTATCTGTCTGTCTGTCTACGTGTCCATCTATATTGATATGTGTCAGTGTATATCTGTTTTTTTTTTTGTCTGTGTCTGTATATGATCCTATCCCTCTGTATTTTGTATGTTTGTGTGTCTGTCTTGAATCTCTGTCATTTGCTTGTCGTTATATGAATTCATGTGTGTATCTGTCTTCCTAGCTCTCTCTCTCTCTGTTTCTTTCGACCTGTTTAGCTTGTATTTGTGTGTGTGTGTGTGTGTGTGTGTGTGTGTGTGTGTGTGTGTGTGTGTGTATGTTTGTCCGCTGTACCTGTCTGTCTGAATTTTTTATTGTGTCTCAGTTTACTTGTCTTTGTTTATCTGTATCTGTTTGTAGTACCCAAGTTTAATTCTGTTTGTCGTTTTGTATGTTTGTCTCTGAATAACACCGTCGTATAATTCTGTATGTTTGTATTGTTCATGTCTGTCTACCCTTCTGTGTCTGTCTCTCTGCTAAACCTTGGTAGCTATAATTATCCTGTCTGTATGTGTGTGGACCTGTGTCTGTGTCTGCCAGCCTGTCTTTTTCTCTGTACAATATGCCCCTCTGTCACACCTTGCAATAAAATTCTGTCAATCTGCCTCCTTCTGTCTGTGTATATTTGTTCATGTCTTGTGCTTGTCACTCCATATCTGCCTGTCTGTCTTGGTGTGTCCTTCACTCTCCATAGGCCATCTCTCTCTCTCTCTCTCTCTCTCTCTCTCTCTCTCAGTTCAGGAAGCGCTGGGGATAAACTCGGTGTCTTCAACCTTCTCTGTTTACCACGCACCTTAGGATTACGTTTTCTTTTTTCTTTCCTGTTGTTGAGGCAGGACTAAGCTAACTTTGACCAGAAGAGGGAACGAGAGACGTGAGGGAGGGAAGGATTCACGGGAAAAAAATGTCTAGGATTGTTGATCGTCGGCATCTTGAGTGAAAAAAAGTATTGGAGAAAGTTTAAAAATGGCAGGGAATAGAAAATCAGTAAAAGGTTTTGTGTACAGTTGTGGTGGAAGTGCAGTGGATGGTGGAATTTGTTTTTGGAGGCTTCGTTTTCCGTCAGTATCTATTTTTAGGCTCTATCCATCTTTATCTGTCTTTTGCCATTTGTATCGATCCGACAGTCTTTGCATGTGTCTTTGAATATGACTGTATTCATCTTCGTATATCTGTGCAACTTTACCTGTCTGTCGGTCAATCTTTGTTTTTCTTTCCGTCTTTGTGTCTGTGTTTTTGCCTGTAAATGGCCAGATGGGTATTCCTAGCTTGAATCCAGAGTGGCTACCAGTTATTAAACAAATGAATATATAAAAAAGTAACTAGAAAAATATACACCTGAATTCACCCATAGTTATAACTCCATCTAATACGATTTTTATCAATTACTCTCTTACTGTGATTTCTTACTAATATACATTGCTGACCATTACTTCAGTAGGCCTACCTTTTGCTGTTTATTACTGTAAGTCTAAGTCGTATCATGGGTGTTATCTGTTCGTACCATTTTTTTTGCAGGTCTTTGTTACCATATCTGTTGGTCTCAAATTTATTTCATCTGTCACAGTTACGACCTTACCTTTGTGTATTGCCGTCTGTTACGGTCTCTTATCATCTGTTTATCTCTTTCTATATTGCTGCCTAATACCATCTGTTGTTGCTGTCTATTACCATCTCACCACAGCCATTTATTGCTGTCTTTCTGTTTATTTTGATTGCCTGCTTATTTCCTGCATACTGCTGTATTATTACTTCCTGCTGTTCTCATTCGCTATCAGTTACATATTAGCGAGGACTCTGTGTTTATAAAATGCCTGTGTTTTCTCGAGAACACTGATGCATTAAGTTATATAAGTCGAGCAACGGGACTCGGTTAAGCAGAGTGCATGTGCAAGGATGGATAGATCAATAGACAGACAGATATAGATGAATGGGTGGAGGCATGCATGAATGGATAAATACATAGATAGACAAATAAGAGATTGATCGGAGGATGCATGGATGGCGGAATTTTCAGGCAGACAGATGGGCAGAGAGAGAGAGAGAGAGAGAGAGAGAGAGAGAGAGAGAGAGAGAGAGAGAGACAGACAGACAGACAGACAGAGAGAGTGAGTACAGTATCTTCACTGATCTTCCCGCAATACCGACCGACGTATTATTAACAAACATTATTACCATTACACCACTCTTGAATGAGACAGTCCTAGCATGTACCAATATAGGTGGTGGATATTAGTGCTGAAGTGGTGTCATGTGTAAATCAGTGACACGTAGAAAGAATGCTGGGCCTTTGGGAACGGGCTGTCAAATCAACATCCAGAGTCAGACACGTAATATAGAAGTCCTCAGCTAACCCCCGCACACCAGGACTGACTGATATCCCTGTCGTATTGCTGTATGGGCGGTAGGTATTAGTGCCCACGTGAGAGGAGAAACGGCTTTACAGTGAGAGGAAAAGAAGGAAGGGAGGAAGAAGGAAAATAAGGGTGAGAATAACAGGGAGAGGAAACAGTATCAGTGAGAGGGACAGAGCGTGAGAAGATAACAGCAGGGCGAAAGTGAAGAAACAGTGGGAAGAACTGAGCGAGAGAAAATGATAACAGTGAGAGGGACATCAGCGAAGAAGACTATAAGTACGAGAGAAAAGGAAGTTAAGTTAGCAGCCACAGAGAGAGAAAGAATAAAAGTGAAAGCGAAGAGGCAGAAGAAGAGTTACTAGTCACACTGAGGAGAACAGATGAAGAAAGAAGTAAAATAGTGAGTGGGAAGAGGAAGGTGAATCAGAAGTCACAGCGAAAAGAATTGAAAAAAAATACTGATGTGTGGAATAGAGCGAGAAAGAAGAACAGTGAAAGAGAATAGGGGGAGAGGAATAAGTAGTCACAGTAACAACAACAGACAGAGCAGAGAGAATAACAGAGAGGGAAGAGGCAGGAGAACCAGTACATTGGAAGTACAAATAATAGGAGGCATATTGGCCCACGACGAGGATATCTGTAGAAAAAAAAAATCCATTCCTACTAAGTTCTAACCAATGTTTATGAGAAAAGGACAGAAAAGAGGAAAGCTTTCCCAACCTACCACACCTTCTGGTAAACGGGCAGGGAAAAAAAGGTGCTTGTTAGAAAGAACAAACATGGACATTATAACGGGATTATAGGAGAGACAAAAAAGGTACAGCTGTGCAATATGTAATCTCTAAACTACAGATCTGTAAATGAAAGAGCACACACAGTCGCCGAATGTTCTCGTAATTAAGCATTGATCACAATGAAAGAGAGAGAGAGAGAGAGAGAGAGAGAGAGAGAGAGAGAGAGAGAGAGAGATTAATGTAGGAGGGAAGAGAAGGAAAAAGTCACTGGTCACAGTGGGCAAGATGAAAGGGAGTACAGTACAGGAAATCAGTGGTTTTTATTCATATTGGCTTATAAGACTCCCTACCATCGATTCTTCTGAGAGATTTGGCTAAGAGGGTAGAGTGTGAAGAAGCAGTGACAACACAGATTATAAAAGAAGGAAAGAAAAAAGAAAAGTGGCAGGGGACTTCAACCTTCACTCTGCTGGTTGTGAACCTGAGTGTGTATTTAGGCTAACACCAGAGGAATTTGTTGAACTGAAAGAAATCAATTCAGTGAAAGGCGTCAGAAACTGTCTCCAGTAAACTGTCTTTGATGTTGGTACCCCTAGGAATTATACAATACATATGCAAACATCTGACGATTTTATTCAGTCAAGAGAAACCCGCTGCAGTAAAATGGTTGAAATAAAGAGAACTGGGGAACACTCCAGTAAGAAAGAAAGAAAAAAAAGAAGAAAATGACGGTCGTACTAAAAAAAAAAAAATGAGAACGCTAAGATGTAGACAAGCTCTCAGTTTTTTTACGGTCATTTGTGGAGCGCCTGTAATATGTGATTAGTCTGCATCCCACATTGGAAAGCGCTGTCAGGAACTATAAACAAAGCCGAGAGACTTTCATTTTTCGCCACATGTACGTTCATTCATTTCCATCAAAAATTAGGAACCTGGCTTAACCTCTGCGTTTTTTTAAGGTTTTAGTTGGAGAGATGGGAATAGGGAAGCAAAAGGCCTGCTGCAAGAGACGAAGCAGACACACCCTTCTGTCGAGGTCATTGGGGAGAGGCTGATCCAGTTTAACGATGACTATGACTAAATATTTTGTACCTAGAACCTAGGGTGCTCGTCATCTCGCTTAGAAAATGTACAATTCCTCTTAAAGCATATAACAAGGCTTTTGTAACTTGATATCTGTTGTTAACAAATACGGTGCGAGGAATCATTTGTATCAAGCTTGGGTTAGTTAACGTCTTAAGTCAGAGAGGTCCCTCGGAAGCTAAACAGATTCTTCAATGCTTTTCTGTCCACCGTTACCTTCCCACTCCCTGATGTCTCCTTTCCCATCCCTCCCTTGAACCCAGTCTTTTCCACTAGCAATCCATCCCCACCAGCCTGCTTTTCAGTCCGTCTTTTACACCATTCCCCTTGTCTGTATCATCATCATCATCGTGTTGACCCTTCCTTACTAATTAGCCCAATCAGTCCTAGGATGTCTTCAACATTTGATGCATGTTATTTTAAAATTATCCTATTTTGTTATTATTCTTCCTGGAGAAGTTGGATAGTTTTCATTTGCCTCTTTAATAGGACTGTGGATGTAACATGAATAAACCAATGAAGAAAGTCACCGAGTTCAACGGTTTGAACGTTTGGGTAAGATCCAGAAGAGCCGGTTTGATTTCACGTGACGAACCTGGGCAGCTCCCACAACTTGAATACTAAGTCGTGGCTGCAGGAAATTGGACGATCCTTAGTTATGAGGTAGGAAAGTTTTTTAGGTTACTAATCAAATCAGCCCTTGAGTCTGACCACACTTTGTCATCAGCTGAACTGAAAGGGGTTTAGGATCCTTGTTAGGTTAGCACAAACATTGTGTAATACATCACCATTTTCCACTCGCTCACCTTTCCCACTGATGAACGGTGTAGGTAGGTTCCAGAACTAACTTGCCTTTCCCACTGCCCCAGTTTTCCCATCACTCAGTCTTTTCCGCCCGTCCGCTCCTCCCAGCCCTGGTGTCTGCTCCCAGTGTAATTAGTGGCCAAGATGAAGTTACGGTCTGTTAGAAGTTTTCATGTAACTTCTTTCCGTTTGTTCATTTACAGTACGGCGCCAGTCAAGTGTAAACTCTTCACCTTTTGTACTTCATTCGCACCTACGATCACCCTCAGGTTCAACCACACTTGGTCCCCCCCATACCCTCTCACGTACATACTTCTTCACCTACTTTAGCTCATTTTCCTCTCCTCTATTTGCCTTTATTCACAAAACCAGTCACCCACACTTTTCTTCACTCTCACCGTGTCTTGTGCACCTCCCATTACCTACACCATTCTGTCACATCTGCCATCACCCACACGCCTAACACGCTCTTTCCCACCACCCACACTCCCATTCCCATCTGCAGACACCTACACCCCTCTCCCTCTCACTTCCGTATCACTAGTACCCTTCCCTCACACTTTGCCCACTCAGACAGTACTTGGCTTGCACCTTCACTCACCCACACCCTTCCTTACCCACATCCCTCCCTTACACCTGTTTACTTGCCCTTTCTCACCCTTTCCCCTCTCACCCATTTCTCATCCTCATCCATGTTCTTCTCTCATCTACCCTCATCAGCACCTCCACCCCTCATTCGCACCGTACTCTATTGGCACTTCACCCACTCAAAGCATCCTTAACTCACATTTCAACACACTCCTCACCATGCATTAATACATTTGAGAGAGAGAGAGAGAGAGAGAGAGAGAGAGAGAGAGAGAGAGAATCATGACTCTCAGGCACTCAGTTCACGCACAGTTCGTGATGAAGACGTTACGAAAAATCGAATGTATTTTTTTCGTTATCCCGGTGGCACTCATGGACAAACGGACCGAGATTGCGGGGGGGGGGGCGATTTCTTTCAGCTGAAACATTCTCGGCTGTCACCCTGAATAAAATGCCTAGTCTAATTGCGTCCAAAATAGCGATAGTATTAAAGAAACCTCTAGTAACCCTCTACTCACGACGGAAAGCTGTCTCGCTACCGGCAAACAGTTTTATTCATCTTAGGGGAAATTTTAGTTTGCTGAATAATGGCTCACAGTTGTCTAAGGGTTAAGACAGGGAAAAAATAGTAATATACAAGTGCTCGTGGGCCCTTCGGGCCCCTCGCACTTGCTCCTGCGGAGGGCTCTCGCGTTTATGTTCTGTTCTAGTGTAACGTTGTCACTATCGGTTGTCAAGGCGACATCGAAGGTCCGATGATGGTTCGTTTATGTGCTGTTCAAGTCTAACGTTGTCACATGGATTTTTTGCAGCTAACCAATTGATCGTGATATTGCAGCTTCGGGAATAGAACCCAAGTTGCCCGAACGCAAGTCCGAAATACACCCACAGACACTCGGCTACTGCTATAGTATACAGTAATTATAATTATTTTAGTTGTGCCTTTGAGCAAAAAATTCTACGGAGATCCTATGCCGGGCGCCAGGAGCGGCGTTTTTTTTTTTTTTGGTCAAAATGTGATCGATCATTAAATATAGTAAAAGTGTTTCAGTCGTGATGGGACCAAGTTTATTCACATCAGCGAAATTTTTACGACTTTTGTGCCAATTTTCGTGCGATTTGAATGTGTAGTTTTGGCTGCCCAAAACACACACACACACACACACACACACACACACACACACACACACACACACACACACACACACACACACACACACACACACACGACTAGTGCTATAGTATATTAGATATACTCTATGCACTTTATCTTTGACCCACAATCGCTATTTCTCCGCCATGAATGCTGAATTGTAACAAGAGGCTGACATTAGAATATGGTTCTGTAGTCGCGAAGAAGTGTTATGGAAAGGATGCTGAGCCATAGTATTGTCTGATTCAAACAAGGGACGGGAATTATGCTGCAAAGGAATGAATGCTTCCACCAAGGTAAGGCAGAAAATCATAGTAAATCACAGCCCTAAGTGGGAATGGTTCTTGACTCTGTGGCCTGTGTGTCAGGTGTCTCGCTCTGAAGTGTCTCTTGTCTCGGGGTGCTTGTCTGTATGCCTGTTTTCACTCTTGGGTTTTCCGTGTGTCTGTTTCTCTCTCTGTATGTCTTCGCATTTTGTGTCTGTCTTTCTACGCGCCTCTGCTGTTGTCTTTATGTCTCTTCTCGCTTTCACTCTCTTTGTCTGTGTACTTTAATTAGTATCTCTGTCTCTACTCAAAGTCTCTGTCCCTTCATCTCTGTTTGTCGCTGTTCTGTATCTTTTGTATGTGTCTGTATGTCTGTCGGTCTGATTGTCATGATTTTATACCTGTCTCTATGTTTGTCTCTCGGTAAATGTCTGTCTCTTTGTCTTTCCCTCGGTATTGCATGTCAGTGTCTCTTTACCATCTGTGATTGTATATTTCTCTCTCTCTCTCTCTCTCTCTCTCTCTCTCTCTCTCTCTCTCTCTCTCTCTCTCTCTCTCTCTCTCTCTCCATGGGCCTGTGTCTTAGCTTTCTCCTTCTTTGTCTTGCTTAGCTTTCTTTGTCTACCTCTTTACACTGTGTGTTTCATAGCTGTCTTTCTGTGTGTGTGTGTGTGTGTGTGTGTGTGTGTGTGTGTGTGTGTGTGTGTGTGTGTGTGTGTGTGTGTGTGTGTGTGTGTGTCCGTCCCATCACGGCGCCTCACGACCTTCTCCCACGCCTATAACAGCAGGTGTCAAAAAGGCGAGTGTCACGCCGCAGTATCATCACCTTTTAATTGTTCCTCCCTGGCTGTCCACCCCGTGCAGGTAGCTCCCTCATTTCCACAAATTACTTTTAAGCCACATCTGTTGCTTTCATCAGCCCAGTTCCCAGAGTGATATTTTTTCTCTCTTTCTTAGACGACAAGAGACCATTCCAAAGCAAAATAAGATCGTTGGGCAGTAACAAGAATAAAATATTTAGGTTCTCTCACTACTAAATGGATTATTGGAGACTGTTTAGAACCCCTAGTTGACGAAATGACTCCTACGCTGAGTATAATCATCTGGCGGCAGCAAGAATGAAATATGTTACTATGAATCTGATGGTATAGCTTATGATGAGGCAGCGGCGATGTGTTGTAAAAGAGGGTCATGTTATTAAAAGTGAGACTGAGAGGATGTGGAGAAGTAATTTTTTAAATGGTAATTTCTGTAGCATGGCATTTGACCTTTCTTGTATCCTTGTTGAATATATTTTTTAATGTGGGATACAGGTTGATCACATCTAATATTTACTGGTCATCTTCGGCGCCAAGAATCAGGGGCTTACAAGTTTACTCTCTCCGTTTTAACTATGAGACACAAAAACGTCGGCATAGGATGTTTGCCAGCACCTGTTCCTCAGGGATTTATTTTGCGTATTTCACCTTACTAGTCTCGTTTATGTTGTTTGTTCCTTTGCTTTATCGACAGATCACATTGATGACATGGAACAGTTGGTTATTAGCAGTATATATGTTGAAATAGAGTGGTAAGGAAGAGGTGCTAGAGAGTCTTCTAAGCCGACGAGAGTACAGACATCGGAAGCTTAATTGTCGTGGATAAACTCTGGGATTTGGTCTCTGGCAGTAGATAAATTAAGGTGAAATTGGTAATGATTTGCGGTAAATAGACTCGGAGATGCATGTTTTACCGTAGGTAGAATAGACAAAAGCTTCATGAGTTGTGATAGAGAGACATGGATATATTATTGTGGCCACCGTGGATGAACTCTTGGATTAGGCGTGTGAGGGTCTTGTAGTCAGAGAGGCTATGCAACAAAGAGTGAGTGTCGAGATGGAGTCCTGCTGTATATCCTTAGTTTCTTCTTCTTTTTTTTTTTAATTCCAAGCTTTTTCAGTTTGGTGTCATTCCTGTTTTCATCACCAGTTATTGTAGTTTCAGGCTTGCCAGAATTGTCCCTTTCATCCGCCTTTCCTTCTCTCCCCTCCATTCTTTCTCTTTCCCCATCCCCAACTCCTCTTCTTTCTCTCCTCCGGTCATCCTCTCGGCGGCCCCGTACAAAGTTGCCGTATCCACCCCTCAAAGGACCACGGTGATGGAGGCAAATGACCTACACACACACACACACACACACACACACACACACACACACACACACACACACACACACACACACACACACACACACACACACACACACACACACACACACACACACACACACACACACACACACACACACACACACACACAGATGCATAGCCTAGGCATAGGCACAGGCACTTACATACATCCTCACTTACGTTTAATTACCCTCCATAATTCTTCCTACATGTATGAAACTCCGAACCAGTAAAACGCCCTTCCAACGCACTTTAAGGTTACCGGTTTGTTCCGTAGTATCTCTCAGTTTGGACATAGTTTCAAGAATGTAAAGGACCTATTGACCTCAGCTTTACATTCTGAGGCTATACTATCTCCCCGACCGTGAGAGGGTTAATGAGTGACGCTATTAAGAAACAATTGCTCACCATTTCAGAGCTCTTCGTCCTGTGTTCCTAAATATAAATCACGGGGGGAGTCTTGATAGCTTTCCGCGGTGAGTGTACCCGAGGACGAGAAAATGGGCGGAAAATAGCCACCTTTGTGCTGCGTTAATTGAAGCGCCACTTGATCCCGCCGAGGCTCAGGGATCGAAGCGGCCAATCGATCATGACGTCAGGGAGGACATAGGCCCTTTGACTTCCGTGCGATGGCTTTGGGGGTGAAAACAACGAGAAGGAAGCGTAGCGATGGCCTGCAGACTACAAAGGAAATGTCGCGCTGGGTTCAAGACAAAAAAGAAAAGGAAGAAGAATATACACAATGGGTGAAGAAAAACACAGGAAAAAACTAGCCTTTCAACCCGAGGACGTATAATTCCTCATAAATGCTGCCTGCAGATAATTTATTTATTTATTTATTTAGTTTAGGAGAGACTTGTTTCATTAAAGCCTTTACCTAACCCCCACCAGTTCGAAAACCTCTCCCGTGGCGGATGAAATTTTCTTTCGGTACTTAAACTGCAAAAAAGTCCTCGTATTGAAGGGCTTAACTCCGAGGACATACTTATATATTCTGTTACTATTACCACGAGACTTGTTTATTCACCTTTGATGTTTTTCATACTGGAGGAGTTGTTACGGTACAGCCTTCACAAACCTATTCACTACTGGAGGTCTGCCCCAGGTTGAGTAAAATCATGTGGTGGTAGCAGGAATGAAATAATTCATCATTATGTTGAAGGGCTGAAGTTTTATATTTCTCCAACATTTCTGACTACACAGAATAACAAAAAGTTTTACCTCTTTATGGTGAGGTATTTTAAGTTTGTGCATGCTACTTCCAGACGATTTCATTCAGCTGAGGACAGTCTCTAGTATCAAGGATTAATGAAGGCTGTGTCTGTCCGCTTCATATCGAAAAGCCTCCATGAGCTGAATAAAGGCTTTTGGAGGTAGCCTACCAGCCTACCAAGAGTAGCGCAGAAAATACATTTGTGACTGACGATGCCAAAGCTTATTCCTGTCTGTTTCCTCACCCTCACTTCATCCACTTGCCAGTGTCAGTTATTCACGAAAAAAAAAAAAAATGTGTTTGAGTGACGGATGGGAACAGTAGAGAAACGTCAGTGTAGATTAAAAACAAAAGAAAAATACCTCTGGGAGTGCAGGAAGTAAAAGAAGAGGCGCAGAGGAGGGATGTGACCGAATTTGTTAACCGCCCCAAGACATCTTGAATTTTATTTTTGTTATCGCCAGACGATTTTATTTAACTCTGGATACATTTTACCTGCGTCCAGTTTAATGAGAGTAACACGAGTTTATCTTGTTGTTGTACTTGTCGGAGAACACTTTATTATGTCCCTGAAACCATTACTCCTGCAGCACCCATTTTCACAGTGTGTTCTCACTTGGCCACTCCACACCATCACAGAGGCAGTTCATCCAACCCATTTCTTTACCTGGACACTCTGTTCTTGGAGAATATTTTGAAAAAAAGCCTCACTGCACTCAAACAACTAATCCCAAATCTCCCATTTTCGTACTTCCCTGCCCCAGCCTCACAGCTCACCAGCTTGTAGTCCATACCGCCCATTCCTTTGCTTACCACATTCCTTTCTTAATACCCACCCCCCCTCCATTCTTTTGCGGTTACGTGGAGCGACGCAGGTCATGCCATCGACAAAAGCACTTGTTCTGAGCTGGAGAAATTAGATACAGCCTTCATTAACTCATTCAGTCTTTAAGCTGAATAAAACTTTACGGAGAAAGATCATCGTGGTGAAGGGGTTGAAGACAAGGTGAAGGAAAGGAAATGGGGAGGAGGTGTTTTGAAAAGAAATCAGTTAATAATAAGATGAAAAGATAAGAGAGACTTTTTGGGCAGAAGTGAGTTAGGTGAGAGGAGACTTTGGAGAGAAAAGAGAGACGAATGGACATATTATTGAAAGACAAGAGGAAAGGGAGAACAGGAGGATAGTCTCTTTGAAGAGAAAAGGAATGGTCACATCAGCCAATGACAAAAGGAAGGGATGAAAGGAGGAGGGGAGTTACTTTGAAGAGAAGAGAATGAAAAGGAGAAGAGTGGCCATGTCGGCAGTCAAAGGAAGCGAGGTGAATGAGCCGAGAGGGAGAGACACCGGAAAGTGTGGATGCAACTCAAGGTTTATAAGCAGTAATGTCCACAGGGCCTAATGTTCCTACTGAGAGAGAGAGAGAGAGAGAGAGAGAGAGAGAGAGAGAGAGAGAGAGAGAGAGAGAGAGAGAGAGAGAGGGGACTACTGTGATGAGGTGACTGAATGTGGGCTAAGTGTAAGAATGAGTGTCTAGCGTAAGTGTATAGTGTGATGATGCGTTTGTGTGTATTTGTTTGTGCATTTTGCCAACATATCTGGTGCCTTTATTACACCCTTGTAATTTTTTTTGCCAATGATCTACAGTGAAACATAAGAGAAAATGAAATTAAGACATTAAAAAAAAATGCAAGGAGAAAAATAAAGGAGAGATTGGGGAGGAAGATAATGGTAAAGAAGATTGTGATGGTAATTATCTATCTATCTATCTATCTATCAATCTTTCTGTCTGTCTGTTGTCGGACGCCTCAATCCCGTAAGGGATGGCCACAAAAAAATCGCCCCCACGTCCATCTGTCCAGTGCCACTTCACTGCCTTGCTTCCAGCTCACACCTCCTTCTCTTATATACCTCTTCACTGATAATTATGATTTATAAGAATAATTTATGGAGAGCAAGATGATAGATGAATAAAAAAGAGATTGATATAGTTGAATCTGGTGACTGTATTAATGGTAAAGAGCGGAAAGCTGCTAGTGAAGAGTAAAATGGTTTATGAAGACGATGGTGATGAAAATATTGATGATAAAGAGCAGGAAGATGACGGTGAAGACGTAGCAGACTGATTAAGGTGATGACGAAGGTTAAAACAAAGAATAAAATGAAGAAGAAAACAGGGAGAGCCAAAATAATACAGCCACTCGCTTTTCTTACACCACCAACAGAGAAAAAAGAAAGCAAGGTAAAGAACGGTACGGGCCCGCAAAACAAAGCCTCGCGCCACAAATATAAACTTTCATCCAACAATAATATTATAGCAAGTCAGTCTAGGAGCTGGGAGGGCAAGCTTAACCTAATGAATCGCCGCATGCAAACCAAACACTGCAGAAACTCGGTCAAGCACCAGGAGAGAACTAAAGGCGGCCGCATATTTAAGCACCGGGAGGAGTTTGGGGGAGGGAGGGGAGAAATGAGTGACATAAAAAAAACCAGAAGAGGAAAGAATTGTAGTAAAAGAAGTCTGGTTGGCCCGCTCTCGAGAACACAAACATGGCGGTGGGTTGAGGGACCGTAACCTCCAGAAGTAAGGAGACTATCTAGCACCATTTCCTAGGCGATTTATTTTATTTTTTTAGGAGACATAAATTATCTTGTGTTAGCTTTTGCCGGATTGAGATAGTCACAGTTTGCATATATAACATTACTTTTGTAGGTTGCATATACAGAACACTGGCAGTACTAACGTGGTAACGGCAGGAATAAGTCGGTAAGAAAGTGGTGTTTGGGAGGTTCCTTAGTGGACTAGAATACGGTCCTGTTTGAGTCCTGCCCCCGTCCCCTTGGCTGGCGGTGGACCCGTTAAGAAGAGGAAGAGGGTCACCGCCGCAAAAGGGAATATGTGAGGTCAGGAAAAGTAAAGGCGACTGTGTGCGGTGGAGAAGGTGGGATGGGGGAAGGGGACAGCTGGAGAGTGAGAGAGGGAGAGTCGGAAGGAGAGTGAGGGAGAAGAGACGGCTGGAGAAAGAGTGTGGGAGAGGAAGACAGCTGGAAAAAACGCTGGGCAAAGTGAGAGAGAGAGGGAAACAGCTGCTGTGAGAGAGGGAGAGGAGCCAGTAGGAAAAAGAGAGGATTGGAGAGGGAAGTAACATGGAAAGAAGGAGGGGGAGGGAAGCAACAGGGGAAGAGAGGGAGGGACAAGGAGACAACATGGGACGGAAAAGGAGACTGTAGGAGAAAGAGCGGGAGGAAGAGGGAGACAACAGGATGGAGAGAGAGCGAGAGAGAGAGAGACGCATGCACAAAAGGAAAGGAAAGGAGCAGGAGAAAGGAAACAGGAAAGTAAGTGGAAGAGTGAAGGAAAGGGAAAAGAATCAGAAAAAGAGAAAGAGGTAAAATGAGGTCAAAAGAGGAGTGGATAAGCGTGTACAAGAGACGAAAGGAAGGAAGGGGCAGGATCAAGGAAAGGGAGGAAAATTAGGGAAAGAGGGAGGGAACGGGAAAATAAACAGAACTAGAAAGCACTCAGAGAGCGCTTACATGAGCCAGCTCCATTAAAATTTATGATTTATTGGTGTAATTCCTCTTTCCTTTCAGATAAATAGTTCTACGGTATCACATAGTTAATTTACGTTTTTACTCAGACCCGTTGCAAATCCTCAGATAGTACATACCTCCGCCTATGTCAATTAAAAGTTGATTTGTTCCTGGATTCGGATCCGGATCTACCTTAAAATCTAATGAATTCTTCCTTTGACCACTGCCCACCTATCCACCAGATTTCATTGAAATCCGATGACAACTTATAGAGAATATCCTGTACATAAAATCCGATGACAACTTATAGAGAATATCCTGTACACAAACAGACAAACAGAAACGGATGAATAAGTAACCTCCGTCGAATTTCGTTGTCAGAGGAAATGAGAGAGAGAGAGGGACCAGGAGAGACCAAAAGAGGAAGAAATATAAGCTTGCAGGAAAGGAAAGGAAAGAAGAACTGGACATAAGTAGGATGAGGAGAATGCAAAAAAAAAAAGTGTGAACAGTTAAGGACGGGGCAGAAAAATGAAGCAGACAGAAAATGCGAGAAGAGGCTAACAGAACAGAGGGAAAGCAGAGCAAGGAGCAAACATCTGCAGCGTCGAGTTTTTGGTATTCCATTTTAGATTAGCTAATATAAAGTGACGGAAATATGCGCCATATTAACCTGAGCTGTACAAGAACCATTTCAGTACCGGACGTTCATCTTGTCCTGTATCATAAATGCATACAAAAATAAGTCTACAGTGCCTCGAATTTTCGCGGTGCAGTTTAAACAAGCTTGTAAATTGTGGTAGATAGTGCACACCAAAGAAACAAGTACCGGTATCGAGAATTTGTTGCCTAGTATCTACGCAAGCTTGTAAACTCGTGAAAGATGCTTACCAGAATATGAAGCAAACGTTAAGCAAGAATGCCTGCTATTTGAATGTCGGTAAGCTTATAAACAGCATTCTTTCTGTAATACATTAGCTTTTGATAATAGAGTCTGGACTGATGATAGCACGAATGTATTAAAAAGGGAAAAGGGGATGGCATTACACGGGAGAGAGAGAGAGAGAGAGAGAGAGAGAGAGACGCACGCATGCAGACACACACACCTAAGATGGGAGTACAGTGCAGTACACAGCCCATCCTCGACCCTCCGCGCGCCGTCACGTTTCATGACGCACCCCACACACGACGGGACCTCATTTTCCACCCCTGTTACACCTGTAAGGATCCATACACACAGTTACACCCTTTTGCGTCCATGATTAACCCTTCCTTGATTTTTTTTATAAATTTATGTAATCCTACTTAACTTTCATCTTTTTTCCTTCTTTCATCTGGACTATTCTGTTAAGCATAGGAGAGACTTTTCTACTTAACCTGACCTCCACTGAGGCTGACCATCACAACTACTCCCTTTTATTGTGATACAGTAATGGTTAACTCATTTCATGGGAATCATATTTTACAAATCCTATATTTGTTAATGTCAGGCAGTATTACCCAGTTTAGGAGAGGCTTTTCGACTACGGGGATAGATTATGGTCGTCAGTATTCTCTTCACTGCAGTACGTCCTGCGGTGGCGAGAGGAAAATAAACAAGTAGGACGTGACTTTAACGGATGAAAATGTAGCTATTTTATTATTGCTAATTCCAGGCAACTGTAATTAACTTGGAAGTGGCAAGAAGCATTCGGCGTGAAGTCCCGTAGTGGAATGACTTGATTACTTTTATTATTCCCATCCTCTCATTGATTTACCTGTATTCAGCTAGGATAGATCACTTGGACTGAAGGAGATGAAGTTTCCACACTGGAACGGGTCCGTCTTAGATTGGATGAAATGTGTCTGGTGGTAGCACGAACAGAATTTGAAAGACCATCTTATTTCATTTGGATCCTGCATATTTGTACCTTCAGGTTTGGATTCTTGTAGTTTTCAGAATCATACTATCGAGGCTTGTGATCTTCATTTTGCATTCACGTTTGTACTCTTAATATCCCAAAATGATAGACCGACTGACTTAACGCCTCCAGCAGTATGTAATTGATTTTATCCACACGATTACCATATATCGTTGGGGAGGCTCCTGGTCGT
Organism: Coenobita brevimanus; assembly: GCF_032717465.1. Lineage (NCBI taxonomy): Eukaryota > Metazoa > Arthropoda > Malacostraca > Decapoda > Coenobitidae > Coenobita > Coenobita brevimanus. The sequence goes on from NC_137046.1 coordinate 42,388,200, forward strand.
GATGCGGTCAGAACCATCTCCATAACCATCGTCACTATGGTGGCATCTTTTTTGGTTTGATTCTAGATACCAGCAGAAAGTTAATTCAGTTTAGGGGAGGCGTCTAGAAGTAAAATATTAAAATTGTTCCTCAGCTTCCCTTTTAAGACTCAGTCAATACCTGAAGATGTAATTAACGAAGGCGACCAAACAAACATAAACTGTCCCTCTCTCCCAGTCTCGGCCAACAGTTTCCCACCAGAAGAGAACAACCCCCACTTCCCCAGCAGTATATCTCCACCCCACCAACCCCCTCCCACCCTCACCACTCCCCACCAACCTCCTCAAGGCGCTAATTACACACAGCTAATGTGGCGACAAATGACGATTTTGCACAGCGCCAGTCGACAATGCAACCCTTCACCATTTTCTCATCACTCCCGACAGTCTCGTTCTCTGTCGATCTGTCATTCTTTCTGTCAGATCTGTCGACCCACCTATCGGCCTAAGCTATATTGTGTGTGTGTGTGTGTGTGTGTGTGTGTGTGTGTGTGTGTGTGTGTGCGTGTGCGCGCGCGAGCTGTCTCAACACATTAATGACTCCACCTCCCACAACATACCACCCTCCCTTATATACTCCACCTGGTTCTCTTTCTATATCTTCTTCTCTTACCATACTGCTGGAATGTGTTAAACTTCAGCCCGAGTACGTTTTAAATGATTTATTCTTGCTGTCTTCAGACAGTATTATTCTGCATGAGAGATTTTTCTAACTGGAGGGTGTATGTATAGACTAATGAACATCTTCACTACGAAAAGTCAGTCCTAAGCTACATAAAATTGTCCGGATGTAGAATGGAAAGCCCAAACAAAGACGTCATTAAATCCTCTCAGTATCAGAGGTCTTTCCTGAACGTAATTAAATCGTCTGAGGGTAGCAAATTTAAACCAAGCATCGTCGTAGTGAAAAGATTAGGTAGAATATCCTTCAATATGTCAGTCTTTGAGAAATTTTAATGTCCTTCGTGTTGATACACACATATCGATCATAGTACACGCTGACACATGTACAGTCATAACTGGAGAAGGACATTTACAGACATATTACTTACACACACACACACACACACACACACACACACACACACACACACACACACACACACACACACACACACACACACACACACACACACACACACACACACACACACACAGGTCAATGTTAACTCTGCCACCCAGAGGCAGGTGACCTAGGTACTGACAGTGTGTATTAGCTCACCCTTACTCTGTCCTGACTCTCTCGCTGTTGAGCCAGGTAGACGAAGTCGATGGTCATTATGTTTGTACGAAATACATCTGTGTGTGTCAGTCTGTGTGGGAAACTCAAATCTTAGAAAGTATTGATTGTAGAAGGAAAAGTTATTAATAAAAATTGTTTTGTGTCACAACTTGAGTTCGCGTGTCACTCAGCCCTGTATTGGGAGTCATCCAGGATAGATACATAATAGTAAAGTTTTCATCTAACAGTATTATTACAGTCTACCTGGCTCACAGATGACGGGTAGCCTTGTCTTTAATTATTCCTTAGTCTTCATTGCGCTCTCTCTCTCTCTCTCTCTCTCTCTCTCTTTCTCTCTCCTGTGTGTGTGTGTGTGTGTGTGTGTGTGTGTGTGTGTGTGTGTGTGTCTCCTTTCTTCATTTCCTTTTTTTTTTTTTTTTTTTTTTACTCAGACTTCTTATTCTTTTTCCTTATAAAAACACATTCATTCTTAACTTCTTTACGAGGTGCTTCAATAAGCTGAATACAGTGATCAGTTGGTTATTCATTCACTACGCTCATATGCATCTATCTATCTAACTGTCTATCTGTCTATCTGCCTATCCATCTATCTATCTATCTATCTATCTATATATGGAATGTTTTTGACGCTCCAGTCGGGAATCTAACCCGAGACCTCTAGACAGAAGCCAGCAGCTATTCCACGGCGCGACAAAAGCCAGGCCACCTGAATTCTGTGGAGAACCTGGTAAATCCGTTATGGGAGGACATTTTTCAGTCCTAACCCATATGATGATACATATATCAAACACATCAGGATTTTCGCTTAGCCTCAAGCAACTCGACAAGTGAAATAGCAGTTTTAATCTCGCCCAGCCAGTACATCAGCATTTTCCCATATACAGTATATATTGGAGGAACACACATTACACGTGCGTACATATGTGGAAAGTTTTTATTTTTCCAAGTAAGTCTGCCATTAGAGAAGGTGCCTTGATTTTCCTGTGCCATAAACTGTGTACAAGAAATCATTATACCTATACGCTGACATGCGTTTTTTATTTCAGTATTCCTTCTAACCCAGCCTTACTCCTCCCACGCCTCCCTGACACACTTCCACTTCCTCCGAGGGGTATCATTTGCCGCGTCTCCCTCTTCCATTATTAAGCTTCCTCTTCCTTCACCCTCCCCTCACTCAGGAGTCACCAAGCGCTCCTTAACAACCGCAAAAACCCGCCGCCCCACCTACGCAGGAACCTTCGCAAAAACGGTAACAGCGTAAGACAACTCGAGTAGAGGTTGTGGCAGGGGGTGGGTTGGGGGTTTGAATGGCGGAAGGTTGTGAGTTGTGCTGGTAATTTGTCTCGTGAAGTCTGCAAGGAAAAAGTACGTAAAGATCTGCCACTTTCCTGCTTTGGCTTGCTTTCATTTTGTTTTTGTTTAGTCTCACAGTGTCTTCTTCCTCTTCTCTCTTAGTTCCCCTGTTATGTATAAGTTTTCGTTTTTAGTTTCTTCGTCTTCCTTGTTTCCTGTCTTTTCCAGAGCATCTTTTCTCCCATTTTTTACGTAACCGCTTGTCATAAATGTTTGTTCTATCTTGTCTGAATTTCTTCAGTCTAGGCCGAATTGTCTCTCTTCTCTGCCTGTCTGTGTGTCCAGGCATCTCGAAATGAACGGATCTTGAATTTGGCTCTTTTATTATTTTCTTAGGAGGAACGGTTTGTGGGCTTTTAGCCTTTGGTTCCTTCTTTCTTGCATTAAAAAAATCTCTCTCTCTCTCTCTCTCTCTCTCTCTCTCTCAAAATCCTTCCTTATCAGCATCTGCGACGGGTTTAGTTTTGACGTCTGATTGCAATAATCTTTCCAGCTGGCCCATGTTCTCCCATCAAGAGTTCCTTTCCATACCTATCTCAGGAGTAAAATAGTCATTGCCTCCATCCACAACAACCGCAACTACCACCATGCCACTCTTACCTCCAAACTACCGCCTTCTTAGACCACAAACACCACAAATCCGCCTTACTAGTACCAAAACGGTCATTATATCTCGGTAAAGCTGTTTCCTTTGCCGTATTAATTCACCACAACTACCACAGCCACTTGACATTCTTCATCGTGACAACCGCAGCTACAACTGTCCTACGGCATCACATTTAACTGGCATGTCTAATAATTCTGTCATTGCTTTTTGCAACATAATTATAACATCTTATCAAATAAAGTGTAATTCCTTCCTTGCTACCTTATCTGTATCTTCACAAATTCTGCTGCTGTTTCTGCTGTCATAGTTGGTATAATTCCTAGCCATCTCTCCCACTGTAGCTGTTTCCATTGCTCCATTAATAATTCACCTCATTTACCACCGTGACTTGATATTCTTCATCGCAACAACTACAGCTACAAATATCCTACGTCATCACACATTTGAAACGCCTTCATTACCTGTCATCACTCTTTATAGCATAATTGTCTCACCAGTCTCAAAGATAGTGTAATTCCTCTCTTCATAGCTCACGTATTTCTTCACAAACTCTACCTCTGTGATTCTGTCAAAGTTGGTGTAATTCCTAACCAGCTGCCTCACCTCCCATCATGCTTCACCGCACCATACATCACTCCAGCCTTTATCATCACCCACCACACCCACCGCAACTACCACACCCACCCACACCACCCCAGCTATCACCATTACCTCTACCACCACAAGGATGGCAAATGCATGGCTATGTCAGGGAGGGGAAGAGGAACGTGGAAAGAAAGAAGGAAGAGAGGAAGGAAAAAAAGGAAGTAAGTAGATATATGAAATGGTAAAGAAGGATGGAAGGAAGAAGTAGGCATTTAAGATGGGTGGAGGTAATTAGGTATATGCGAAGGAAAGAAAGATGGATGGACAAATAGAGGGACGGAAAGAAAGGAGGCAAGATGATAGTGCTAGGTAAATGAGAAGGAAAGTTGGAAGGAAGTATGTGAGAAGGATGGAAGAAAGGAGCTCTCTCTCTCTCTCTCTCTCTCTCTCTCTCCTGAGACCTCCCTCCCACTCCTCACCTCTTCTCTCCTCCACTTTGACCTGCCCTTTGAAGAACTATGCAAATGCCTGAAAGAGTAGGCTAGGGTTGCACTGGAAGTTTTTTTTTCTTTTATTCCAAGAGAGAGAGAGAGAGAGAGAGAGAGAGAGTAGAGTTAAACTGAAGGAGTATACACTAAATAAAAATTTTATTTTCTTATTTTGTGTGGCCAGAATGATTGTGAATGCAAGCGTAATCCATTTTATGTTGGACGCTTAAAACATAGTTCTTCTTTTTTGTGTTTCTAATACTTTTAAGATTTCTTCTTTCTAGGTGGAACGCTCCCCATTCGATAATGGGAAATAGTGTTATGATGATAATTATGATGATGATCACGATGATAAAAGTGGCGATGATGATGATTCGGTAAGGTAGAGGCTTTATTTGTTGGTGATTGAAAGATGTTTTTAAGAAGTGCGAATGAAGTTTAGATAGAATGATTATTTTTTATATAATTGGGATAATGAAGGGTACTTAACTCGTGAGAGAATAACTTTAGGTGTTCGAAAGAAGAAAAATGTAGAGAAACATTGAGCACTATAGAAGTGAACTAGCGACCTACAAGGAAGCGAGTGAGATGTGAGGGTGTGAGGGGTGTGTAGGGGTGAGAGAGGAGTGATGTGGTGGTGAGGAGGGTGACACTTGCAATCACTGCCACACAAAGCCCTCCCCAGCCCTCACTAGCAACCCTCTGACCCCTGCTGCCACACTACAAGCAGAGGCACAAGGCAGGCACAACGTCAGAAGCACACAGCATATGCCGCACTAACGGAAGTATTACACAACACACATTATTCGAAGCGTGTCATATGGGGAAAAAGTATAAGCCAACTAATATATAGTCAACAAAAGTATTGATGAAGTGGTATAACGCCAATCCAAAGGACACTGAAATTTACACCACACACATTACAGTATTCAAAATCCGGCCTTTTAAGTAACCATTACTGTAATATACTGTAACTGACGCGTAACAGAGGAAAATAATATAATTATCTACCTGTCTGTTGTCTGACACCGCATCCTGTAAGGAGGTTGCTAAGACTAATGGGTCTTCAGGAGTTTCTGTCCATACATAGCAACAGCCCTGCACCCTTGACACTACCAACGTGTGCCTCCCCTCTCACCTGAGCGTATCGTTCGTCGTCTCCTCTTTCCTTTCCACATATCTCACTCTCGTACACTCTTCTAGTGAATCGCTCACTCCCCCTTCGCTCCATCGAGCCGAATTACCCAATAGTTTTTCTTTTTCTTTTTTGCGTCATCAACTTCTACATTATACTATTCACTTGCGAGAGTAACAAAGTTGAGAGAACGCTAGCTTTAAATCATTAGAATAATCATTTTAACCCATTATTGCATTATTATTAATGCGGTGGGTAGGTTTCAGGAACAGGGAAACATGAAAGCAAGGGAAACTCTCATCAGAATGCCCAATGAAAAGGGGCCAAATTTCTAATCAGTCATCGGCTAAACCTTACTTTTTATTTTCATTTTTTTTTTTTTATAAATAAAGAGATGAACAATTATGAAACAGAGTGAAAAGTATGAAAAAACTAGTTGGGAAATGGTTGGATATATATCAGGACAAATGACAGTAAATGAGAAAACGAATTAGTGCATTTCAGCGCAACTGCAATTTTGTTGAGGTTGGTGGTGGGTAGAGGTAGGTTAAGCAGTTACACCTCAGCACTGCACCTGTCCAAACTCCTCCTCTGCTCTGCTCTACGTTGCTCTTTCGTCTGGGAGTGTGTGCACGTGTGTCTGTTTGCTGATGCAGGGGGGCGTGAATTTTTCTATTTTCTTGGTGTGTGTGTGTGTGTGTGTGTGTGTGTGTGTGTGTGTGTGTGTGTGTGTGTGTGTGTGTGTTTTATTCATGTACTTATTAATTCTTCACACACTTGACCACCCGCTCAACTGATTCTCCATACACTTGACATTTGCACACCTGTATTTCCTGACCTTGCTATCCATACACTTCTATACACAGACTATCCACACACCTGACTGTCCAGATATCTGAATATCCATACACTTGAGTATTCACACATCTGGATATCCACATACCTGAATAGCCACACACCTGAATATCCACACACCTGACTATCCACATGCCTGACTATCCACACCCTGACTATCCACACATCTGACTGTCCACACACTTATCCAGCCACACATCTGACCACTCAGATACTGAACTACCCGCACACCTGACTGTCCACACACTGCCACACTTCGGACTACCCACGCAACTGACTCTGGCCATTCACACACCTGACCCTGGCCATTCACACACCCGACCCTGGCCATTCACACACCCGACCCTGGCCATTCACACACCCGACCCTGGCCATTCACACACCTGGCTATTCTTTCACCTGACTTTCCGCACACCAGACTTCACATACCTGACCAACCACACACATGACATCCGTACATCCCACACACATGACCTCCCGTACATCCCACACACATGACCTTCCGTACATCCCACACACATGACCACCCATATACATGACCATTCGTACATCCCACGCACCTAATACCCGCACACCTGCCTATTCCCACACCTTACTATCTACACACCTGATTATCCACGCACTTGACTGTCTGCACAGCTGATTATCCATACACCTGACTATCCACACACCTGCCTGTCTACACGCCTGACTGTCCACATGCCTGACTACCGTATCCATACATCAGCTTATAAGGGTATTTGTATACCCTGCCTTGTGAACTTTCCTCTGTTCTTTTCTTTCTCTTGTTTTTCATAAATTTATGGCACTGGCCGAAAAAGCGTGGGAACTCTTTCTTACCAGAGAGAGAGAGAGAGAGAGAGAGAGAGAGAGAATTTGCAAAAGATGAGGTGAATGGATATACTTGACAGGCTGAAAGATATTTGGAGATGTAGGAGGAAATAACCGAGAAGGAGGAAGAAGAGGAGGAGGAGTAGGAAGATTTAGATTTATACTTATCGAACTGCATTAGGGTCATTAACTCCGACATTTTTGTAAGTTCCCAAATTCATTCAAATTACAATCCTCAACTGTCCGAAGGAAGGGAGAGGTAATGTATGTTTGTCTTCATGAGAGAGAGAGAGAGAGAGAGAGAGAGAGTGAGTGAGTTATTTACGTTTGAGCTGATGAGGCGAAGGTCATATTGGTATTACAGTTGGCCGTGACCAAAGGATGACCTCAGGACCTCACAGGCCTTTGAGACCACGGAACACGGCCACCACGCGTCATTGCACTGCTGATTCCCACGCTACACTACCACCCCCTCCTCTTTCACCACCAATACCACCCCCATACCTCTACCCCCACATCTTTTCCCGCACACCTCAGCCCCCACCACAACCACCGCCACATCTCTTTTTCCCTTCCTTCATTCCTCCTCCGATCCTGGATAAATATAGAGTTTCTATTCTGGGACCGCTCGGACTGTGTTTCCTGCATGCCCTTCTTCGCCCAGCAGTACTACTGAAGACCTGAATATAAATTCGATCGTTGTGTGTGGTATTCAAGGGGAAGATTGTGACGGTGAAAATTGGTGATCTGCCTTACTGAGTACTGTGTAGTCGATAGACATTAATCCTAAGGTCGTGTCAACATCAACTGCTTGCTGGCGCGGGCTGAATTTTTGCATCGTCCATAGAAGTGGCCCCGTTTGACGTGAGCGGGTGTGGACTAGAGCATTTACGGGTAACAGTGGTGCACAACTCCCACCCGTGTTGGCAAGCATTTGGTGGGGACGCGACCTAAGCTTTCATTTCCACTTCCGCACCTTACTACTCGCCTATCCATATGTATCCCATAGTTTGTGTCTTCAGATTTCCCGTCGCAGTCGATTGTGCAGAGGGACGAATTATATCCACGTCTAGAAATATTGTATTTTAATAGCAGTTTCTGCCCGACTTGAGTCCGCTATACTCTTTATTTTTCACCAACGTTACTAAACCCCATCCCTATATTGTACTTCAGTTCTTCATCCTGCCTTATACATCTTCATCCCTCCTTCACTCCCCCATCCTTCTCCTATTTCATGGCTTCTCCTCCCTCACCTCCTCTTATAACCTCTCCTCCTCCCCCTCCCCCTCACCCCTGACCTATCCGAGCGTACTAAGTCTAGGGGCTGGACTTAGAGTGTTGTGATTAGCAAATTACTGTATACTCGTAAATTATATACTGTACCTGTGTTTTTATATACTGTACCTGTGTTTCAAAGAGACGTAACTTGTCTACATAAAAAAGAAAAAGTCGGCTGATAACTAAAATTTTACTGCAGAATAGCACTTTGATTATAATCAATAAAGTCGGAACACTTTTACGTACTATTTGTCAAAGTATCGTTGTCTAAACTGCTTACGAACTTTACCTGCACAGTTCGTGATGGAGGAATCTGTAAAGTCATTCATACTGGGTGTTCTTTAAGTCTGCCGTACAGTTGCCATCGCTATTCCAATAGCACCATTACCTGAAAAGAAAAGAAATTATGCATTTAGTTAACATTAAAAATAAAAACTTCTAGTTATTCTTACACATGAAGAAAAGAACTGCTTCTCAGTATGTTAATGACTGCCCGCAGTAAGTTTTCGTAAACCCTGCAGGACTGTTAACACCCTGAACGTTCCCATTGCCTTACATAATACCATGAAGTGTGAGAGGATACTGCCGGCAGAGTTTACATTTGTTATCAACACCAACGGGTTCTGTTTACTGCCAAGGATACGTATAACCTAATCTTAGAAATGAAGGAGGCGAAGAGGAGATGGATGGCATAATGGAGAATATGGGGGAAACAACTACCAGACAACGCAAGCAAGTCCATAGATTAAGCAGTGTGCAAGGAATTCTTAAACAGCAGCTGCTAGTCACAAGACGGAGAGGGGAGGATATGGATTACAACGGGAGAAGTGACATGAAAGTAGGGAGGAGAGAGGAAATGGAGAGGGTATGAAGCGGTGAAGATGTGGAAGAACTGGAGGGGGGGGGGGAAGAGCTATAAGACTAAAGGATGGGAAAAGCAAGAACCTGAACAAACAGTGGAGGAAAAAATGTGAATTAAAAAGAGACGCTATGTACCTAAAGAAAAAAAAAACTGCAAAGATCATTCATGGGAATTAGGATTTTTTTTTTTTCTGTCGCGATGCCCCAAGCAAACTGTGAGATTAAAGGGGTTGAAATGAAGATCGGAGAGAGAGAGAGAGAGAGAGAGAGAGAGAGAGAGAGAGAGAGAGAGAGAGAGAATAATCACGGTAGGATAAACAGAGAAAGCGAGAGTGAGGAAGTCAGAAGCAGAAAGACACAACCGACAACCCACACCAGCAAGTCTTTCTTAAGGGTCAGAATTTCCCATAACCCTTTTAGAATACCGACCTTGTGGCTCTCAGGAAATTATACTCGGGCTAGGACAATGGACCTTGGTGTTAACGCCTTTTGTGCTCCAAGCTCTCGTTTCAATAAGAGTTCAAACCTTTTTATTAGTTCTTTTTTTTTTTTCGATTTTTCCCGTTCAATTTTTCTCCTGTTTTCTTTCAAGGTTTTATTTGGGTTCAGCGCTGACTTCCGCATCTGCATCTGTGAACCGCTACCCGGGCCTGGGACTTTTGAACAATGCTGTGAAAGTTAGGAGTGTGCATTGTTGTGCCTATATTGGAGGAAGCGGTTTGATGTCTTATTGCTGAGAATTTGCCTCGGTATCGGGAGGATTATACTGATTTTGTTTTAGAAAGTGATTGGAAATAATAAAAGGGACAAAACAGCCAGTCTCATTTTGCCCCTTCCAAGGTGTAGGGATCGGAGTCTACGTGGCTATAGTCTAGAACCATGAATGGTAGTTGCCCTGCCGAGGTTAATGATAATGATAATAATAATAATAATAATAATAATAATAATAATAATAATTTAACCCCTGTAGGTTTGTGGAAAATGATAAATATCACAGAAAGGGCCGGTTCATTTGAAGTCTCCGGAGTCTTGTTATGTTTACGACTTTCCTACTTTATGCCGGAGCGGAGGGGTGAAGAGTGGGGACAGGGAAGATGAAAAGAGGTAATTACAGGTGAGGATAGGTAATTAGAAGTGAGATGGCAGTTTCAGGTGAGAGGTAGTTACAGATGAGAAGGGATTGTTAAGGATCAGAAGAGCTAATTACAGGTGAGATGAGCTTGTTACAGTGAGGTTGGGTAACTGCAGATGAGGATAGGTAATTACAGGTGAGAATAGGTAGTTATAGGTGAGGATAGGTAATTGCAGGTGTGAATAGGTAATTGCAGGTGAGAAAAGATAAGTGTAGGTGGGAAGAGGTATTTATAAATAAGAAGTGGCACTTACAGGTGAGAAGAGGCAATTACAGTTGAGATGGGTAATTACAGGTGAGGGTGGGTAATTACAGGTGAGGGTGGGTAATTACAGGTAAGGATGGATAATTACGGATGAGGACAGATAATTAAATTGAAGGAAAAAAATTATAGGTGGTCAAGAGCAAGAATAAAGAAGGTGATTACTGGCAGGTGTTCATTACAGAAGCAGAAAGTGGGCAAGGACAAGTGAAGAGGAATCAGGAACTGATGTGCAGGAATCAAATACATGCATGTAGGGTGAAGGACAGGGATGGAGGAAGCCAGGACAAGTGTGGAAATATCAAGGACAAATATAGAAGAAGAGAAGAGGTAATGGAGAGGTCAAGGACAGGTGTGGAGGAATCAGGAACAGATGTGAATGACAGGTGTGGAAAGATCAAGGACAGATGTGAATGATAGATGCGGAAAGGTCAGTGCCAGATGTGGAGTGATCGCAGACAAGTGTGGAGCGATTATAAATAGGTGTGGAGGGGTCAAGGAAGGTGTATTGGGATCAAGGACGGGCATGGAGGGGTCAATGACGGGCATGGAGGGATCAGAGACGTGTGTGGAGGAATGAAGGACATGTGGAGGAATCAAGGACATGTGTGGAGGAATCACGGACGTGTGGAAGACTCAAGGACATGTGTGGAGGAATCAAGGACATGTGTGTAGACATCAGGGACATGCAAAAGTCAGCCAAGGACGAAACCCTTGGTACTTCCTCATTCCGCAGGTCATTACTACCCAAAAAAGACAGACAGACAGACAGACAGACAGACAGACAGACACACACACACACACACACACACACACACACACACACACACACACACACACACACACACACACACACACACACACACACACACACACACACACGGAAAAAAAAAACGGAAGAAATCTCCAGGTATTCACACAGACCCCAGCCTCTACCCTCTCTCTCTTTATCCCTGTGCCCCTCGACCACTCTGCATTAAGCTCAAGTGTGGCCGAGTGGGGTTAGATTATCCTTCAGGCACTTTAGGAGACCAATTGCATATCGAGAGGATTGGATCAGGTTCACGATCTTCGAGGAATATGCAAATAGTTTTCAGGAGTGAGTGGTGGTGAGAGGTATTTCTCTCTCTTTCTCTCTCTCATGTAGTGTGCGTGAACTCCGTAAATAAAAAGTCGACAATTGAAAACAGAAAAGATCTACGTACCAGGAAATGTTGGTGTGACGAGTTTTCATTACACTGAGGATAACGTTGTGTGTTTTTCCATGTGTGAAATGCAGTGAAGATATCCTTTACAAAAATATGCTCCAACAACAGCGTGTAAAAACTCTCAGCACAGCATAAGAAATATCTCAGTAATACACCTTAAGTGGCGAAAATAAGGTCGTTCTTTTATACAGATCCTCCAAGAAAAATTTGCTGAGGCTTGAAAAGCATTTTTTTTTTTTTATTGGTATAGAGTTAGGTAGTTCGCAACAATACCGACTGGACATTGCTGCAGTCAGTATTTAAAAAGTTGATACCTGTATAAGTAGTAGATTTCTGTAATAAATTCCTGCAGTGCATCACGTATTTCTGTTTCTGTCCACGAAAGATGCCGTCACGGCCAGGTGGCAGCAACTCTTGTTTTTATCTGACCATCAGAAACTTGAATTCTGCGAGTTCTTCACAGAACTCCAACCGCATAATTACAAAGATCTTTATGATCTTAATAGGTATTTCACAAAGAACGCGGTATTTTATGTTTTACTAAATTAACGTTCCATTTCTCAGGTACTAGGCAAGCGAAGTGTAAACTTGCAGCCACAAATTGCACAACTTCACCATCTGGTACTGAGTTTGCGATGGTTAAGTTAGGGTGTAGCCTACTGACCTTAAGATCGCAAGTTTGATCACGGCCGTTGCGAGATTTCGTTTGAGCATTCTGTTTTTGACAAAATCTTCATTACATTTCCAGAATATCTGAACAGTGGTCAGCGAAAGGCATAAAAGTTACGGGTACCGGCACCTTGAAGATTTAGCTAATTATTAGTCTTTCATACTGCGAGTTACTGTCATGATCAGTAGCTTTTCTTTATATTTCAAGCAGTTTGAGGAGTTTTTATTGTCATTGTTAGAGTGTGAGTACCGTCACGATCGAGACATTAGATTACAAGAATCTTAAAAATTGAAGGAAACTTTTTTATCTTGTAGATACTGAGTATCTTCACACTTTTATCATCCAAGAGATTTTATTTTAGTCCATATTATTAAAGCTGACAGGGCGAAGATTTGGACAAGTCCCAGCTTATGACGATACTTTCAAAAGCATGTGATGGTAGAATATGTCTGACCTTTCTGTATCGTCGCTGAATACACTAATACACTCTATAACCTGGGATGCAGCCTGACCACAATAATCAGTTACACATGTTCTATAGTTGGCTGTCTGTAGTTAGAGACTTGCTTACACCTTTACTCACTCTCGATGTTCATAATACGGCCGTTAATTTTTCCCCCTACTTCCTGTTCACCTAGCGTTATCGCATTTATATCTCATTATATCTCAGAACCACCCTTGAGACTAACCTCCAATGTTTGGTACACTTTTCCAAGGATAAGAGACTTCCATCACAGCTAATCCAACCATAAGATTATCACTTGTATCTCTGAACTAGTTGAGAGTTGGAGCCATGTTAGTATCACATTTACTACTATTAAAAAAAAAAAAAATCACACACAAAGACGAGTAGCCTGCTGATATTTGTCACGATTTTACTAGGTTTCGATAAGACCATTATTAACTGTACCTCCATAACGATAGAGAATATCCTAATGCTTGATTCTCTCTCTCTCTCTCTCTCTCTCTCTCTCGAGGTAACAGTTCTTCCTCATAATTTACGCGTTAGATCGTCAACAACACTAGCTTCGCAACGCTTAAAAACCATTTATGTTTTTTACGGTGCAATTTCCAAAGAAAATCAGCCCAGCAGTAACCTCATGGTACTTCACAGTTTCCCCTGGTCGCCCTGTGTATATGGTTCCGCTACTGTGACGCTGCTTTATAGAGGCATTTGTCTCTTGGCCTGGCTTTCACTTGAGGGAGGATGAGGCTCTTGTTTTGGTTCATGGACCTTGTTTTTCTTTTAATTGACTTTCTCTCGCTAGTTTATTTTTTCCTTTTGTCGGAATTACGTTTTTGTTGCAGTTTATGACATCCTACTTCTTCTTCCTGGTCCACCACTCCCTTCCCCCCTTTCTCTCTATCTACCGTGTGAAAAAATTGGGCGCCAGACACTATCATCATCATCAGCAGCAGCAGCAGCACAATCGTCATCATCATCATCATCATCATCATCGTCGTCGTCGTCATCATCATCAGGAGCAGCAGCAACAACATAACTCCCATCTGTTGTGTTCACGTAGGGTGGGGAGATGCACAACAAATATCTTTCATCTCCAGTGGGATATGATTTAGAGTATTAGTCTCGGTTTCATTCCCTTGTCATAGAAGCTGCGAGGCTATTTGCAGTACAGGTAGTGGCCGGCAGTTTTGATTTATCTTTACATCGCTGTGGAAGAAAATATAACGCCCTAGAAAATACAGGTTGGTAGAAAATTTGTCCATCAAGAGAAGGGGAGTGTAGAAGTGGGAAATGTGTGTGAAGTGTGGCATTGTAGTTGTATGTGTGTATCAGAGAGGCAGTGTGAAGAGTTTGTGAAGCATAATAGTATGGCAGTGTGAAGGGTGAGGGATGATGGTGTGTGGTGTGATAGTCAGGAGTGGCAGTGTGTGGTTTGTTATTGTGCATTCTTTGTGAGGGGTCATAGTATGAAATGTGTGAACTTAGAGAGAGAGAGAGAGAGAGAGAGAGAGGGAGAGAACAACTATGAGAAGAAAAGCGGATCTGATAACGAAATGTCAAATAATAAAACCAAAAACTGCTTTCACTACGACAAACACACACACACACACACACACACACACACACACACACACACACACACACACACACACACACACACACACACACACACACACACACACACACACACACACACACACACACACACACACACACACACACCACCTCTTCCTTATCTGACCAACTCGTGGGAGAGACAGGCTGGCTTAACGACTCTGCAGACGGATAACTAGCTAATTGGCCTTCTTCCCTAATTTCACCGTTTTCTGGTTCCCATCGTTACCCCTCCCTTCCTCTCTCGAAGCGCCAGATGCAGGGAAGAAAGTGAGTGGGGAAAAAGTAAGAGAGAGAGAGAAAGAGATTTGGTTTGTCTTCAGCTTTGTCCGTATGTCATTAGTTTAGGCGTCCTGGCCCATTTTATAATAGTTCTTTGCTTGTGGCACATTAACCTCTTTGAGTTTGGATATATCTCCTAGGTCGAATAAGATTGTCTTGCAACTGCGAGAGCGAGACAGAAACGACGTCATCATATGAAACGGGTTCTCAAAGATTGTTACTAACCCTTTCCGTCCGAAGGCCACTCCTAAGCTGAAATTTAGGCTGCTTGCAGCGCGGATGTAAGAGAAAAGTTTTCATCATACTAAGAGGAATATTATTATACTCGTATTTTTTTTTAATGCCGTCTTTGTCGGCAATACAAAGATACAAGGAACATATAATAAAAATTTACGTGTATCGCAAAAATTATTGGTGACGTAAATTTATCCAAACATCAGCCAATCTTGTATTGCTGCTTCAGGAGCGGGGCGGCCCAAAGACACCTCACTCCCGGAGACGCATTGTGATTCCACCCTTGTCCTTGATCGTGGACTTTCATAGACCACATCTGATTGGAACGGCTTTCCTGATAGACCACCAGGCGCCTGTTTGTTGGTGTATGGTTACCATCCGGAAGAGTAAATGCAGTATCTTCCTGGAGTACAAGAAATAATTTTACTTGTCGCTTGATATGTAGTCAGCTGAAGAAGGGTGTCCCCACCCACGATATTTAAGTAAAGAGATGTACAGGTAAAGTACACGAAGAAAAAAAATTAAAAATGTAACATAAAAGAAGTAAGGTAGAGTGTGAGCCTTCTAATCTCACGAGAACACGGCTCCCCAAGGTGAGGGAAAGTGGCGCAGGATCAGGGCAGCCGCCGCCGCACATCCCTTAACGTGCGTGATGTTGTTAAAACTGTGAACTGAACAGTTGAGTTTCTTCGAGGCCTAGAGTCTTGACGAAATGAACATCAGAACTGCTTCAACAAAGAGCCAGGAAAAGTCACACCGTATTGGAACAAGTATCTGTCCAACATTCTCTAACAACCCTTCTGTTCGTAATGAACCTTCTTGTTGCTGTTGTGTTCAGGCAAACGCCACGCGATTTTGACCATATGAGCAATCCCTAAGGTTGCAGGTGGTCATAATTTACTTCCTCGTTGTTAGTGACTCAGTTCAGGGTAATACCATAATCTCATTGTAGGCCGGTAAGTCTCCTGTTATCTCTGTTTTCATTGTACTTAAGTTTTGTTTAGTTGAGGGATTCTTAACAGTCAAAAAATGAAAAGCTTCGATATCTGACTTAGTTACTTAATTATTTCGTCTAGCCAACACCAGAGAATCATTGGAGATAGGGGAGAATCCTAACAGCCACGAGCTCACGTTTTTTTTTTTTTTTTTTACTTCGGTTTACAGTTGGCAGTTTTCTTGAGCCGACAGAAATCAGCACCATCGTCATCGTCGTCGTCGTCGAGCTAGAAATCTATGCTGTCAAGATAGCGATACACTGTACGGTTGCTGCAGACGCGTTAATATAATTTACTCAGCCAAACCTCAGACGACTTACTTCATGTAAGAGAAATACAAGCATACTGGCACGCAATTCACTGAATCCATTGACACATACTGTATATATTTTTGGTAAATTCTTGCTTCCTTCGGATGATTTTCTTAACTTTAAGAAAAAGCATTTGTAGTGACAGGGTAGGGAACGGTCTCTGGAATCAAATTCATATTCTGATTCCCTCTTCTTAACCGAATTAAATCTTCTGAAGGTAGCAAGAATAAAACGGAGTTTGGCGTGAGATGGCCTCCCGCTGTGGCACCAAAGTAACCGAGCAGTTCAGTTGCTAAGCTATACAAATATTCCTCAGAGCGCTTCCTTTGCCGGAGAAGTGGACGGTGTACTGCAGGAGAAAAGTGATGTCAGTCTTCAGTCCACCGGGTTCACATTCAGGTGAGCATGGGGCAACAGCAGTAACAACAAGAATAACATCAGTGTCGTCGAATTGAAGGCGCAGAGAATTAGACAGTTGCGTTTCTAGAGTGTTACATGGCGTGACGGCCCCTGTGGTGCTGTGGTATAGGGGGCAAGTGAGGGGCAATTACAGGCTCAAGTAGGCACCATCTCATCAATCTCTTCGCTCTCCAGGCACAGTACCGTGAAAATGAAAGCAGACGGTGAAAGCTTACTCGAAAATTAATGGAAGGCAAGCGGTATTGGAAGGTGATAGTGGAGTGAAGTGGGTATAGCGAGGTTGGCGGTGGCTCTGTGGTGGGGGGTTCGATGCCGGATGTTACAGGGAACAGTTTGTGAATTTGAATTCGTCATCAGCACGATATCACCAGGTTCATTGTTCTTCCACCACCTTCATGTCACAAAAACACGCCCATTAATTTCGAAACACAAAAATTAAATATGTTATCCATATCACGCTATAGATGGATGCATTGCTGTCCCAGACGCCAAGTGACATGTGAGGGCTGCAGTAGGTCAGCTGTCTTTTGGTGTGTTATAGGTGGGCTGTTGGACTTACGTTTAGGCTTCCTAGCTTTCGTCCAGATATTTACTGTTAGCCCCTGGATGTTAGGCTACTGTAAGAGGGAGCTATGAAAGATAATGTAAAATCTTACTCTGGCATAGTCTAAAAATGATGTCATGAATGAATATGAAATGAATACTGGAACTTTTCTCGGAGGAAAAGAGAGATCACGCATGAAAACTATTCACATAAATGATCAGGAAAAGGAATTTTGTCAATAAAAATACGAATGAAATCAACCAGCAAAAAACCAGATCTGTGTAGAGGCCAAACGAAGTCACAGACCCTGGGGTATGATTTGTCGTTTCCATGACGACGTAAAGGTACATTAATATATAATTTTTCTGCGTCGTTTAGGCTGAGAGAAGAAATCAGAGGAATCAGTTGCGTCAATGCCCTTATAAGAATGCCACAGCTCTCTCTCTCTCTCTCTCACACACACACACACACACACACACACACACACACACACACACACACACACACACACACACACACACACACACACACACACACACACACACACACACACACACACACACACACACACACACACAGTCCCCCACCCCCTCATCCCCCACCCTCTCACCACCACTTGCATCTCTCCCTCATCTCCCATTACCTCCCCTCACACCTCACGTTCACCCCTCTCACTACCACCCTTCCCCTCACCACTCTTCCCCCTTATTATCCCCCACACCACCTGCTACCCTCTCCCCCCACAGGACAGGACAATGAGAGAAAGTGAGTGAGAGTGTGGCTGGTCATTTACCCTCAGTTCTGCCCACCGTAAAATACACGTTAAAAAAATTGGTTTGTTGACGGAAGCAAAAGGCTGGCTGCACACACACACACACACACACACACACACACACACACACACACACACACACACACACACACACACACACACACACACACACACACACACAGGAGAGAGAGAGAGAGAGAGAGAGAGAGAGAGAGAGAGAGAGAGAGAGAGAGGATTAATTTTACAACCTTCAATGCTTCAGTGTTTGGAGTAGTTAGGATAATGAAGGTAAAGTTGAAGTGGTGAAAGTGTGCAAAAATCGTCCCTTGACGAGATGGTGAAATTTTCTTCACTGACCACAAACTCAGTGTTACTTCAAATGCACCGTGTAATAATGGCAGCATCTGTGTAAATATTAACGTTCTCAGGTGATTAACTTTCACCAGAATACGATCGCCTGACGTAAGCAATAATAGATTAACAGTTGTCTTGGCCATTTAAGGGTTAATGTTGTTGATATTATTACTCTTGCCTCTGTGACTTGCTCTAATCTGAAATAAATTGTCTGATGTGAACTAGTAAAATCGTAGAGAAGTCACGACCACGTGAAGGTTAATCTCCTCCTTCACCATCACATACATTGCGTTCAGAGAATACATGAGTCTGATCTGTGTCATTGTCGTACCACTCCAACTTCGTATTTGGTCATTATACGTCTTTTGTGTCACTCCCTCACTCAGGTTCCTGAGAACATTTCCCCGACTTTTGTTTCTGCTTGAAAAAGATTCACTGGAGAAAAAAAAAAAAAAATCCCAGTAAACGTTCGGTCTTTTTGTCTTTTTTGAGTTAACAGAGGTGGAGTCTCACTGAATCAACATTATCTTTCACCGGGACAGAACGAGATAGGTTAAAAATGCGTGGATTCGGAAGTGATATAATTTCCTGGTTCTCGCTGAGGTTGACGATTTTTTTTTTTTTTTTTAATACTGGGTCCGTGTTGGCGTGCGGTCGGGAGTCTCTCAAGAGTCTAGCATCTGTTCCACGACAAAGTATTGCATATTTGTTCTTTCCGACAAGGATGCTATGCCTTCACCCCTGTTTGTTTGTTTGTTTGTTTGTCTGTTAGCAGGATTACTCAATAGCTAAATGAGAGATTTGGACCATATTTGATGGGTGGATAGCCCCCTTCCCAGGAACAGTCGATTAACTTTGGGGACCTGTCCGGATCGTATTACGGATCCTGGATCCCTAAAACACTTTTTGGGAAACCCTAATCAGTGATGAGAAAACCTAACCCATTTTGAAGAGCGGTTTGGAAATTACGTTGCCCTTGTCGGAGAGATGCGCTCCGCCGAGTGTTCCTCTAGTTATATGTAACCTTTCTTTGGACTGGGTCACATTCGGACCAATATGTTTCTTACTGTAAGACATAGTGCCGGTAACAGTGAGAAGCATTATGGTCAGAATGTGACTCGGTGAAACGAGGTGTTCTTATTCCAACATTACTCCTAACGAACCTTACATAATTGGACAATTCGCGTCAGGATAAGTCTGGTTCCAGCCTTTGTGTGGCGTCGCCCTTAGTCCCTTTACACGTCTGAGATCCCGAACTAATGAAGTGAGATTCCAACCTGATGTATCTTAATCATCATCATTATCATTAGCATTATCGTTCTTCTTCTTGTTATTTATTATTATTATTATTATTATTATTATTATTATTATTATTATTATTACTGACTAGATTAGTAATTCTCTCGGTTTCGATAGTTTTCAAGACTGTATAGGGACATTTTAATCCTGTCTGCACTTTCTACTGTGTTGCAGTCTTGGCCATCAATAGTTTCCTTGATACTGGAGGGGAGTGCAAGTTAAAGGGAGGGGACATTGGAAATATAATGACAGAGAAAATATTTTAATACTCTTTGCATGCACTTAACAGAATTGGATGAAGAATAGGAACAGCATGAATACTATCTCCATATCCTTCGCCTTGTTATCATATCTTTTCTTAGTTCCTCCTTAATCACCTCGTTTCATTACCTTCCCCTCTCTCGACATGCCTTTCATTTCATCATCTTTGATTTTGTATTCAAGAAGCAGAAACGTCAGAAGAGTTAGAACTGATTAATTGATTATTTTCAATACGTTACAACAGACTTTCCTCTTTTCCCCAAGAACCACTGACATGTCATAATAACACCCCCGGTATTATTAATACACCAGTTTTGAATGAGACAGCCCTCGCCTGTATGCAGTAAAGACGATAGAGATCAGCGTCGAAGTGGTAACATGTGAAGGTGTGTGATGGTTAAGAGGATTGCTGGGCTTCAGGAAACCATAGTTAAACATATGCCCAGGGTCGGACACATTACAATAAGTAAATGAGTAAGTAAGCAAATGATGGAATGAAGCGAAGACAGCATCAAGGATCTAGAATTTTACAACATGAGAGTAACTAGAAGCAGAGACTTTGCTTGGTGATGACTGACTAATGGTACCTCACAATATCATAGGGAGTATAATAATAATAGTAATTATAATAATGATAATAATAATAATAATAATAATAATAATAATAATAGCTAGAACTCAGGGACTGTCCTGCTGACAGTCACTAGTCTCTATCTTCTGTTTCTTAGTGACCTTGATCCCACTGGGGAGATTTGGATTTTGTTTCTCTATTAGCAGTTGTCCATGCCAGGACAAATAACCTGGGCCCTTCAGATTCCATGCGCAGTCTCCGGTTCTCCTGGAATCGTCGGGAGACTCCGAGGCCGTAATAATAATACTCAGTTATGTATTTTTATTGTGTAGCCACAAGAAGGAAATTTCGCAGTGTAGTAAGGTATGTGTAATATAAACAAGATCTGAAGACACTAAGGTAACTTCTTTTGGAACATCTACATGGGATCTGACGGAGACGTCGAAGAATGCATGTGTCTGCTACTGTTTCTTACAATGACTTTGACCCCATTGGCGAGATTTGGATTTTTTTTTTTTATCAGCCATGACCCATGCCAGGACACATAACCTGGGCCTTTCAGACTCTTTGTCCAGAAGTCTGGTTCCCCTGGAATCGTTACGAAACTCTGAGGCGAGAATAATAATAATAATACCAGCGAAAACAATAGTCTACGTAGGTAAAGACTAACTAGTACATAATGGTAGGTTCGGGTACCCACCATCCACTCTCTCGCGGTGCTAGTCAGGTTACTGTGCACTGAGTGACTTGTCAAGTGGTTTCTTGCAACCAAGGAAATAATTTATTACGTTGCGTGTTAACCATTCATCCAATAGGTGGACAGTCGGTAGTTTAGTGGGCTGAGCCACTGTAACCAGATGTGGTCGTGTTAAGGATGGAGGTCTAAGGACTAGGTATTTGTTGTGTGGAGAAGTGGTGTACTGTCGGAAGTTCGATCCTACGCAGCAGCAGACAACAGTTTAATTATTTGATATTCGTTAAACCAGAGTTTATTGATCTTCCACGGGAATTATTAATATATAAAAATACCCTTGATATTACCATTATTAAGTTACTGAACGAGACAGCCTTAACATGGATTCAGTATGGGCGGTGATTATTAGCACTGTAGTGGAGACGTGTGGAGTGGGTAACTTAGGAGGACTGCTGGACCTCGGGGAACGGACTGCAAAATCTGTGCGCAGAGTTGGACATGAGTTGGTTTATGTCTCACGTCATGCGAGTCAGGGGTTAGAGCCTGGTCATTTTTGCCCTAAATGCCCTTTTTGAGTAGTCTAGTTCCGGGCACCAGCGCTCCTGATTTCAGGGGCAGTGCAGAGCTGGATATAGGATGGGTGTTTTTCGTGAAGGTTGAGTTAATTAAAGAAATACGTCAGCAGCAATGGGTGTGTGTATGTTGCCTCGCGTTCATCAGCTTAAAGCTGCAAATGTATGTTAGGTAGTAGTTCTAGTAGCAAGGATGTTACATGTTTATTAGATGCTGTTGGGCATGGTTAAGAAAAAGTAGCAGGAAGAGTAGCTGGCGTCTCGTGAAGAGAGTGTTAGATCAGAAGCAGCACAACATTTTCTACTTTCTCTGCTGGTAATAGATACAGAGAGAAGAACACAGCTAATAAGTGTGGGAGCCTTTCAGTCACGTGACTTAACCATAACACTGAGATATAGTGGTGTTACCTGTCTGCAGTGGGAAGGGAGATTTGGTAATAACTGAAAGTGAATGTTAGAGAAATCTACACTGTCAAAATATACGTTTTCTTAATATGCAGACGTTTTAGTTATATATATATATATATATATATATATATATATATATATATATATATATATATATATATATATATATATATATATATATATATATATATAAGAGAACACTGACGTTTGTAAAACGTGAACTGTTTTAAAGTAGACCACTTAAAAATTTTTCTAACACTTCAGACGCCGGATGTGTGAGCAACAAGCTGTTTTCTTTTTCTTTTTTCCCCAAAAATAATATTTTGTGTTTTTCGAAATTTCTTACAGTGTATCATTTTTTCTTGTAGCCTGTTAGTCTGTATTTATCTATCTATCTGTCTGTCTGTATCTTTCTACCTGTCTGGCTATATCTGTCTATCTGTTTATCTATCTTCCTATCTATATGTGTATTGGAATCTTTATGTATATACTTGTCTGTATGCCTCTGTCACCTGCCATCTCATCCTGTGAGAGGTGATGCTGACAAAACAATCTCCATGTTCTCTTGTCCCTGTTTTGACCACACATCACTCAGGACATTTCCCCTCCCTCACAGCTTTACTTCCCCACCTTGCCTCCACTTCGTTTTTGGTCTGCCTCTTACCCCAGCCTCCACACTCCATACATGCTCCTCCTCAGTCTCTCACTCTTCATTTGGGAGAAAGTGGTTATCATTCTTCTTTCGTTTAGTTCTGTACTCCATTGTCGTTATAGTTTTGGTTACTATGGTGACCAGTCATTTAGAAAACAAGGCATCAAGTACAGTATTAAAGCCAGAACACAGGAGTTGCCAGTCTGTCCTCAGTTTTAACTCTGCAGTCATTTTTCAAGACGCCAAGTAACTATTGCTATTTTTTACTTCCATCGCTTCCTCTCTTTCAGCCGGATGGAAGTCTGTGAGTGGTTAGATAAAAAAAAAAAAAAAATGGTGTCATTTGCTATTTTCGAGCAGCAACACAGAATCGTTACCCTTTCATCAGATTAACCACCTCGACGTTGCAGGGACATGTCTTTAGTAGTGTGGGAAGTGCTTGTCCAAATAGTCACTTGGTCAGAATCAACACAGCAAGGGTCCGCCAGGCAGGTGTGTATTTACCGGTTGCAATTTTGGTGGGAAGGTGGGCTGGTATGGAATGAAGGAGTGAAGCTGAGCCGGGAGGAAACCGAGGAAAATGTGCTGGACTGTGGGTTGGGATGCAATTACGGATTAGAGTTGTGCCCGAATGTGACTGAGGCTGAGACGTAAATTCTGTAAAG
This sequence comes from Coenobita brevimanus, assembly GCF_032717465.1. Taxonomy (NCBI): domain Eukaryota; kingdom Metazoa; phylum Arthropoda; class Malacostraca; order Decapoda; family Coenobitidae; genus Coenobita; species Coenobita brevimanus. The sequence goes on from NC_137046.1 coordinate 42,411,861, forward strand.
AGTGGGATGAATGAACGATTGCAGCTGGGTGTGGATGAAATTGAAGAGAATGTACAAAACGGTAGGTAGGGATGGAGTTGAGGACTACACCTGAGCCAGGAGAAAATTATGGAATAAATGCTGGAGTGGTTGGCTGGGATAGGATTAGGAAAGGCATTGGAATCAAGATAAAACTAAAGCTGATGTTTGAATATGGGATGATGGACAGTGATAACATTGAGAAATATGCTCATGAAAGTTGACTGGGATGGAATGAAGAACTGTTACTGAACCAGGAAGAGACTGAGGAGTACAGTATGTGCAGGACGGTGTACTAGGATTGATTGAGGAACTGCAGCTTACACAGAATTGAATGGACAGGTGAAAGCAGAAAGTTTGATTTAGATAAACGCCCACAGTTGGTTGGGATAAGATGGAAAACTGTTTACTGGATGATGGACTGGGGAGGAAAGGATTGCAGCAGGACCAAGTTAAGATGGCATTGTTGATGCAGGGAGTCAGGCAGAGATGGAAAGAAGAAATCCAGTGGCGTTTCAACAGAATTCCACAACTTCGTGTAGATAATAGATAGATAGAGGTAAACAGATTAGAGAAAAATAAACTGGGAAAGATTATGTATAGAGATAAACCTATACCTTATATATAATAGCAGTGGCCAGTGAGAGATGCAAGAATTTCCCCAATTTTGCTGTTCAGATATTTACACCCTTATTTTCCAGGTTTGAGTTCCTATTTTCCAAGTTCTGAGAACCCAAATTTCGACATCCACTGTTTTAAGTCCCGTTTAAGCTTATGTAATTTTTCATATTTTAAGTTCTTAGTCCCTATTTATAATCTCCATTCTTAAATCATTAACCTTTTCTTCACGAGAATTCCTTCATAAGGTAGATAAACTCGGATGGTGGTAACAAGAATGGAATTAAAAAAAAAAAAAAAAAAAAAAAAAAAGCCTTTGTTCTGAAGGAGCTCATGGGGATTGTTTCTAACCCCATCCTCATGAGTCTCTTCCTGTTGTAAAATATAATGTGGCGTACCAGGCATAAGATAATTAGATCGTCAATGTGTTGGCATTAGCAGTAGCAGTTGCAACCCCAGGCCCATCTGACGCGTGCATCCCGGTGGACTTTAGGGTTAAGTTACCCTCCTGTGATCACCATCAGGGTACAGAGTAGCAGAGGCATGTTTGTACGAGTATAACCAGGTAGTTAAGTCGCCTGAATATATCGGTGCTACAACGTGAAGGCCTCCTCCTCGAGCACCTGCCATTGTAATGAGCGAGAAAAAGATTGAAATATCGAAGTTCTAAGTAGCATCTTCTGTCATTGCACTGGCGTCCTGTTTGAGAGTTACCCGGCATTTTTACTTTCCTGTTCCCGTTTGTGGAGACTCCTACCAAATGTATTAGTGGGAAGGATGGTGGTGATGATGATGATGAATGTTTTTAAATTCTAACGATTGTTTTCATCATACTAAGAGTGCGAAGATGTACACAAGAGCCAGTTTTTGACGGTCATTTCTTAAGCAAGTGATGATGATAACATGTATATTTGGCCTTTTGTATCGGTGCAGTCTACGCGCAGCAGTGTGAGATGCAGGTTAATCACATCTAACAATAACAGGTGTTCTGTAAATGACCGTCACAAATTCGGAGCATGCTTACACCTTCTTACACTCTGGATCGTATCAAGTGACTTTGGAGATTCCCTAACACCTCAGCCTGAGCGATTTGCCCTGCACATTACAGTTTAGTATTCCTCAGCCTGAGCGATTTGCCCTGCACATTACAGTTTAGTATCCTCTTGCTTGTTATTGATGTGAGCCCTGGCGATATTAAAACAGCGTAATAGCATACTGGAAAAGGTTAATGTGTACTAGGCAAAAAAAAGAAAAAAAAAGTTAACGAAGTTTCTTGTGCCACCAAAAATACGGTGTTCAGTCTTTAAATACGGTGCTCAGTCTTTAAATTATCTGTTCAGGTTTTAACTAAGGTGCATAGTCGGTGCTCATCCTTTAAATTATGTGTTCAGTCTTTAAACACGGTGTTTAGTCTTTAAATACGGTGCTCAGTTTTTAAATACGATGCTCAGTCTTTAAATACGGTGTTCAGTCTTTAAAATACGATAATCTGTCTTTAAATACGGTGATCAGTCTTTAAATACGGTGTTCAGTCTTTAAAATACGATAATCTGTCTTTAAATACGGTGATCAGTCTTTAAATACGGTGTTCAATCTTTAAATACGGTGTTCCGTCTTTAAATACGGTGTTCAGTCTTTAAATACGGTGCTCAGTCTTTAAATGCGGTGCTTAGTCTTCAAGTACGATGATCAGTGTTCAGATACGGTGTTCAGCCTTTAAATACGGCGTTCAGTCTTCAAATGCGGTGCTCAGTCTTTAAATACGGTGTTTAGTCTTTAAATACGATGTTCAGTCTTTAAATGCGGTGATCAATCTTTAAATACGGTGATCAGTCTTCAGGTACGGTGTTCAGTCTTTAGATACGGTCTTCAGTCTTTAATTACAGCGATTAGCTTTGAAATACGGTGTTCAGCCTTTACTGTAAATACGGTGTTCAGTCTTTAAATACGGTGCACAATCATTAAATAAGGGATTCACTCTTTAAATACGATGCACAGTCTTTAAATACGGTGCTTATTCTTTAGATACAGCGTTCAGTCTTTTAATTCGGTGTTCAGTCTTTAAATACGGTGTTCATTCTTTAACTACGTGTTCAGTCTTTAATTACTGTGCTCGGTCTTTATATATGGTGTTCAGTCTTTCAAGACGTTGTTCATTCTTTAAATACGATGTTCAGTCTTTAAATGCGGAGCTTAGTCTTTAATTACGGTGTACAGTCTTTAAATACGGTGATAAGTCTTTAAATATGATGATCAATCTTCAGATACGGTGTTCAGTCTTTAGATACGGCCTTCAGTCTTAAACTACAGTGATTAGCTTTTCAGTACGGTGTTCTGCCTTTAAACACGGTGTTCAGTCTTTAAATACGGTGCACAATCTTTAAATACGGTGATCATTCTTTAGATAAGATGTTCAGTCCTTAATTACGGTGCTCAGTTATTAAATACGGTGTTAAGTCTTTCAGTACGGTGTTCAGTCTTTAAATACGGAGTTCAGTCTTTAAATACGGTATGCAGTCTTTAAATATGTGATAAGTCTTTAAATATGGTGATCAGTCTTTAAATACGGTGTTCAGTCTTTAAATACGGTGCTCAGTTTTTAATAATAAGGCCGGAAGTCCTGAATTCCATGCATCCCCCGGCCACTGGGACTAACGGGCTGAGAGACTGGCCTAATGGTCTGTTTATGCCTTGTTTCCCCAGCCACTATCGATTTTCCGGCCCAGTTGAGCTCTGTAGGGCCGAGTTTGCCGACCAGCGTGCATGCAGGCGTCGCTGAGGGCCCAATGCACTCGCTTGGCTTGCGACCGGGTGTGCGGCTAAATCCTTCTCTACGATGACTTATTTTCCCATTTAACTTAGTAAATATTGAACTACTTTACTTATCCCTTGTAATAATGGAGTCAGTTACCTTACGTCCCCTCCAAGTGCAACAACGACCATTTTAATCCGTGTTACTATCGGATTATTTTATTCGTCCCAGGAAGGACCTCCCATAGTAAATGAATAAAAATAATCTCCAGTATACGTACAATGTCCACCAAGTATTTCATGGAAATAATGCCCTTTTAATATTCTCCTCTTGCCAACGCCGGGAACGACCTTCTTTAGCGAAGAGGTTAGACAGAAGCTCCACTAACCCGTCCCGTACAGAATTCTCATATATACAGTGTAATACATACACACAAGCCGAATCAACGTCAGGCAGTCCTTTTTAGGAAGGGACTTGTTTTCATAGTGAATGGTGTGCGAGGAACGAAATCAGATTTGTTTGGTGTTACATGTCTGATTTCCCGAGTTCTGATTTACCAAGTTTGAATGTCCTGATGCCAATCATACAAGACTTGATCGAATTTCTTGTCAGTCTGACTTACCATATGAATCCAAGTTCTAATTATTCACTTCTGACTCTGTATGTTTACCCATTTTGTGTGTTTAGTCAAGTTCTGTTGTCCAAATTTATCTGAATTCTGATTATATAAGTTTAAGTGTTGAGTATATAAGTTGCTCTAATTTCTAAATATCTAAGTTCTGATTGTCTGAGTTTAAGCCCTGATTATCCAAGTTATATATTCTGATTCTCAAAGCTTACCATATCTAAATTTTAATTAACAAAGTTTATCTAATTTCTTATTATTTAAGATTATCTAGGATATGATTATTCAGATTGGTAAAAGTTCTAGTTTCTGCTTCTCTACATTCAGATTTTCCAAGTTTTTTCTAAGTTCTGATGACCTAAGTTCAGAATTCCCCAGCAGGCCCCAACATACCAGTCATATTCAACCCCGCCGTTGTCTGACACTCACTGACAAATGTTTGACTCTTATTAACGAATATTTGACATTTGCTAATGAATATTTGACTCACTATCAGATACTTGAAACTCACTAACAAGTATTTGATTCTAACAGTTGTCTGACTTTTGCTAACAAATACTTGGCACTAACCTATTTGATTCACAAACATAGGTTTGTCTCTCATTATCAAATATTCGACACCTGCTGGCATGTATCATTTTGACCCTCAGTACAAAATTACAGGTTAGCTCAGTGGTTGTGATGGGTTCTCTTTAGCCAGGTCTCTGCCGGAATGAAATACAGAATTCGTTTCACAGCTCATACAATACGTTAAGCGATATAGTATATAATCCACTCAATATGAAGACTTATTTCCGCAGCCACAGAAGTGGTGAAATCGTGTGTGTCTCTGTGTCTGCCACTCATTCGCCAACCCACTGAATCGCTGTACTTTTATGAAGGATAATATCTCGCAAATTACAACCGTAGATCATTATGAGCGTCACACTTATGGGAGTGTTAAGGGGTTGGGGTTGTGGTGGATTGGCGTGTCTTGGATGTGTTTGAGGTGCGTGTGGTGTGCATCTGGGGTGTCAGAAGGATGTGTCCAAAGACAAAGGTCACTTCTGGGATGTTTTTGAGTAGTGTATAAGTACGGCGTGTGGTGTGCATCTGGGGTGTCAGAAGGATGTGTCCAAAGACAAAGGTCACTTCTGGGATGTTTTTGAGTAGTGTATAAGTACGGCGTGGGTACAGCTGTTAAAGATGCCTTTGTCTTATTACATTTTTGCTATTTCCCACTGGCGTCGATTGATTTTGATTGCAGGAGAGAGGATTTCTGAGAACAAAGCATATTTTAATGTAGAGAGAGGAAAGCACCACCGCCGAGGGAAGTGAATTGTTTGTATATAAGCTTTATTAAAGTATGTGAGAGTTAAATTAGGTACTGCGACGATAAAAAAAAACAAAAAACAAAAACAGTTCGCTACTTGTACCCAGATCCGGTACCATTGCATCAGCACATTGATGCTCGTTTTAAAAACTTAGCATGCCACATTGGATTAACTTAAATTATCTGATGATATTTATTTTTTGCAGTTTCAGTTTTACTTTGTTTGAAATAATTGCACTTCAGTGTTGTTGTTATTGTTATTCAACCCTGGTCTGTCCACCTAAGCAGACCCATCGACCGCTACTGCCTCATTAAGATTATTCCATAGGTTTCTTACACCGTGGATGTTGTGTGTGCGCCGTAGTGTGGCGTGTGGTGTGCGGTGCTCCAATATGTGTGGTGTGTTGTGTGGGTCTGTTCTACAAGCGGATCAAGTGTCTTCTGCTATGCCACTAAACCCGAATATAAGTTGGAAATGAAGGAGGGCTGGGAGATGTCCTGATCTAATCCTGGCCAGGGATTCTTTTAATGGGTGTACATCAGGAGGGGGGGGAGGTTGTATGTTCCGCGAGTATAATGAGGTTAACTTTAAATCTACATTTTTCTGAATTACTTAAACTGTAGGGGACAATGGTTAGCTACATACCTCCGCGGGATATACGAGTACAGTACACCCATGCGAATGCGAATATTTCCTAACGAATTTATTCAGTTCGGGAGAGACTTTTTGAAGTGAAGGATTTGGATATGGCCTTCATAACTTTTTCCGTAATATAACTCCCTGCTAACCTAAGTAAAAGTAGGCTGGCAGCTTCAAGCATGGAATATAAGTGCCATCTTTGGGTTGAAGAGGCTAACTATTTTGCTGTGATGACTTTCCATTAGTCAAATAAAATTTTGCCGGCAATGAAGTACTAGGTTTGCAGTTTGCAGTCAGAGGGTTAATCTTAGCACAAATCTGTGAACTCATGCAGCCAATTTATTTATTTATTTATTTATTTATTTATTTGCTCTGGGCACCGCGGGATTATTGTATTCAGTTTGGAAGAAACTTTATTGCTTTGAAGTGTGAATGTGCCGAAAAACAATCGGCAGTACAATGAAAATTGTTTATAGTACTGACCAGCAGTATTAGATTGAAAAAAAAAAAAAAAATGTCATCGTCCAGAAGGAATTAGCAACCCACCCGGATGAAGCTAAAGCACGAAAAGAACACCATGTAACACGGCCAAAACACTGCCAGTATGCGAGGTTACAAAATATAGTGGAAATATACGCTGGCACAAACCATAAATAGCAAAAATGAGAACCAACACAAATATCAAGGAAACGTGAGAGGAAACATGACAAATCTATGCAAAATACGAGCGTAAAGATGCCGACCCCAGAAAAGCATTCTACTAGCACGAGTATCGAAAACGCGAGCTGACATAGCATGCGGTGAAATTACTAGTTAAAGCAAGAAAAATGTACTAGAAATTAAACTTTTAAAAAACTAAATCGTAACAAAACAAAGCGAAGATCACAAAAAAGCACATATATCGACATCATCTGCGAGCAAAGACCAAATTCAGCCACATGCACACTAAGACGGACAAACTTGATGAAAATGCAAGTTTAACCACTTCAGTCCGATGATGTAATATTTATTTAATTTTTTACACCGGACGATTTTACTCAGTTTACAAAGAACCTCCAGTACTGTAGGTGTTGGTGAAAGCTATTATTTAACCCGCCAAGTTCGAAAATTCTAAACTGAATAAACTTATATGGTGGTTGCTACAATTAAGACTGAAAATACGCCATCGGACTGATTGGGTCAAGATATTATATTGCGAGAGTGCGAACTTAACCCTTTGAGAGCTGGGATTTCTTTCCATAAGAAATAAATAAATAAATATATATAGATAAGGCTCTTGAGATAGTCTTTGAAGTCTCTGATTGCTAGTGCTTCCCACACTTGACCAAAATCTTTTATCATTAGCCTGAATAACACACCAGGTGCACCAAGTGTACTGAAAGGGTTAAAGTAGACCAAACAGAGAGAGCGTAGATACTGGACGTGCGAGCTGACAGACGGAGCCAAATCCTAGTTTAGCCGAGAGCCGTGTTGACTCCGCAAAAACACGGATAGTGCAAAGAACAACTTAATAAAGAAAAAAAAAAAAGCCGAGCGTAAACGAGACCAAACATGGACAGCACAAATATCGAAAAAACGCGAGCTAACAGAGGGGGCAGAATCCTAGTCTAGCCGAGAGCCGTGTTGACTCTGGCGGCGGCCCTGTTATGTCCACAAGAGAGGGGGGGGGGAGGCTGGTTTGCTCTGCCTCCGCCGTTACCTAATTAATTCATCACGATCCGCTCCAACTGCTGCCACCTAACGTCCCTAAGTGCTAGACCAGTTTAGGATTTTTTTCTTACATCGCTAACTCGATAGGATTTTTTTCTTTCGTTGCTACTCCTCAAGTTCCTTAAGCCATCGAGTTGCATGTGGACCGTATGCTTACCATCTTTTCTCCGGTGGCGCATATTATTTTATTTTTGCCGCCACCAGACTACCAGACTAATTTATTTATCTTGAAACATAAGGAACGTGTCTGTCGTGTCTGTCTTTGCTGAGTGGCACACCGTATATTGGGATGTAAGATTGATTACTAATGGCCTAGAGTTTGACCTTATCCACATAAATTCTCTTGTTAATTTTTTGTTTTTAAGTAAGTGCTCGAGTAAGAATCACTCTCTCTCTCTCTCTCTCTCTCTCTCAGCCATGTATTTAGTTTGGTGTTTTATTCAGATTAAATCCATGCCAATATTCTGCTGAGGGAATTGTTTCTACCTCAAAGACAAATAGAGACAGTTTTCATCCCTGTCACCCCAGGAACTTCCCTCAGTTGAAGGAAATCGTCCTGTGGTATCCTTAGTAAAACACTGCGTCCATAGAAGACCAGAAAGGGTTAATCAATGCGGGCTAGTTTTTCTTTTTAATTATTATTCCTGCTGCCTATGATCTCCAGTATTTCAAACGCAGTGTGTCCAGGCATCTCGAAATGAATGGATCTTGAATTTGGCTCTCTCTTGTATTTTGTTTTTCTCTTGGAGGGAACTCTTATTGCGGGCTCATGGCCTTTGTTTCCTTCTTCCTCGCATTAAAAAAAAAAAAAAGTCCCCCAATTAATCTTTTTGATTACAAGTTTCTCGAATGCTTGAGTTTGGTCTTTCATCCTTCTCTCTCGCCCCATAAATACTTAAGTTAGGCCTTTTCATCATTAAAGGAAAGTGTGTGTGTGTGTGTGTGTGTGTGTGTGTGTGTGTGTGTGTGTGTGTGTGTGTGTGAAAGTGACAAGACCAGAGTCAGTGCATTCTAAGACAGAACTGACGAGGAACAAAAAACAGACCTTCTTTTACCCCATCTGCATGACGGCGCGTTATACTGTATTCTTACCACCTTATAACGATTTTGCATGGCTCTGGATACAACTAATGGAATGGAAAACTTTAGCCTTCATAAGTTCCTTTTTTGTTAGAGGGCGCACGTAAACTGGAAAAAGAAATTGGTTGGTAGCAGGTAGAATAGGCAAATAACGTCGCCGTGGTGAAGAGGTTAATTTCTTTTCTGGATTAGTTACTTTCAGACAAAATTTCGGTAGGTGAGATGAACAAAATTTGGACAGAAGCAAGCATGAGTGACAAAACTCTGGACCGGTGATAGGGCCAAATGCTGGACATGTGAGAGGGAGGGAAGTTTTGGACATGTGAGAGTGATGGAAGATTTGGACATGTGAGAGTGATGGAAGATTTGGACATGTGAGTGATGGAAGATTTGGACATGTGAGAGTGATGGAAGATTTTGATAAGTGAGAGGGATGGAAGATTTGGACATGTGAGAGTGATGGAAGATTTTGATATATGAGAGGGATGGAAGATTAGGACATGTGAGAGGGATGGAAGATTTGGACAGGTGACAAAGATGAAAAATTTATGAGGTGACAGTGACAGACAGTTCGAACAGATGAGAGGGACAAAATTTGGACAGATGACAGGGGAAAACATTGGACAGATAAGAGGACCAGACAGTTTGGAAGGGGAGAGGGGAAAATTTTGGACAGGTGAGAACACAGTTCGAACAGGTGCAAAGGACAGGATTTAAAAAAGTGAGAAGAACAAGAAAGTTAGACAGAGAGGAGAAATAAAATATTTGGACAGATGAATGAAGCAAAAGTTGGACAGGCGAATGGAATAAAATTTTTACAGGTGAATGGTGCAGAAAAAGTGGACAGATGAATGGGACACAAAATTTGGACAGGTGGCTGGGATAAGTAATGAGGACAGACCAGTTGGACAGGTGGAGAAAAGAAGGTGGTAACCCAGGGGAGGCATAATTTGGAAATGCACGTTGATTGAGCACAAGATCTGGAAATTTTCCGGACAGATGAGTCAGATAAATGAGTCAAATGGGAAGATAAGTTAGGAAAATGGATAGACTAAGTTAGACCGGTGTGTAGGATAATATGGAGAAGTGGTAAAATAAAGTAAGCAGATGGGAAAGATAATATGGACAGGTAGATAAGATAATTTGGAGAGGTGGAGTGGATAATTTGGACAGGTGAGGTGGATAATTGGGTCAGTTGGATATATATTGGATAGGTGGGCAGGATAATGTGGACAGGTACGCAGGATGATGTGGACAATTGGATAAAATAACATGGACAGGAGAGATGGATAATTTGGACAATTTAGTGGGTTATTATGGACAGGATGGTAGTATAATGTAGACAGGTAAGTACTGTTGTATAATCTAGGCAGGTGAGTAGGATAGTTTGTGCAGGTGGATAGGGCGATCTAACCAGGTACTAGAATAACTGGAAAGGAGGAAAATTTGGATAGGTGAGTGAAATAATCTGAACAAGTAGAGTGAATGGGATATATATATGTACAGATAGAATAATTTGAGTGGGTTAGCGTATATATTTTAGGCGGGTGGATAGGCCGGTGAGCGGAATGGATACCTATGGATAGATGTTAGGATACTGTGAACAGATGATAAGTATATTAAATTTCACAGATGATGGAGTACCGTATTTACTATGGACAGATGATAGTTACTTTCAACAGATGGGTAGATTATTTGGGACATAGGTAAATTGGCATTAGACAGGTGGAATAGTTCAGTAGGAGAAGTATGGGGTCTGGTGAATCCTAATCAGCTCCAGTCTTACCTGTTCATGGCTGCGCGTATCACCTGTCGATGTCCTCTTCACCCGAGCCACTGACCTCAGCCCTTACGTCACGTCCTTGAGCAGGGAGTGGACGTGGCCTTGGATGTACTGTGCTTGGCCTGTGTTCTTAGAGGGTAGTTTACTTGCACCCTTTTGTATTTATGTCACTATTTTTCGATTATATCCACTTGAATATTCCTTTTTGTTAGTTTTTTTCTTTCTTCTTCCTTGTATTAGTGCAGCTCACTGGTAATCGTTTCCAAGCACATTCGTTGATTTTGGTGTTCCAGGCTTAATCGCTAACAGTAATAAAGTACTTTCATTAGTAAAGTAATCAGCCAATTCACTTTCAGATCGGGTTCTTAGGTGTATGTGCGCATTGAAGTTAAATTCTAAGCCAGATAAAGATATTTGCCTAGCTTAGAATATTTCGTTTATAAAATTCTATAGTGAAGGTTTGTAAAGATATATTCGATTTTATTTAAGTAATCGCATGTCTTAAAGAACTCTATGCCAGGGTTGTGTGTTGATGTGCCTGGTGTTTAAAAATTGTGAGCATATTCGGGTAGCTACTGTACTTAACGCCAGAAAGGTCAGAGGCAGGACAAGATAGGGAGGTGAGGTCAAGGCAGGGGTCAGAGGTCAAGTGTAGGATTGAGAACTTAGGCTAGGTCAGCAATATTAAGTGGAGAGTGGATAGGCAAGGTCCAGGATAGATAGAACTAGAATAGATAGAGGTGATAGGTTAGGTCTAAAGTAAATAGAGGTGATGTAGTGTAGTAGATAAACTACCTCCAGTTAAGCTCAGTCCAAATTAAGCAGGTTTGGTCCTGAGTAAAAGAAAATTAACCCCAGACAGGTTAAACAGACTCAAATCAGACAGGTTAAGTGAAGGACATGAGATTAAAGAGGGATGAGGAACGAAGGAGGTAAGTGACACTGAGAGAGGGACGAGGGCGAGGGTGAAGACGGCACTGAACGGCACTGAGGAGGCACTACGGGGACGGGTGTGGACGGGTCGATAGCGCGGTGCGGAGTGAGGCCTGGATCCGCGGCTGTCTGGTATATACTGTCTTCAGCCACGCGTCCCCCCCCCCCCATCCAGCCACCACTTCTCTTTCTCTCTCTCTCTCTCTCTCTCTCTCTCTCTCTCTTACACACACACACACACACACACACACACACACACACACACACACACACACACACACACACACACACACACACACACACACACACACACACACACACACACACACACACACACACACACACACACACACACACACACACACACACGTACTTTTCTTCCTCCTCGCAGCCACGTCTCACTCGCACTCATATCACTTTCGCTCACTTTCACACTCAGCCTATTTGCTCTTGCTTTTCACACTTTAATTTCTTTTCGTGCTTCTGCTTATTTTCACCTTTACGCTCACACATTCCCTTTATCAACTCTTGCAAGCTCAACACATCACCTGTATTAGAAGTGAGAAAGAGGGATAACTGTAGTAGGCCACATAACCCAGACTACGCAGCTCCTGTCAAAGGGTATGAGTAAGGCCGAGACAGCAAAGAAAGGCCACCATTGACACGAAACTCCTGCAGTAAAAAACCGGCAGGAAAAAGTGACAAGAAACGCCGTGTACTATAGACGAACTGAATTAATTTTTTCTTTTCTTTCTTTTTTAGTTTAGAGCGAAAGGAAATCAGTTTACAAGTCAGATGTATTGTGGAAATGCTTACACCTAATCAGGGACACAGATATATACCTGTACAGCATTTATTACAGTAGCAGTAACGTGAGCGCAGAATCGCATACATACGGTACATATTACATAAACTTCAGTGTTTTCACCGACCCCGTCCAGATCACCAAATTTCAGATGATTTTGCTGAAGGACGTGACATTTGCCTGCGGTTTGATTCCGGGGACGCAGAATCAATTCAGTCTAATTTGCGAGCAAAATACCGTGAAGAGCATTAGTAAATTTTCACGAATTTTGCTGTTTTCCGTATTTGTTTTGATTTTGATCCGCCGTATTGGATTTGAATTTCTATAATGGGGATGCCCAGGTGACGACATCGCTGAACCAAACACAAACTAGTCGCATGTAACCTGTGCAGAATCTTCGTCGATTATGCCTGAAACATATTGTACTGTACTTGTTTTACCTGCAGGGGTTGGATGTAGCTTTTGCTGATCCTTTCACTACCAAAGCTCTCCCATAAAGTAAATCGAATCGTCTAGAGGTGAGTAAAACAGAATATAACTTCGTCATTTTAAAGAGAAGATAAAGTTAGTTTTTGCATGGTTTGTCCTGCCGTCTCACTTTTAAGACCTTATAAGCAGTCATGATCCTGTAAGAGTATTATGCTGTCGGGTATGTAAAATCGTGTGGCATTGGCTGAGATGGAATACTAAAGCTATCTGGATGGTGACAGGATCAACACTACCAGGCTGCAGTGACTCACTTTCAGCTGAACACAATCGTCTGTTGGCTGGAATATAGAGTAGTCCCGACTGTGAGCCCTGCATTCTATCGTCTCAACCACTTCAGCTTCTCAGTTAAATCACTTCCGACAACACCTTCCTTGTGAATGGAGAGAGAAACAGCTAATAATCAACACAGCCTTTCATAAACTCCCTAGTATTGATATATGGTTCCGGTAAGTCATTAAATGAAAAGGATAATTAAGTGTTGGTAATTTATCGCCTTTTAAGTATTAGAGGTACTAGAAAATGTCCATATTTAAAGAGATCAGCTCTAAACAGAAAGGCAGATTGATAGGTGTCTATATATATATATATATATATATATATATATATATATATATATATATATATATATATATATATATATATATATATATATATATATATATATGCACTGAGAGAGAGAGAGAGAGAGAGAGAGAGAGGTGAGTGTGATAGTGAAAATGTGTGTGTGTGCGTGTGTGTGTGTGTGTATGTGTGTGTGTCCATCCATATCTCCGTCCATATTCGTGTCTCAGTCGAGTGAAAATCTAGAAAACACGACATACTACGGGCTGAAGATACCGCAAGTGAAAGTTTCCCATAACATCTCATCAAAGGGACCCCTAGACCGCGATTGACTTAACCATCACACCCTTAACTACCGCCCGTAACATCACCAGGCCAGGGCTCATAGTCACGCAGCCGGCAGTCATCAGTTACTTTGTGAGTATGGGATCTGCAGCCAAGTAAAATAATCGGTGAGGAGATAAGTGAGTTCATATGACAACCGCCATGTTGAAAGAATGGCTGGGATTGTATTTTGCTGTTGTTGTTGTTGTTGTTGTTGTTGTTGTTGGTGGTGGTGGTGGTGGTTGTGATAGTGTGACCTTAGGCTCATATGGACACGGCAAGCTTTGCGTTCGCGATTTTGAAGATGAAGGGCAGGTGCGACATGATGAGTCGATGTGTGGAAAAGCGAGGTATAGCTCTCGAGAAGATAAGAATATCAACATACGAGTATGTCAGAATTGAATGGACATCGTTTGTGGAGATTATGTCCAAGCAAGAATCGTTGTCCTATTAGGCTATAACTTAAAAGTCGACCGCCTGGATTTACCCCATAAATATTGCTAAACGACCTGTTGGGGATGGTTGACTGTGTGCGATGGAAATGGGATTTGTGAAGGCTTGATGTGGAGAGTGATTAACATATATAATGCTGATTTCATCGGTACTGTATTGAAAATTTCTTCGTACCGTCTTTCCCGTTGTAAAATTTTTGGACTAAATCCTCTCTCTTATCTAAGTGATTCATTTAGATATTTTATTCTGGCCAAGACGATTTACTGAAGCAGAGGAAAACCCAGCAGTCAGAGGATTAAAACTGTCTTTCTGAAACTTTTCAAGCTAAACAGTTTTACTCGGCAGAGGTAAATTCTAACAGTGCAGCGGGTAAGGCGTGGGAAGCTGGGCTAGTATGATAATGAGGATGATGGTAAACAAGATTGCCTGTTATATCAACAAGAGTTTTCTGCCCTTCTTTTCGTCTACGATGACATTTATATTATGTTGATTTCTGTTATGTGTGTATCCTGTCTTCGTTAGGTGTACGTCTCTTTGTAGGTGAATAAATAAATAAATAAATAAATAATGCTGTTAAATCCGCAAGGGCCTGCTCAGATGCTCAGGTCATCTCTTCGTCTCATCTGCCGTCATAGGTACCTATAAATATACTGAATGTGGAAAGGTCAACTCAGTCGGTCAGGTTGCATTTTTTTCCAAGTATGTGAGGCTTACTCCTAGAGCAGGCACTGAGTCATTGTTTTTACTTTACTTTTTCTAAGGAAGCACACATATCATTTTACCAATATTGGTATTAAATGTTAAGTGGTGTTATAGCGGTTGGAAGTCCTATTCTCTGAAGGCCTTGCTTAACTTCTGAGAAGTATTGTTATCAAAGAAAAGCACGGTTCCTTCAGTAACATAAAATTAGAACGAAAGCGGAAACTCCCTTCAGTCTGCCAGGTCCTATTCTTTACGGCATTCGACTTAAAAATGCCAATTGCCCATTCTTTCAGCATTCTTGACAAGCACACTTTCCTGAAATAATTTCCTTAAACAGAGCCATTTGCTGAAGGCTCCGCTCAGACGCCTGGTCACATTTCTCCCAGCAAATTTAAGTCTTCAAGTCGAATAGCAGTACCTTGATCATTAATTTTATCAGTTCCTGTCTTTACAACGATGCTCCATTTCTGTTTGATTCTTGTTAATGTCAGACGATTTTGTCAAGCAAACAAGAGACTTTTCGAACTGAAGGGGTTTGCTATAGCCATCATTCCCTCGTTACTGAAGATATTAAAGTCAATAAACTTCGTCTGGCAGTAGCAAAATAATTTTCAAAACACCCTCGGGTCGAAAGGATTGATAATTATCAAACGTCATCACATTCTCAGGTGACTAAAAAGTAATTGCGAATGTGCAAAAGTCTGCCCAGTGGCCTGGGTCGCATTCTTTCCGTCGACCCGTGTGGATAAAGAAAATGCGCCATGGTCATTATTGTACAGGTATCGATTTTCCTTAATAAACCCGCGACTCGCGTAGAAAGAGATGGTGTTATGTGATGGGCGACGCGTGTGTGTGTGTGTGTGTGTGTGTGTGTGTGTGTGTGTGTGTGTGTGTGTGTGTGTGAACAAGATAAGTTTTTATTCGATATTAACCAAACTTTGTGGAAGGATTGAGGGCCAGCCATGGAGGAAATCTATTGTGTTTTTAAACACAAGGACAAAGGTCAGCGTCACAGGTCTAGGTGACACGTTAACCTAATAGAATCAGCTTAATCGGTTTGTATCTAATTTAGATCAAACTTAGGGAAGTGGTTAACGATAAGGCATGAATAAAGTGGTTCAACTTTGAGAACAGTCGACGGAAGGTCAGTCACAGGGGGCGGTCAGCTTAAATGTTTTTTATCCAGTTTCGACCAAACTCTGTAAAGTGATTGAAGTTGAGGTAAAAATGAACTTGTTTAATTTTGAGAATAATCAGTCAAAGGACAGGGTCACAGGGCAAGGACCAAAGTTGACCCGTGTGTTTGTGCTTATCAAAATACAGTAACTGAAACTGTTTTGATCTGATTTTAACCTAACTTCTAGGAAGTGTCAAGAGTCAGTCAGGAAATAAATCTTATGCTTATTAAAGCAGTAGGTCAAAGGTCAAGGTCATAAGGCAAGGTCAGATAAAATAGTTTTTATCCGGTTTTGATCAGTCTTTGGGGAATGGTTGAGGGAAAGACAAGAATGAAGTAATTCGATATTGAAAGTAATCTGTCGAATATAAGTCCACGGGACAAGTCAAATATTCTGCCTGTTAACATTTTGATTGTCGTGG
Organism: Coenobita brevimanus; assembly: GCF_032717465.1. NCBI lineage: Eukaryota > Metazoa > Arthropoda > Malacostraca > Decapoda > Coenobitidae > Coenobita > Coenobita brevimanus. The sequence goes on from NC_137046.1 coordinate 42,428,265, forward strand.
GTGATGCAGTGCCTGAGTGCTTGTTCTTGTTTGTATATTCTGCAAGAAACACACTCTCATTCTATAATCTATGATGATCTCTAATGGAGAAAAGTCTTCACAGTCGTTCAGGTCAGATTCTTTCCAAAATATCCAAAGAAAGGAGGTGTCTTTCTCATTGTTTGTATCTCTTTTCTGTCTGTCTGTATATTTTATGACAAACTTCCCCAACTCAGGAAATAATCTTGAATACGGAAGAGTGTGCTCAATGGCTCAGGTGTCTGTACATGGAGGAAAAAAAAAAATCTGGTGTATGCAGTGTGTGTAGGTAGTGTGTTGCCATCCATCACTGGCTGGTGTGTGTGGCTGTGTCATGTGGCCGGGGTAAGGAAAGCAAGCACACCGTTACCTCCAAGCGTAGTGAGGATAAACCTGGATTGGGTTATCATTTTTGTGTCAGGCATGCTTATGTT